>NC_136950.1:6836761-7086761 GCF_949987615.1 Pollachius pollachius | reverse complement strand
GATGTCACGTTGCATTCCGAAAGTAAAAATTATTCATACAGCAGATTACGAAAAACGGACATATTTTCTTTAATATGACTAAATTCAGTCATACTTTATATCAGACATTGAACAGTGAACTAATTTGACCCCTTGCTATTGCCTCATGAAAACAAAATACTAAAACAATATCTCAATGTCCTCTCAGCTGTGATATTGCATGTCGTCGTTCTTGGGTGGATCTCCCAATCTCGGAATGTCAGAATTCTTTGGGAGGGAAGGAGGGACAAAATCCTCCACCTTCCTGTCTTTAGTGGAAAACACACTGTGTGTGTGTGTGTGTGTGTGTGTGTGTGTGTGTGTGTGTGTGTGTGTGTGTGTGTGTGTGTGTGTGTGTGTGTGTGTGTGTGTGTGTGTTTGTGTAACTGCAGAGAAAGTGAATAACAATGAATAGATGAGCTAGGGTCGGGAGGTGGCTGAGGAATGCTGGTAGGTCTCTCTAAGGTCAAGGAGAACCATCACTTCGGACCTTCTCCTCCTCCACCGGCTCATAGTCACCTCTTTACTTTACACTCGTACACACACGTGTACACCAACTTTTACGTTCAGCTTGGGATTTCCAGTGTGGATCTGTGTTCCCTTGGGTCTTCAGTGTGTTTCTGTGTTGACTTGGGTCTTCAGTATGTTTCTGTGTTAACCTGGGTCTTCAGTATGTTTCTGTGTTGACCTGGGTCTTCAGTATGATTATGTGTTAACCTGGGTCTTCAGTGTGTTTCTGTGTTGACTTGGGTCTTCAGTATGTTTCTGTGTTGACCTGGGTCTTCAGTATGATTATGTGTTAACCTGGGTCTTCAGTATGTTTCTGTGTTGACCTGGGTCTTCAGTGTGTTTCTGTATTAACTTGGATCTTCAGTATGTTTCTGTGTTAACCTGGGTCTTCGGTATGTTTCTGTGTTGACCTGGGTCTTCAGTGTGTTTCTGTGTTAACCTGGGTCTTCAACATCTGTGTTAACTTTGGTATCAGTATGTATATATATGTGAACTCGGGTCTCTACCTTTGAATGGTTGTTTGACAACCTGCTCTTTTAATTATGCTGGTTGAGTTTCTGCACCCGAGTTTGTCTCTATTTGTGAACCCTACCATCTTCCCACGCCATGAAAGGCCAAAACACACACTTACACACACATTTTGGCTAGGTGAACGATCTGTCTGTTTGTATCAGCTCAGAGAGGAGAGAAAGGGAGAAGGGGAGACAAGAGAGAGAGTGAGAGGGGGAGGGGAGAGGGGGAGAGAGAGAGAGATTTAGAGGTACAGTGAGTGAGATAAAGAGAGAGAGAAGCAGGGGGCGGTTAGTCTGAGCCCAGCCCTCTGTACAATAACATTATCCTATGCCAAACAACAGTGAAGTGTGTGTGTGTGTGTGTGTGTGCGTGTGTGTGTGTGTGTGTGTGTGTGTGTGTGTGTGTTGATCTAGATGTCAGCCAAAGGCTCCATAATCGCCACAGTATCGGACAGACTAACAGACAGAAGAATGATGGACAGAGAGACGGATAAGATATAGGTCATATAGAATGATGGACTTTCTCCCGGATCAGGTTTACATTGATCACATGAGAAATCAATAACATTATATTGTTTATTGCAGGCGTAATCATGACATCAAACAGGTGGAACACCTAATTCATGAGGTCACTCAGTAAGAACATGTAATTGCTGGTCTGAGATGCAGCCCTTAATGCCGCAGGGGGAAAGCAATAGGATAAGACATTTGGTTTAAGTTAAACTACGCCTAAATCATGTCTACACTCAAGCATTAGCAACCCCTCCCACCTGGTCCCTACGGCAGGGAAGAGCAAACGCTCATGATCCATGCTGTGTTCCAACACTGCTGTCTTTAGCCTAGCATCTATTAGCAACATCGCCAACCAGTTTAACTTATTATACCACTGAAGGGAGGTTCATAAGAACATGTGATTACTGAAAAGTCATTTTATGCTTTTATGGACGGGTTGAGGTGGGTTGAAAGAGAGAGGGACTGCAGGTCGGGACTCTAGCAGAACGCAGGGTGCCCTAAATGGCCTGGCGCCCACGGCTGAACTCAGTCAGCCCATGGTGGCCGTACGGACGCCTGGGCTTGTTGTCCTTTTATTAACGTTTTAATCTTTGCGTGGGGATGGGGGGGACACTGAAATGCCTGAAGCTTTAGATTTCCAGATTTTAATCCTGCTGATCCAGCTGTGGGAGCTTGGAAACTTCCAGAGCCCACTTTGTGCTGCGGAGTTGGAATGCTGTAGGCTCCTATATTGGCTCCGGGTTTGGATGGACGGAGGAGGAGAGTGGGCGGGGGGGGGAAGGGTTTGGAGTGAGCGAGAGAGAAAGAGACATTTTAACATTAGTCACACATTTTTTAAAGTTATAATAATTCTACGATTGAAACAATGTTATGTTTTTTTTATGGTCATTTCCTTTTAACATTTAGGAATTCTAAGGTGTAAGACATTCATAGGTGTAGTAGTAATAGTAGCAGTAAAGGTGCTTGATCGAAAGCATGATGACAAGCCATGACAACCACCCTTATTACCATGGCAACACGCCATGACGACACACCATGACAACCACCCTTATCACCATGGCAGCGCACTGTGACAACCAGCCATTTTACACACACAAACACACACACACACACACACATACACACAGTACAGTGTATTGCAGGGCTGTTCTCTTTGGTTTGTCCAATCAGAAGGTGCCTTGTGTGAACAGCATGAAGGTGGAGCGTCCTTGAAGATGCTATTCATCATGATAAGAAAATATCAACGGGCCTCGCTCTATTCATTGTGTTGTACTTACCCCTAGTGGTCGAAGTGAGAATAACCTGTTAATCTAGTAGTCAAATCCACGGTTACTGTGCAGTTAGTTCATAAGCAAGGGTTTGATGTGAAGAGGTGTACCTCTGAGCTATATGCTATCAGAGCTACATACTATCATACTACCAAGACCAACACATCTGTCATCGCTTTCAGCTACATGAGGACAATGAATGCAGAAGCTCCCACACTGTTGCTGCTGCGCTTGTTCTCTTCTCCCTCTCTCCTCTCCCGCTCTCCTATCCTCCTCCTGTCTTCTCTCCCTCTCTCCTATCCTCCTCCTGTCTCCTCTCCCTCTCTCCTCTCCCTCTCTCCTATCCTCCTCCTCTCTCCTCTCCCTCTCCTCTCCCGCTCTCCTATCCTCCTCCTGTCTTCTCTCCATCTCTCCTCTCCGGCTCTCCTATCCTCCTCCTGTCTTCTCTCCCTCTCTCCTCTCCCTCTCTCCTATCCTCCTCCTGTCTCCGCTCCCTCTCTCCGCTCCCTCTCTCCTATCCTCCTCCTCTCTCCGCTCCCTCTCTCCGCTCCCTCTCTCCTATCCTCCTCCTGTCTTCTCTCCCCCTCTCCTCTCCCTCTCTCCTATCCTCCTCCTGTCTTCTCTCCCTCTCTCCTCTCCCTCTCTCCTATCCTCCTCCTGTCTTCTCTCCCCCTCTCCGCTCCCTCTCTCCTCTCCCTCTTTTCTATCCTCTCCCTCCTCCCAACCTCCTCCTCCCAGTCTTTTTTTCCTCCCAGTAGTTTCTTTGTTTTTAACGTTGTTGCTTACTGAGCCTGTCCGAAGAGGATTTTCTGTCAATCAAAGAATTCGGAATCTGCTCAGAGACATTATAACAGAGGCAACAGTTTGTTTTTTGATTCTCCAACTGCTTCTCTGCCTCTCTCGAACCGACCAATCATGTGCCTCTCTCGAACCGACCAATCATGTGCCTCTCTCTCTGGTCTCCAAGGGAGTAAGCCGAACCGTCTGGAGCCCATGGACACCATATTCGTCAAGCAGGTGAAAGAGGGAGGCCCCGCCAACGGAGCTGGACTCTGTACCGGTCAGTACAAACACACAAATAAAAACGCACATGCACAGATACACACACACACACACACACACACACACACACACACACACACACACACACACACACACACACACACACACACACACACACACACACACACACACGCACACACAGATGCACAGATGAATACACATGCCCGTACACACACACTCACAGACAAAGGCACAGATGCACACACACATGCACAGATGCACACACACAAACACACACACACACACAACATAGTACACACACACACTCACAGACACATGCACAGATGCCGGCACACGGAGATGCAATCACTCACACACACATGCACAGATGCACGCGCTCACCAAGACAGATGCACACATTCACACACACGGACGCACACGCACACACACACACCGAACACTCAGAATGTGTCAGCCGCACATATCTCAGTGAGTGATAAACACCACATATTTGACCACAAAGTTGAGTTTGTGCTGCGAGTTCTCCAGAGAAGACGACATGCCAGGCACTAAAGCACTCCCCCATTGTTCTCACTGTGGCTCAAATCCTTTGATCCTGTGAGTAATCCGGAGTGAGACCAGCGCCTCTGTCCCTCTGCCTGAGGGACCAGAGTTGTGGTTGTGATCCCGAGGCTGGGTTTGTTCCTCAGCGGGGGGGCTGTTCAGGAACGCAGAGCCCACACACGTCCGTGAGCCCCGACCCCGACCACTGCTACTAGAACCTCCACAAGCCTCTTCCCTAGCCCCCCTCTCCTCCTCCTACTTCTCTCTTACTCCTCCGGCACCGACTCCTCCTTCTCTTCCTCCTCGTCTTCTTGCAGCTCCTCCTCTTCCTCACTGCCCTTCTCCTCTTCCTCCTCCTCCTTCTACTCCCTGCTGCCTCTTTCTCCTCTTCCTCATTCTCGTCTTCCTTGCTTCCTCCTCCTCCTCCTTCTTCTTATCTTCTTCTACTCATTTTTCTGACCATCAACTCCTCCCCCCCCGCTTCCTGCACCTCCTCTATCTCCTATTCTTCCTTCTCTCCTCCCCTCCTCCGTCCGGGTCTCCTTTGTACTCCCCATTCCTCCTACCTCCCTCCTCCTCTCCGCTTTATCTCATCCCTCCATCCCATAGGGACAGGGGAGTGAACGTCATTCTGCTCCTTATCAGTTCTCCTCTTCCTCTGAGCACTCCTCCTCGTGCGTTTTCCTGTGAGATGGTGATCTGTCCCGAACGTGTAAACCCAACCAAGTTCCCCCCTTCCGGAAGGTTACCCAGAACTCCCTCTGGTCCACCCTGTGTCAGCAAACTGTAACAAACTGCCAGCCTTGTTTCCGTGGACAACGGACGTAGGCTCACACACCTGTGTGTGGGTCACATAACTTTGGGCTTCAATTGGTCAAGGAAGTACCTTTGTGGACATCCTGCAAATCCGGGATCCGAGAAGAGAGCGGAACCACCGCGGTGTGTGTGTGTGTGTGTGTGTGCTTGTGCGTGTGTGGGAGCTAGCTTGGCTGACGCTAGGAGTTTCCGTGGAGACTTCAGAGGGATAATAATGGAGTTCACTCTGCTTGTTCCCAGGGGACCGGATCGTCAAGGTGAATGGCGAGAGCATCATAGGGAAGACATACTCCCAGGTCATAGCCCTGATCCAGAACAGGTGAGAGTTCCTAGCACACCACAGCTTCCATAGTCTAGAGCAGTTGCTACATTACACGCTGAAGGTCCTGACTTCAATCACCAGCGGAACCAAGGTGAATCTCCCATCTTGGATTAATAGAGTTCAATCACGTCTGTGTATGTTGTGTTTTCAATGTTTCCGCTAGAGAGGATGTTCTGGAAATAGAGCAACCTTAGCGATGCACTAGCAATGTAGCGGAGTATATTACAGAAACCGTTTTTTCACAGTGGGTACTTCAGTATACAAATCCCTATTAAGCTGTCCATTTTTTTATTAAATGAAACTTTGTCTATTCGTCTGTCTCTCTATCTATGAACTTATTGTTGTTTGCGTGATGCTTGATTTTGCAACGCTTTTTTTTTAGGGTTTAAGGGGGAGGGAGGGAATGATACAAATGTTCTGTTGTGGGAAAATGAGTTGGAACAATGTTGGAACATGGTGCCCAATAGGGATTTATATAGAGAAAAGGGATTACCAAACCTGTCATACATCTTCCTGTTGGTGATAAGAAGGGTTTTCTGGAAACTTCTGAACCTGCTGACTGCCCACTGTCTGACATTTATGGTAATACCCTCATTTGTAATCGCTCCTGTCCAAAAATTTCCAGGGGTAGTCCCAGCATTGCAATACAGTGCATTTCAGTGTAAATTATGCCAATGGGTCTAAGTATTAGTCAGCACATGATGTTTTTCGGTTGAGGTAAAGAGGATGTTTTCTGACCACTTACTATCAAGTCTTTACAACCCTACATCTTGACAAATAATTCCGAAGTAGGATGTTTTTTGACTGTCACATCTTTATCTTTCCCTCACTCTCTCTCTCTGTCTCTCTCTGTCTCTCTCTCTGTCTTCTCTCTCTCTCTCTCTCTCTCTCTCTCTCTCTCTCTCTCTCTCTCTCTCTCTCTCTCTCTCTCTCTCTCTCTCTCTCGCTAGTGATGCATCTCTGGAGCTCTGTGTGATGCCAAAGGATGAGGACATTTTGCAGCTGGTAAGAACCCATCTTCACTTCACTAGAAGAATCGTATTGATCTGACACCTCAAATGCTATCGCAAATCTTTCAGGTTTCAATATAACAGAACAGTATCCGTTCACTCGTTTCAGCAACACGAGATGGAAGCTAACTTTCCCGCCACAA
Source organism: Pollachius pollachius (assembly GCF_949987615.1). Lineage (NCBI taxonomy): Eukaryota > Metazoa > Chordata > Actinopteri > Gadiformes > Gadidae > Pollachius > Pollachius pollachius. Next base: position 7,080,083 of record NC_136950.1, on the reverse strand, counting down.
CAGAAACGTGCCAAAGGTTTTTCTGACCGCAAAAACACAATAAATTAGGCTGGCTATCAATACCCGAGCATTCTCTGCCGTTGACTCATATGTCAACTAATATATGGTCACGGTAACGTAAAATATGATTACAGGTAAAGACAGACTTTTACAACCCAATAAGATAAAACGGTCCAGACATTTACATCCAACAAAGATAAAACTATCCAGACATTTACAACAGAGAAAGAATAATGCTGTAGTATAAGCAGTTTTTTATGGACAGTAAGAGCCCCACCCAAAAAACCATGCCAGCAATACACCATCTCCCCTAACATGGACCCTAATCTGATGCTAAATTCATTCATGAGTTAGGCTACGGCTAACAGGCTTTTGGCTTATTGGTATGCCTCTGAGCGGCACTCACAGAGCTAGCTCATTTGCTGTTTCCCATCAAAGACAGAGAGAGGGAGATATAGATCGAAGGCAGAAGAGAGAGAGTGAGCAAGACACGGGCAGTTAGAGCGAGAGGAGGAGGGTTATAAATACTTCCTCAGTAGTCAGCCAAGGTTTTTCACCCAATAGAATTATGCCATTAAGGAAAACAGCACCCTCAATTACACTCCTCTTCTCAGGAAAATTGAAGACGAATACAAACGCTGGTCTAAACTCCCACTCACACTCATCGGTAGAATAGCTGCAGTCAAAATGAAAACCCTACCCCAGATTAACTACCTATTTTCTATGATCCCCATCACTCCTACAGACAAATGGTTCATAACTCTCAATTCATTAACAACACAATTCTATTGGAAAAAACAAAAAGCTAGAATAGCACTCACAACTCTACAGAATAAAAAATTACATGGGGGGCTTGAGGAACCAAACTTCCATCACTACTTCCTGGCAAATCAATTACAGTACCTAGTTAAATGAATTAATATACACAAGCACAATTACCCATAGCTGGAATTGGAACAAAACCAATGTACAAATATCTCAATTGCAGACCTCCCCTTCCTCTCACAATCAATCAAGAAATCCAACTTCTGCCAACGCATTACCATCCATTCAACTCTGACAGCCTGGTGGAAAACTAACCAAATCACAAAATCATCATTAGAAATAAACAAGTTCACCCCACTCTGGCACAACCCAGTGTTCATGATACAGAAAAAAACCTTTTATTTTGCCACATGGGCACAAAAAGGAATCACACATCTTCACCACCTATTTGAGAACAACCATTTCATGTTATTTAACACACTCACACAGAAATTTGGGGTTGGTAGAGAACAATTCCTTCAATATCAACAACTTAGACTTAAAATTAAAGATAAACCAGACTTACCAACAACACATTACAACCCTCTCAGCTTATAGAAGAACTTATGAAAATCAATAACTTCAAATATTATGCTATACACAATGATTGCCAACTTAAATACTAAAATAACGCTCCCAACAGCCAAGTGGGAAACTGATCAGGCCTTCTCGCCCCAACCCTGATTACTGGGAACAAATCTGTGAAAATACATTTACCATGACCGACAACACAAACCCGCAGCTTATACAATATAAAGTCATTCACAGAACTCACATCACCCAATGTAAAATGTTCAAAATGGGCCTAGCCAACACAGGTATCTGTTCACAATGCACTTTAGGTAGCACAGATGCCTATTTGCATGCCATATGGCTCTGTCAACAGGTTCACTCTTTCTGGATCACAGAGATTCTGTCACCATCCTGAGCTACAGAATCCCTTCATCCCCTATGTCTCCTTGGTGACATTTCCGAAATCCACGTCCCGCAAAAACATAGGAATCTGTTGCTTATCTCCCTAGTTGTCGCTAAAAAGGTAGTCCTCCAAAACTGGAAATCAAAGAAATCTTGCCACATCAATAACTGGACAAATCTAATCTCAGAATACATCTCAATGGAAAAATACAATGCACACAGAAAGAAGCAAATATCAACCTTTGAAGACACCTGGTCCTCATTTTTAACGTTTATAAATTCAACAAAAACATAACTACAAGCCGTTAATGTTACCACCTGCATACCTCCCTGTTCCGTTATGTAAAGCTTATTTATTTATGTTTCCCCTTTTATTTTATTTTTCTCTTCCTCTTCCTTTTCTTTTGTCCCTTCAACTACCACTTTACACATACACATAGGCACACACCTTCCACTGTCATGCATAACATGACCAACCCGTTTCTACACCCTAACCGTGTCCACTTAATGTGAACCACAGATCATTCCACCTAATCTTTAATACCAACAAAGTGTGTTTGTCAATTGTCTTGTCCAGTCACGTTTTGTCAGTTCTGATGTCGTCCTGTATCGTTTCCTTCTGTCGTCTGTTGTCTCACCTCTCACCTTGTCGCGTTGTATGTGTTATGTGTTACACTTTATCGTGGGGCTATAATCCCCCCTCCTCTTATATGGATTCAGGACCTCATTAAAACAGGGTGAACTGTGTAGGAAAATAGTAAATGCAATGTATATAGATCTGAATGTGTGTGTATTCTATATGCTATATATATATATATATATATATATATATATATATATATATATATTGCTTCATTAAATATAAAGAAGCCCCCCGAGGAGGGGGAGGGAGGTGGCGGGAAAAAAAAAGGAAAGAGACAGCACAGACAGGGAATCCATTATGAATAAACTAAGATCAAATATTAATAAGGAAGCAAGTTTTAAGGTGTGATTAAATAGGCTTATTTAACATTTTAAATAGTTTATATATATGCATTTATCAATTGACGCATAATTCATTCGAAAAATTCACTGCATATTAACAGCATTGTCTATATGTGATCATCTTCAATCAGATATCAGATAAAGGTGCATTCTCTTTGTATAGGAAAGTAGAAACAGACTTTACCCAACATATTGGTTAAACATTATCAGGTGCTGGTTTAGACGTGGATGGAGTTTGGTAGTGACTTGTTTGCATGCACTATGTGTGTGCGTGCGTGTGTTTGTTTGTGGGTGTGTATGTGTGTGGGTGGGGCTATCAGCTGACCTTGTTAAGACAGTAAGCCTTACGAGAAAGAGACGAGAGAGGTCAGGAGACATATACAGAGAGACTGGGAATGGAGAGAGACAATCAGAGAGAGAAGGAAAAGAGGAAAGAAACGGAGAGGAAAGAAAGACACAGGCTAGAGACAGAGAGAGCACTTAAAGAAAGAGCGAGAGAGAGGGCCATGATTAAGGATGAAGAGAGACAGAATATGAAAAGTTGTGGCCATGGGATGTTTGACGGAGAGCAGGGGAAAGTGTCAGCCCAAGGATAATATATGAGTGTGCAGAGGGGGAGAGAAAGCGAGAGAGAGAGAGACTATAAAACATCCCAGTACATCATACCTCGCTGACCTCACCCTAAGATGAAGGTTGAGTCAGAGGAGGGACCAGAGCAGTGATGATGATGATGATTATGGGTATGAAGGCTCTGTCATAGCACCTTGCTCTTCTCCTTCCCTCATTGATCCTTCCTTCCTTCCCTCCTTCCCATTCCTCCTTCCTTGTTCCCTGCTCTGGTGCCGCTGGTTTGCCGTTAAATCGTTTTCATTTATTCCTCAATGCTCACTTCTTTTTCTCCTTCTCCTTCTCCTTCCTCCCTCTCTCTTGCTCTCTCCTCCGCCCCGGCCTGTTTAACCCGCGGACCCCAGTTTTCCCGGGACATCACCGCTCTGGTAAGCCTCGCATGGCCATTTTCCGTTTCTTCAGTTCCTTTTCTTTTCTCACATTGCTTGCGTTTCTTTTCTTGCTGTGTGTGTTTCACTGTGGATCTAGCTGTTCCCATGCCAACCGCTTTATTCATGCCTCATGTCTCGGAAAAGTCTCCTGAAATTGTTGTGAACTGTCAAAAGGTTGGTTACCAGTCATGGGACGTATTGAAAATGTCTGAATTTATCAATATGCCTGGGAAATGCTAGAATATGCCATGGAAATTTGCGAGGGTTGCGCTACAACACATATTTCAATGTTTGTGTGGCCTCTGTTCAGACACCAACTCAACTTGCACAGTTGTCTGTCAAATGTTTATGAGGCAGCTGGCAATGCTTTGTGAGGAGATACTCCTGTGAGATGGGAGTGAACGTTCCGGGAGCACGGCTTTGGAAAACGTCCTGGAAAATGCCTGGAAAACACTAAGCTCGAAAGAGTGGGAACCCTGTTCTGCTGCGTTTGGTTTGGGTTCAGGCCGGTTTCTCGGTGCCAGCACATAGTCGGGTCCAACAACCACTGACCAGGCACAAGGTGCTCTCCTCAGGAATCCCAGCCTGTGTTAAGTACCTTTGAGCAAGGCTCCGGTGCGGCTCGTGGTTTAAGTGCTCTTGATCAGGAGCCGAAGCCGGGGCCGGTTGTCTGTTCCCAGGGCTCCCAGCGGTGCAGCTGCTCAATACCGGCCGACTGCAACGATAGATTAGCGATAGATTAACGATAGCTGCTTCAGTGGGTACGTCAACGCCATTGAGTTGTATTGGCTGTCGACCAGCGTTCAGGCAGGTGTTGAATGACCAATCCCACTCCGAGGTGTACACTTCTAGTCATGCATGAGCTGGAAACTACAGTGACTGCAGGTACGGTGCCTCAAGACACGGACACAGATGGATTAATCTCCCAGACCTCTGTAAGGCTCTGACTCCTCCAGCATTCATTTCCTGGAAGAACTCTCTGCCTCGCTCTGAGTCACATGGGTTCTGGTCCGTTTTTTTCCATAATCTATGCAAATGGAGGGGCGGGGCTTAGCGTCAGACAGCAGGCTGCCTGTATAAAGCAACCTGACACCTCCAGGTAGAGTGATATTGATCAAAGTCCAACCCCAGCAGCAGCTCTCTCTCTCTGACACTCTCTCCCTCCCTCCTTTTCATCTGTTTAAGAGCTCTCACTCGGAAGGGGCTGGCCCTTTAAACTCATTCAATAGCGGATTAGGCCGACTTTCCCTGAAGTCCCTCTGTCTGTGGGAGCTCTATCTCCAGCCGGTCGGTTGCGAGGTTAGCAGTGTTGGCGTTAGCGCTCCGAGGGGTTTTCCCGTGGCGTCGGATGGACGTGGCTCAGCGTTTAGCATGACTGTGGACCAGCCGGCGGTGTTGGGAGCCTCCCCCGGCGGACCCAGGCGCCGGTCCTTCATCCTCTCCTCCTGTCTCAGAGCCCGCTCAACGGGCCCCAAGGTGGGTAACCCCAGGGGCCGGTTCTGGGTCTCACCGCCCAGTCCCCCCGGAGGTCCTCATTCTGGACCTGGCACTCTTTTTCTGGCCTCTGCCCGCTTTCCTGTTAACTCTTCACCAACTCTTCCTCCATCCTGGTGGTTATTCCTCGTTTGATGTTTTATTTTGTATTTTCTTCCTTGGAGGATTTATTGTGCGCTCCGTTAGTCGGCCCTTCCCTGTGTTTTTGTGTGTGTTTACTTGAGCGTAAAAAACAGTGAGTCACTGTTGAATTCCTGTGCTTTGTGTGGCACTTTGGGGCTCTTATGTAACTTGTGGGCCATTCCTCTGCTGCTGGAGGGGCGGCAGCGTTTATGGCTACTGACAGTCTGACAGTCGTCGTGGAATTTAGTTGAAGTGTGTTTACACTGCTGATAACCTCATCACCCACACAAAATGGCACAGTAGCTTTCGCTTATCAGATTCTGCATTTTTTTTTTACTGCTCATGACTGAATAACAACCATTCAAGGCGGTGATCATATTGTGTAACATCAATAATGTCATCGGTATCATCTGTCGGGTCATCGCGGTGTTAACCAACCGACTTTCCTTGAGTCATAGCAAGAGTCAAAGAGGTCCCGCTAGTGTACTGCGCTACGCAAGCTGTGACATCACATCCTGCTATGGTGACGATTATAACGACAACAATAACAACAACCATCTGCCGATCTCTTCCAGGCGTACTCCCAGGATGCATACCTCAAAGGCCACGATGCGTACAGCGGGAACGCCCGCCACATCCCCGCGCCGCCCCCCCTCTGCTACCCCCGGATAGAGGCCAAGGCCCCGGCCTCGGAGGACGGCCCGGCGCCCCTGGAGACGGAGCCCCCCGCGGGGCCCCAGCCCTCCCCGAAGACACAGACGGTGGTGTGCGTGTGCAACGAGAGTGTGAGGACGGTGCTGGTGACCCCCGACCCGAGGGAGGGCGCGGGTCGGCCGGCGGTACGGGCCGGGCCCAGCCCCCGGCCGGAGGAGAACCGGCTCGGGGCCCCGCCACAGCCCGGCCCCGAGCCGGGCTCCACCAATAGCGGCACGGTAGCCACGGCGACCCTCGTCGGGGCCGGCTCGGCCCGGTCGACGGGGTCTCCGGCGGGCTGGGGTGCCAGACCCACCTTGTCGGGACGGGACCCCCCGCCGTCCGAAACCGCCTCCCCCGGCCTCCGCCACTGCCCCCGGCAGAGCATCGACTGGAGGAACTACACCACCTACAAGGACTACATCGACGCCAAGCGGCTGCACAGCTACGGCAACCGCAGCATCCAGGAGCGCCTGGGGAGCCTGCGCGCCGCCGCCGCCGGAGGCTCCGCCTACTCCCTGCCGGCCACGCCCTCTCCGCCCGGCTCCGCCCAGCGGGGGGAGGCGCTGGGCTCCCAGGTCCGACGGAGGAGCACCTCCCACGACCGGGGGGCGGAGGTGGGCCGCCAGGGGGCCCCCGTGCCGCCCTCGCTGAGCAGCGCCTCCCCGGAGGAAACAGGGGCGGGGGGCGCCGGAGACGCGGCGTGGAGGGCCGCCGCCGCCGCCTCCGCCCGCACCTGGTCCCGCAGCCTCTCCCACGACGCTTTGCACTCCGCCACCCCAGCGGGGGGGCCCACGCCCCGGGCCAGGTCCTGCGACTTCCTGGGGCGCCGTCCCGGGGAGACGGGGGCGGGCGTGGTCCCCGGGGACCAGGCGGGGTGCAGCCGGCCCGGGCAGGAGGCCCGGCTGCTGCAGTGCCAGGGGGAGGGCGCTAGGGCGGGCCTCAGAGCCCCGCCCCCGCAGGAGAAGCAGGCCAGAGGGGCGGGGCGCCCCAGCTCTGTGTTCGCTAAATGCCTGACCGACCCCGCGCTGGCGGCCGGCAGACCCTCGCGGCCCCCCGCCCACAGCTCGACCGCCTCGGAGCAGTCGCCCTCCGAGCCCCCCGCGGACCACCCCAAAGACCAAAGAGCCGTCGTCATGGGCAACCACCTGGCCCACGCCTCGCTGCGGCACCTGCAGCTCCGCGGGCGGGCCGACAGCCTGAAGATGGACGGCAGGCAGGAGGGGGCGGGCCCGGTGCCACGCTCCTCTTCCTGTTCGGGCTCCGCCTCCAAGCTGCCCGCCCAGAGGCCGCTGCAGAGCGCGGCCGTCTCCTCCCCCTCGGGCCTCGCCAAAGACGCCGACAGCCCCGCGACCCTGAGGTCGAAGGTCAAGGAGTTCTCCGACGGGGGCTCCACCAGCACCCCCACCGTGCGGACCGGCGCCGCGCCGGCCACCGCGGGCGTGGTCATGAGGAGGAAGGAGAACCTGGGCCTGCTGCCGCTCCGGCCCCCGTCATACATCCTGGCCGTGAACGACCTGAGAGGAGCCTCCGCCTCCCCCCCCTGCTCCTCTCAGATGGGGAGGTCCTGCCCCGCCATAGGGGGCGCCGGCAAGCAGACCTACCTGCCGGGCCGGAGGCTGGGGGAGGCGCGCCGCGTCCTGGGCTCCAACGACCTCGACGACTCGCTGGACTCCATCCCCTTCATAGGTGAGACGCGCGGCGGCACTGTACCACCGCACTGTCCTATCACACACTGTAATACACGACACTGTCCAGTCAGAGCTAACACACACACACTGCACCACACTGTACTGTCCAGTCAGAGCTAACACACACACCGCTACACTGTACTGTCCAGACAGAGCTAACACACACACACCGCTACACTGTGCAACACACATCACATAATGATGCGATCAGGGGGCGTGTTCTTTTCGGGAAGATAAAAACAGTCTTTGGATTGATTTAGTGGACCCTTTCATCTGAAGGGACGGCGGAGTCACACACAGGACATTTAGGAGCGGGCAACGGTAGATTATGAACCCAGAGGCTTTCAGCATGGGAGTTCAACGTCGCTGCTGCACATGTTCATGTGCAGCATCTCTCGGTGTTTTGTGGACATCAGAGTACTTAGAGCTGACGATGTCATCATGGGATGAAAAGAGAACACAGCGACATTGCAACGTGTTCACACATTCACCTTTAGGCATCTGAAGCACACACACAGCGTGACACACAGAAATACCTTGTGACACACACACACACACACACACACACACAAGCTCACCTTCTCCGCGCCCTCCGAGCTCCCTTCCTGTTTAACCTCTCGTATTACCTATAATCAAATATAATGTGTGAAATCCGATCGTCTCTCTGTGTGAAAAACACACAGAGCTTCTACTGGGGACCGGCCAAGTGGAGAACATAGATTTCCACACCTTATAAAAGAATTATTCCAAATACATACAGGTAGTTTGGTTGATAGAAGGTGATGAAGTGCAGTTAATAAGTTCCCTGATAAGGTACTACAGTGCCACAGGGTTGTAGTGCAATAACACAAGCTGATACTGCAATACAACAGGCTGTAAGTTAAAATAGTGCTATATTTATTACAATAATAATAATAAGAAGATGTATTTATTGATCCCAGAGTGGAATCAATAAAGTGGGGGAATATAGCTAATATGGGATTATGGGACTGCCAGCTACAGCTCCTGAGCCCCAGGTATTCACTGCAGCTCCTCTGTGTCTGACTGCACGGTGCAGGTATTCCTTCCCTTCACAGGGAGTGTTGGCGTGGCCTCAGAGCTTTCCCTAGGCGTCAGACTGCTGGAATGTTTACGGGTTATGCCTCAGTACGGGTTGGCGGTGCGGCTTTTTTACGGGTGCCCTGGGGCCGTCTGCGGTACGCGCGGCGTCGCGCGCCGCGTCTCGGAGCCCAGCCGTATGCTCGCTGCGGCAACCTAGGAACCGGATTGAACTCGACCTGTCCATCAACGCCTGTGCCCCGCCCCCGTTGTTGATAGGCTAGGCTGTGTACCGATGGGATTGAGTATCTCCCGGTGTCTTACGACTATCCTCACGCTATCCTCAACTCCATAGAAAATATAATGTCATCATTATACAGTAGAATCTTCAAACTTACTTCGAATCCAGTTAGTTCCACTCCCTGAAGCTGCATACAACCCAAGGGGTCACTGGTTACCGAACTCCTTCACATGCCTCAAATCCAATCAGATTAACTCTCCATGCTCCATAAACTCTCATGAACCAGTGGTCTTGGATCGCCCCCTGCCTTACAGGGAACCATGTATCTCGTGCGGTGGAGGTCACGCTGTGTGGGTTGCAGGAAGCTGCGGTTGCAACAGAACACATGTCTGTGTGCGAACTTAACTCATCCTGTTCCATGGAAATGTCAAGCCTGGGAAAGATGTAGATGTGAGAGAGAGAGAGAGAGAGAGAGAGAGAGAGAGACTGAGGGGAGAGAGGGAATAGCAGAGAGGGATGGAGAGAGTGGGGCATGGCAGGGATAAGGGAGATAGGGAGAGGGAAAAAGAGAGAGACTTGGAAGGAGAGATCTGTGAAAAAAAGAGGTGAGAGTGACAGAGAGGGAAAGGGGAAAGAAAATATAGGGGGGAAAGAAATATAGGGGCAGGGAGAGTTGAAATAGACTAATAGAGAAAGGAAAAAAGGGCTAGAGACTGAAGGAAGGAAAGAGGGGAGAAATTGAGAGAGCGGATGAAATGAGAGAGGGAACACAGAATAAGATAAGAGAGAGAGGTGGGCATGAAAACAGATGGTTGCGTAAAACAGCCGGCCTCTACAAGCGTTGGCAGGCCTGGCACGCGGGGGGTCACGCCGGAGCTCTCCGTGGTAACCGGGGGCTCGGTTGGCGGTTGGAGAACATCTGCTCTTGAGACCGCATCTAAAATGCACCCAAACAACCAATAAAGAAGGGGCTTTCGGGCACTGGTAGGAATGTAATCATGTAAATCAGCTCCATCTCTCCTGGTTTCTTGCCTGATCTCGGGGCCTGTTTGGACAGACACAGTGCGGGGAATATCCGCACGGTTCAGTAACTCTGGCTTTAGTTTACCCACGAACACATGATCACAAGCATATGACAAACTAAAATAAATGAATAAATGAAATTATATTGTTTTATGGGGAATTGCCGTAATTAGACTTAATTATAATTGATTTATATAGACAGAGGCTCCATTTCCATCTATAGTTTTGCACTGTACGGGGTTGTTGACAGTTGTATACACTCTGTTTCTTGTAGGGTTCGTCATATTGTTGTTCTGTCCTGACACTTGACACAATGACACGATGTGAATGACGTCATATTAGTGTGATGTGGCTGGTGTGTGTGTGTGCGTGTGTGTGTGTGTGTGTGTGTGTGTGTGTGTGTCTGGTGTAGATTAACATGAAGCTATGCCAGCGTGTGTCATGGCTGTCAGACGGCCTTTCAGACGGTAATCAAATCTGTTTCTAATCAAACAGCGATAGCAGAATCACTCTGTTATCTGCAAAGGAATACATCAGTTTAACTTTATTGTCCCAAAAGGGAAACTTGTCTTGCAGTCAGGTACACATAAAAAACACAATCTACACAAGGACACACGACAAAGAGATAGACACAGGCTAATATAAGTTAAAAAACGGTCACACTTATCTAGTTATCAGATTCAAATACATTTACAGGTATGTGCAAAGAATTGTGCAAATTGAGCAAACGTATTGCGCTAGGCATAAAAGAGTTATTTTTCCTATTGGACTTAGAAAGAGGGACTCTTAGTCTCCGGCCTGAGGGAAGGGCCTCAAATGAACAATGAAGGGGGTGATTTTTACAGTCCAATATAGACATTGCTTTCTGAGTTATCTGCTTCTCATAAATGTTCAGCGAGGATACTTGTGGACAGCCAATCAACTTCCCAGCCACCCCCACAATATGGCTGAGGTTGTTTTAGTCCCTAAGGCTGATGCCCCCATACCAGGCAATAAAAGAAAAAGTGAGAACAGATTCAATAAATGATTCATAAAATAAAGACAACATAACCTTATCGACATTGAGAGTTATGCTTTCGATGGAAGTACAATCGTTGTTGCCCCTTCTTGCAAATAGTATCAGTATTAACGTCAAATTTGAGTTTATTGTCTATCATTGTTCCCAGATATTTATACTGGTCAACCACCTCTATGCAGTTTCCATTTATGTAAGTAGGTGGAGGAGAACAAGATTGGTTTCTTTTAAAATCAATGGCCATATCTTTTGTCTTTGAGATGTTAAGCTGAAGAAAAGACTTGTCACACCAACTGACAAACTCATCAACCACTGGCCCATGCTGAGATTCATGTTTATGCAGTAAACTAACAATAATGTGTCATCAGCAATTTGCAGGATGTGTCAATTAATATGCTGACTTCTACATTCATTAGAGGATATACAGTAGAGGGGAAAGTACACAACCCTGGGGAGAGCCAGTGGAAGAGACACGCCTTTCCGAGAGACAACCATTTACCTTTACTCGTTGTGTTCTGTTAGTTAAGAAATCCATAGTCCAGTTTACAAGATTACTCTCAAGATTAAATTCTGATAGTAGTTTACTGACTAAAACATGTGGCCGGATAGTATTAAAAGCAGAAGAAAAATCTAAAAACAAAAGCCTGGCGTGTGTGCCAGGACCATCTAGATGACTCTACAGGAGATTTAGTAGTGTCATCTGGGCATCCTCCACCCCTCTTCTAGCCCTGTATGCAAATTGCCTTGGGTCCAGGGCCTCACCCACCCTGAACAACAGGACACTTGACAATCTTTTCAAATTACTTCATGACCAGTGAGGTCAGTGCCACTGGTCTGAAGACATTTAAAGCCCTTGTAGTGTTGCTCTTTGCCACTGGAACAATAATGGACTCCTTCCATGCCTTTGGGACCCTTCTCTGTTCCAAGGACATCTCAAAAATATCAGTGAACACCCCGCAGAGCTGTTCTGCACAGCACTTTAACAATCTCCCAGTAATACCATCTGGAGCCAGACTTTTATTGACCTTATTTCTCTTAAACACTGACCTAACGTCTTCTTGTGTAATTGAGAATGGTGTGGACTTTACCAGAGCTTGGTCCTTAGTTAGTTTCTTATGTTCATCTGAAAAGTCAAATGTATAATGAATGAATATCAAAACGTGAAAAGAATGTGTTCAATGCTTCAGATAAATCGCTATCACTCTTATACATTGGGATATGGACTGGCTTGTTTTGTGTTTTATGCAAACCTGTCATTCTTTTAACACCATCCCATGCTGCCTTCAAGTTGTTACTTCCCAGTCTCTCCTCTATCTTATTTTTATATTGTAATTTAGCCCTCTTGATTTCTGCTCTGACCTCCTTAGTTGCCTCTCTATTTCATCCACATCCCCGTTGTGAAAAGCACTATGTTTTTTCATTAGCACTTGTTTCAGGGAACTAGTGACCAATGGCTTATTATTTGCATACACTTTTACATGTTTTTTAGGAATGACAGAATCCTCACAAAAAGAGATGTAACAGCATACACCGTCAGTCAGCTCATCAATATCTGAAGCAGAGTCCTTGAAGACATTCCAATCTGAGCAATCAAAACAACCTTGTAATTTAGGAACAGACTCATCATTCCCTTCCACTCCCCCGGAGCTCAGGGCGGGGCCTGAGGGCCCGAGCGCTGAGGTCAGGCAGTACACCGGGCTCCTAGACACCTGTTTATAGCAGGCCTATAAAAGGGACTCACAGCTGAAGGTGATGAAAACAAGAGTAAAGTGCTGGGAGGTACCAAACGAGAGTTTGTTTTTAACATTCTGATGTTTTTATCCAGAGCGATTTTTAAGTGAGGCTGGGTCTAATCAAAGCATGCAATCGATATGGAGCCACTTAGAAATACTCCCAAAGGACTGCAGCGAGTTTAAACAGCATCTACAACCACCGGATCGTATTGACATATTCAGCCTTGTGTTCAGACTGATAGCCGATGATGTTTAGAGGAGTTTACGAGAAGTGGATCATGGGCGGTCCTCGTATGCTCTGTATAATGAAATGTGTGTGTTCCGGTCCCCATATATGATGAAATGTGTGTGTGGTGTGTTTCGGCCCCCATATGCACTTTATAATGAAATGTGTGTTCTGGTCCTCAGATGAACCCTCGAGTCCCAGCGTTGACCACGACACGCTACTTATCCCCGCCTGCGCTGTCATCTCGGGGACGCCCGTCATCACTACCGTACCTTCGAGCCCCACCGTCACGGCCCCTCTCATTCGCCGACAGCGGTCACATGACCAAGGTGCGGGCTAATTAATCCCCTCTGAGTTGGTTTGAAGTTTAGCTTTAATATCGTTTGAATAAGTAGCTGTCTAGTTATCGAGTTCACAAATTATAAAATGCAACTTGTTTTAAAAAATGACATTTTGATGTCTGATATTCACATATGCTTCATCTGGTTTCATGTGTGTGATTATTGATCATAATGAACTGGCCCTCTGCTTCCCCTTGTCCCTCAGGTTCTTTCTGCCTCACGGTGACGGATTCAGACTCTGCCTCCAGGACTGAGAGGTCCAAATCCTACGATGAGGGGCTGGACTTCCACAGGGAGGAGGCCAGAGGGTGAGCCTCCATCATACCACCAATCAATATTAATCACTCTGTTATACCATGGCAAAATGCTTTTTTCTGTATGGTGTCAGGTGACGAATGTTAGATTAATCAAATTGTCTTAATGTTTTTTAATGGACGTTGAGTATTTGGTTAACTGATCCTCAAAAACACTAACTAAATCTCCCTGAAGAGATATGGGAGAAATCTGGAGCCAATTCTTGTCTGTCAATCTTTTTGAATGCATAGTGGTAACCAATGAACACACAATTGTAGGCCTCTCTCAGTGTTTACTACTTTTTACCGCTTGAATGTACTTTTGCTTTTGAATGATCATTGGTTTTGCATCCTTGAACGATCAGGTCTAACCATCTAAAACCCTTTCCTCTCCTCTCTTCCCCCCAACGAAGGTCTCTCATCCCTGGCCTGAAAGGCCTGAAGAAGGTGAGTCCTCTGTGCACCACACAGCCCCACACATAGACCGTGTTGACCGGGTACAGGAGTGTGCATGCTGGGCAGCCTGTGAGGCCGTTTCTCCTTTCAATGTCTGTTGATCCCGTCTGATAGCATAAAGGAACCGGGCGGGGCTACGATTCCAGTAAAGCAACAGCCCACAATCGTTTCTCATTTGTTTATTCTATTTTGATTTTAAATCATTATTCTATCCAGACACGCTGAATACACACCTTCTTATATACAATGAAAAGTTAAAGAAAGTTGTTCTGTAATATAACAGAATAATCCGTTTGTATGTAATATTTAGTGACGTCGAGCCGCTTGAACCTAAGTGACTCAGAATATTCAGATGCATGGTCATTAATGATCAGGGTGGTTGCTATGGCCTCTTGCTCAAGGTAGACCCCGGGTAGACTACCAACAATGGGAATCGAACACCCGAACACACAAATCCTCTCCTGGCCCTTGTTTGAGAGCCGCCCCCGGTACAGCAGCTGACCGCCCAGCGTTCAGGGCGTAGGCGTGCTGGCTGGCTGGCCGGTTGGTCGGTGTGTTCTCACGCCGTTTGTCCCTCAGGTGTCCGACTGCTCCTCAGAGGATTCGGGGTCCAGGAGAGATTCGTCCTCCGACACTTTCTGCGCCGCCACCAAAGAGGGGCTTCTGCACTTTAAACAGCTCCACTCGGACAAGAACAAGGTGTGTGCTGTTTGATGCCTTATACAGTCCCTCCAGAAAAATGCGGCGTTTTTTTGTGATTGTTGCGGCCCAAAATCCTTGATTATGCGGCACGTTTTCATAAAAAATGTGATGAAATATGCGGCATATTTATGAAATTTTATGCGATGAAATGAGACATTGACGTCGGGTAATTACGTCACTTCATAACGTTCGCATGGCAACAGGGGGAAATGGCTGCTCTTGTGTAAAGTAAACGCAACATTTTTCAACTTTCTGCTAAGATATATGTGACTTTTTTGCAACGAAAATGCGGGGATTATGAAATCATGCAAGCCCCGCGCCCCATGCGCGGAAATCGGCAATTTATGCGGTGAAAGTGCGGCATATTTGAAAAAATGCGGCCCCTGCATGAATATGCCGACTTTGGCTGATTTTGCGTTGAATTATGCGATCGCATAATCACGTTTTTCTGGAGGGACTGCTTATAAGTGCTCGGCTACGAACCTCTTTACCATATATACGTGACACACGCACACGCATATTAAACACGTTTGTGGGGCTGTATATGATGACACACTCACACATATTTAACACATTTGTGGGGAAGTATATGGTGGAACACACACACACATTTCCCACAGTTGTGGGGGCGTATATAATTGGGGTTGAAGTTACACTGCATTTGACAGTTTACAAATAGAAGGGGATTGATAAGATCTGGCCCTGTTTCCAGAGCGTATCCTCTTACCTCTCTTTGTCTGCTTCTTTGTCTGATGGACCAAAGTGTTTATCTTTTCTAAACGCTCCATAAACCACTATGACATCAATATGCCCGGGCTTGTCGTATTGTTCCTGACGCAACAAACATGACCCAAATCCCTTAATGTCACATATAGCCTGACTATATTGAAAATGACACTGTTAAAAAAAAGTAACAATACAGGATGACCACGTAAGGCCTGGATTTATCTCAAAGCACTCGCTCTAGAAATAACCATAGCCCCGCCCCTTCCCGGCAAGTCGTTTGCAAGTCATTTGCATCTCTGACTCATCCTACGGTCGATCCATAGACCGCGTCCATCCCATGAGGTCGTCCATCGACGGCTTGCCTCCAACACTAGAGCTCACCAACCCCCGTCCGGTGACGATGGCCGCGGGGGGGGTTTGGCGGCGGGCCATAGCGTAACCCTGTGTGTGTGTGTGCGTTGCAGCGTGGTGGCGGCGGCATGCGTCCCTGGAAGCAGATGTACGCGGTCTTGCGGGGACACTCGCTCTGCCTGTACCGGGACCGGAAGGAGGCGCAGGCGCACACCGACTGCCGGCTGGTGGACGAGCCACAGCCCATCAGCATCAAGGCCTGCCTGGTGGACATCTCGTACAGCGACACGAAGCGCAAGAACGTGCTGCGGCTCACCACCTCCGACTGTGAGCTCCTGTTCCAGGCGGAGGACCGCGACGACATGCTGGCCTGGATCAGGGTCATCCAGGAGAACCTGGACCACGAGGTCAGACCCCCTCCACACACACACTCACACAGACACACACACACACACACACACCATACACACTCACACAGACACTCACACACCAGAGTCATCCAAGAGAACCTGGACCACGAGGTCAGACCACACACACACAGACACACACACACACACACACACACACACGCGCACACACGCACACACACACACACACACACACACACACACACACACATACACACACACACACACACACACACACACACACACACACACATACACAGACACACGCACACACAATCATACACAGACACACATGCACACACCAGTGTCTTAAAGGACGGCCACATGGACCCGAGCATTACAGAGATCTGATATTGGTTATGTATGTGTGTCTCAGAACGCCGTGATGACCAGCCGTGACCTCATCAGCCGCAAGATCAAAGAGTACAACACCTTGATGAGGTAAGCAGAGGGGAGGGACAGAGAGGGAGGCGGGAAGAGAGGGAGGTGCAGAGGGAATGGGGGAGAGCGAGTTGGGGTGGAGGGAGAGAGAGGGAGAAGGAAAGAGAGGGGGGTGGGTCTGACCTGATCCAACAGAGCACAAATGTCTTCTTATTCAAAACAATGCAAGTAATGAATCAGACACCTTTAGTGCTTACTATGTGTTTGTGTGTGTGTGTGTGTGTGTGTGTGTCTCCAGTCCTACCGGCAGTAAGACGGAGGTGTCCCCTAAGGTGCCCCGGCAGTCCATCAGAAACACCCTGATGGGGGGGAACCGGGAGAAAGAGGGCAAGGCCAGCGGTGGTCAGTCGCCCAAAGCTGAGGCCGAGCGCCAGAACCTGCACAGAGGTAGGAGACCCTCGGAGGGTTTTGGTTCATCCATTCACACAGTGTTGCCCCTATATGCACGGCAGTGTTGCCCCTATATGCACGGCAGTGTTGCCCCTATATGCACGGCAGTGTTGCCCCTATATGCACGGCAGTGTTGCCCCTATATGCACCCCCTCTACAGTTACTTTGTCTTTATTTTCATTTGAGAGTGTAAAAAGTGTCAAAATACTGACAGCTGAATGGTTTGCTGATTTCGTAGCATAAGAAACGCATGATGTAACTGGAGGTGGCATAAGCTCATGTATAGTTTTGGACTCGAAGTAGGCGTAAGCGTTAATAGAACACGACAAGTGATCTATTAATAGAAAGTAGTTTGCATCTTTGATTGTGTAGAAATAACACAACAGTATTATGGAGCCCAGACGGTGGGATGGCTACATGTTGGACTGTTTTTACGCTCACATAAATTTACGCCAAACCAATGTGGCTCTCGCCTAGTGCCAGAGCATATTCTTAGTTACTATTGTTACTAATTATGTTGGAATGCACCAGAGCCCTACTGATATTGTGTGTGTCTGTGTGTGTGTGTGTCTTTGTGTGTGTGTGTGTGTGTGTGTGTTTCTTTGTGGGTGCGTGTGTGTCTTTGTGTGTGTGTGTGTGTGTGTGTGTGTGTGTGTGTGTTTCTTTGTGGGTGCATGTGTGTGTTTGTGTGTGTGCGTGTGTGTGTGTGTGTCTGTGTCTGTGTGTGCGTGTGCGTGTGCGTGCGTGTGTGTGTGTGTGTGTGTGTGCGTGTGTGTGTGTGTCCAGGGGAAAGCAGCCCCCCTAAGGACAAGGGGACATGGAGAGCCCGGATGAAGAAGCAGTTTGACCGTAAACACTGTCCTGGGCTCACGTTTGGGGTCCGCCTGGACGACTGCCCCCCCGCCCAGACCAACCAGGTAGGACCCCCTCACCTGAGGACTACCGTGTTCAGATATCGTCCGTCAGTAGTGAGGGTGGAACCTGTTGTGAACGCTGCCGCTTTCGGGCCCACTGAAATGAGCGATCAAGGTCTGACTCTGCCGTCTGCGTGTGTCTCCATGTCTTCATTTATTTACTCATGCATGCGAGATTCATGATGAATTCGCCCATCCCATCATTCATTCATTCATTCAAATGATGTGGTGTATAATATTACCGCAGGGGAGGAAACAAAGTGATAGAAAATAAAATATTTGTAGTGAATTAGCTGAACAAGAGAAAAACTAACCATGTCAGATCAAATCAACCCCATTCGGAACAGAACCCTGGAGAAATGTTTGGATCGGGATTTGATTTCATGAAACAATTGTTTCCTTTGTCAATCTGAAACACCCCAGCAGGAGACATCTAGGTTTGGGTATTATTTTAGGATGACTCAGTAACTAAGAACTTACTGCTTTGAATAATTTTCCATTCAATTGTTCAGAATACAAAGTTGGTCCACCTTATTTTCACAGAGATGTTACTCTGTATGGTTTGGAAATAACAAGAATCGAATTCAGGGGATTATCAGACACACAGCAGAGACACACTGTGTGTGTGGTTGAATATTTGTATTCTTCCGAGTGAGATGCTGACAGCTTGTTGTTTTAGTGCTGATGTGAGACACAATATCAATTTCAGGATCTAGCAACAGATAGCCTGGTATCGAGATACTAGATATTGTGATGTGATACAACCTGAAGTTATTCTTTAGTACTTAAGGAAGCTACACGATCAGAACAAATCCATACTGAAGGTAGTGGCATAGTTTCACTCAAGTTTCAAGTCTTCTCTGTATGTTCATCTCTGTTTGTGTGTGTGTTTCTGTGTGTGTGTGTGTGTGTGTGTTTGTGTGCGTGTGTATGTATCTGTGTGTCTGTGTCTGTGTGTGTATGTCTGTATCTCTGTGTCTGTGTGTGTCTGCGTGTATGTGTGTGTGTGTGTGTATGTCTCTATCTGTGTGTGTGTGTGTTTGTGTGTGTGTGTGTGTGTGTCTGTGTGTGTATGTCTCTATCTGTGTGTGTGTGTGTGTGTATGTCTCTATCTGTGTGTGTGTGTGTGTGTGTATGTCTCTATCTGTGTGTGTGTATGTGTATGTCTCTATCTGTGTGTGTGTGTGTGTGTGTGTGTGTGTGTATGTGTATGTCTCTATCTGTGTGTGTGTGTGTGTGTGTGTGTGTGTGTGTGTGTGTGTGTGTGTGTGTATGTCTCTATCTGTGTGTGTGTAGTTTGTGCCCCTGATCGTGGAGGTGTGCTGCAGGGTGGTGGAGGAGCGAGGCCTGGAGTACACGGGGATCTACCGCGTCCCGGGGAACAACACCGCCATCTCCTCCCTGCAGGACGAGCTCAACCACAAGGGGCTGGCCCACATCGACACCCAGGACGATGTGAGACTCACTACACACACACACAGACACACACAGTCCATACTGTACACTACACACACACACATCGACACCCAGGACGATGTGAGACTCACTACACACACACACAGACACACACAGTCCATACTGTACACTACACACACACACATCGACACCCAGGACGATGTGAGACTCACTACACACACACACAGACACACAAGGGGCTGGCCCACTGTGTGTGTGTGTACTACACACACACATCGACACCCAGGACGATGTGAGACTCACTACACACACACACAGACACACACAGTCCATACTGTACACTACACACACACACATCGACACCCAGGACGATGTGAGACTCACTACACACACACACAGACACACACAGTCCATACTGTACACTACACACACACATATCGACACCCAGGACGATGTGAGACTCACTACACACACACAGACACACACAGTCCATACTGTACACTACACACACATACATCGACACACACAGTCCATACTGTACACTACACACACATACACACACACGCATGCACACACACAGTCCATACTGTACACTACACACACACATACACACACACACATACACACACACAGTCCATACTGTACACTACACACACACACATAGACACCCAGGACAATGTGAGACTCACTGCACACCGTCACTACACACACATAGACACACACAGTCCATACCGTACACTACACACACACACACACATCGACACACACAGTCCATACTGTACACTACACACACACATACACACACACACATACACACACACACAGTCCATACTGTACACTACACACACACACAAAGATAGCCAGGACGATGTGAGACTCATAACCCAACGATGACACAGTTCTTTATCCACACTCACTACACCAAGAACACTTGACACCCACTACAAACACACACACACATACACAAACACACACCCCCCCATCCATCAACACCAATCCCAAACACACACGGTCACACACGGTCACACACATCTGTTCCCTCTCATCCATTTAACTTTGATCCTGCCTCCTGTGTTGTAGAAATGGAGGGACCTGAACGTGATCAGCAGTCTGCTGAAGTCCTTCTTCCGGAAGCTTCCTGAGCCGCTGTTCACCAACGGTACGGTTCTGAGCTGTGTTAATAACAAAGTACTACAAGGTTAAAACAACTGAAAGCATTCTACATTTATCAGCCGGCTCACTGCCACCGTCTCTTGTTTCCTACAGAAAAGTACGCTGACTTCATCGAGGCCAACAGGATAGAGGACCCGGTGCAGCGACTCAAAGCTATCAAAAGCCTGGTACGCTACGACACCGTTACCCCTGGCGGCCTGATTATCCTAGAGACTCCGTTGTGCGTTGTATCGTGTGCTAAACGCTCTTCATGATGTGCTCTATGCTGCGGTGTGCTTTATATTAGAGACTGTGTTTGTTGAGTCCTTTTTCTCTGTGCTGTGTTCTCTACATATGGTGTGCAGTATGCTGATGTGTCCCCTAGACGGCGTACTGCTTGCTGACGCGTCCTTGTGATAAACAGTGTAAACCAGTGTGTTCGCCTCTCTCTTCACTACAGCTGCACCAGCTGCCGGACCACCACTACCAGACCCTCAAGTTCCTCTCCGCTCACCTCAAAGCCGTCGCCGATAACTCTGAGAAGAACAAGGTGTGGATTCAGGAGACGTGCACTGCTAGCGGTGATCTGTCGACAGAACCAAACAGCACATACATTATGTTAGGCCTCAGGGTCAAGCTAAAGTGCTAATGTTTGTTCTGATTGTGGTTGTGTTTGTGTGTGCGTGTGTGTGTTTGTATGTCTGTGTGTGTGTGTGTGTGTGTGTGTGTGTGTGTGTGTGTGTGTGTGTGTGTCAGATGGAGCCCAGGAACCTGGCCATTGTGTTCGGTCCCACGCTGGTGCGCAGGTCAGAGGACAACATGACCGACATGGTGACCCACATGCCCGACCAGTACCGCATCGTAGAGACCCTCATACACAATGTGAGCACCTGGACCTGTCTGTCTGTCTGTCTGTCTGTCTGTCTGTCTGTCTGTCTGTCTGTCTCTCACCTGTACCTGTCTGTCCCCTGTCTCTCCCCTGTACCTGTCTGTCCCCTGTCTCTCCCCTGTTCCTGTCTCTCTCCTGTCTTTCCCCTGTACCTGTCTGTCTCCTGTCTTTCCCCTGTACCTGTCTGTCCCCTGTCTCTCTCCCCTGTACCTGTCTGTCCCCTGTCTCTCCCCTGTACCTGTCTCTCCCCTGTCTCTCCCCTGTGCCTGTCTCTCCCCTGTCTCTCCCCTGTACCTGTCTCTCCCCTGTCTCTCCCCTGTGCCTGTCTCTCCCCTGTCTCTCCCCTGTACCTGTCTCTCCCCTGTCTCTCCCCTGTACCTGTCTCTCCCCGGTCTCTCCCCTGTACCTGTCTGTCCCCTGTCTCTCCCCTGTACCTGTCTCTCCCCTGTCTCTCCCCTGTACCTGTCTGTCCCCTGTCTCTCCCCTGTACCTGTCGTATGATCACTGCTGTATTCATAATATTTGCCTTGTCCCGTGTGGGGGGTCCTCCTGCTGAGAGAGTGACTCCTCCTCTTCCTCTCCTCTCTCTATTACAGTACGATTGGTTCTTCACCAACGAGGACAGTGAGGAGCCAGTGGTGGGTAGAGCCATCGCCTTTACATGCTCTCTCTCTCTCTCTCTCTCTCTCTCTCGCTCTCTCGCTCTCTCTCTTTCTCTCTCTCTCTCTTGCTCTCGCTCTCGCTCTCCCTTCCTCTCTGTGTAATTTAGTAAATCTTGTAACATTGTTAATGAAGAATTACAACGGCACTCTCATACACAAGGCTTAGATATTTGAAAGCACTTAACCCACAGACATTTCAAACTTGTTTAGCTCTTGTGTCTCCTCACTTTCCCACCACCAACTAATTAAATCAATTCAATTATGTTATATTATAGCCCTTAACCACAGTTACCGTCTTAAAGGGCTTAAGAGGCCATGTATTTATGATAGCCCCCCCCAGAGGGCAAAACTCCCATAATATGCAAGGAAGCAATCTTGAGCAGGAACACAGAGTGGGGATCCTTCCTTACAGGGTGGTTAGGAGTGCAATGGGTGCCATCATTATACAAGCACAATGTTAAACTTATGGTGATGGGGGGCTGGCCGGTTGAACGTCAGGGGGGTCTGCTTTAGCGTTTCGCAGTCGCCGCAAAACGCTAAAGCAGACAGAAGGATGAATTAGGGGGGGCAAGGTGCACACAGAACATGAAGACAACCGCTTATCTTGAGCCTACACAAACACTCATCCACCCAGTTAGAAACACTCCCCCCCTCAGACACCGACCCCTCCTCCAGAGGAGGAAGGGTCCCGCGTAGGACTGCTCCATATGGAAAACAAGTCGAGCAGTCACGATTATCAAAATAATCGTTTGATAATCGTGATTTCAATATTGAAATCACGATTATCAAACGATTATTTTTGAGTCTGAAGACATGATGCATTTGTGAAACAGAAAATGTCTAAATCCAAAATAATAACGTAAAAAAAAACGTTTCAACTCGATTTATCTTAGTTTGGAGATTGCTTGAGCCAAAATCCGAAATTGCGATCCTCCGATTAAGCAAGGCCATAGTCCGTGTCTCCGACCAACGTGTGTGCTCTCCGTTGCCCGGGTCAGGTGGCGTCGCGGGACCAGAGCGCGGTGGAGTCGCAGCCTGTGCCCAACATCGACCACCTGCTGACCAACATCGGACGCACGGGCGCGTCGCAGGGGGAAGTGTCAGGTAACCCCCGCCCCCTGCCCCCCCTATTCTCACAGCTCAACGCGCCTTTGTATCCTGTGTTGATGATGATGATGATGATGATGATAATGAAGATGATGATCATCATGCTCCTCCTCTTACCTAGAGTGACTCCTCCCTTACTCCCCCCTCTGTGTCTGGATTTATCTGTGACTTACTCACTTTTACTCAAAAGGCCCGGGGAAGAGTGGGCAAATTATTGGCGTTCTCCTTTTCATGGGTGAGTGAGGGAGTGAGTGAGTGGCCGAGTGACCGAGTGATGAAAGGATGAAGGAATAAATAACTTGCCTGCACTTCTACACACCCCTCCCTGATGGGTATGTAGAATAATATGCATCTCTCTCTGTGTCCCCTTAGATCTCCTTATGTTAGATCTGACCCTGCTTTAAGGGGGTATGTGTTATCTCCCGATGCTTAAACCTGCACTATGGAGCCCCGCTGCCATAGAACGTAGAATATGAATAGAATATGAAACGTTTTCCATGGACTGCATTCACTGCAGCACAAAGCCGTGGTT
The DNA here is from genome assembly GCF_949987615.1 of Pollachius pollachius. NCBI lineage: Eukaryota > Metazoa > Chordata > Actinopteri > Gadiformes > Gadidae > Pollachius > Pollachius pollachius. Next base: position 7,056,326 of record NC_136950.1, on the reverse strand, counting down.
CGTAATGTTGTCCTTATGGCAGACATCCCAGACAAAACGATCAGAGGGGTTGATGTTGTTTTGGAAAGGCTAGTGATGGGCAGACAGACAGGTCACTGCCCACTCCTCCAGCCCATCACACGTGGTGTATGTAGACGGTAGATCCGGTCAGTGCTGGGCAGCCATGTTGGCTCCATGGTGTAGGTTTATATACCACCTCCCTCTCATCTTTGGCCCTGTTGCACTAACCCACCATGCTCTTTACCCTGAAGACTGAGACCAGACCAGACAAGACTAGACTAGACTGGACCAGACCAAACTTGACAAGACTAAACTACTAACTACTCCAGTACAAATAGACCAGACCAAACCCATCCAGACCAGAACAAACAAATCCAGACTGGACCAAACTAATCCAAACCAGACCGGACATGAAGAAACTAATCCATACTGGACCAAACTCATCCAGACCGGACCAGGCCAAACTAATCAAGACCAGACCGGACCAGACCAAACTAATCCAGACCAGACCAGACCAAACTAATCCAGACCAGACCAAACTGAAGGACCTCCCGGTCCCGTGAGCGAGTGTGTTTTTAAAGCGTGAGGCGGCTCTCTGGTCCCTGTGTATCTGTAGTGAGGCTCTGTCGCATCTCCTAGAGGCTTTTACATCACACACCATCACTCACCCTGACACAGGCCAAGTGGGCGGGGTCTATCGCGCCGTGATGTCACTGATGGACTCCCTCATGTCCGCCGTGGGCAGCTGGGACTGTAGGAGGAAGGAGACGTGTTGCCCGCACTGTAGCTGCCTCCTCTGCACCGCGCCGCACTTCTGTTGAGCGCCGCCGCCGCCTCCTCTCCAGACCACGACGGCCGCGCTTTGACAACAGACAGGGGGCGAGCGAGAGGGAGAGAGAGAGGGGAGGGGGGCAGTGAACAGAGAAAGAGCGAGCGAGCGAGAGGGAGAGAAAGAAGCAGAGAAAGGCGCGGTGGACACACGGTACGGTATAGTGTCCTAGCATACACGCGCCCAGAGAGCTGGTTCTGTCTGAACGCTGTGCGATGTCTCCTCTCCTCACTGTCTCACCACAAGCCTGCCGACGGAAGAGATAGACCGGTAGGGACCCTGGCTCCCCCCCTCCCCCTCCCCCCAGTCTGTTTCCTCACCCTCATACCGTGACATCATCATCTGTATGTTGGGGCGGGGCGGGGCTTGAATAGAACAACTAAACTGATACTAATGTATGGATGTGCTCTTACCACCGCTCTCACTGCGCATCTAAACCAGAACTAAATCCACAACCGGACCGGACCAGTCTCCGTAGCGTGATAGACAAGACGGCCGACGCCATATCCAACATGGCGGATGTTTGGCTCCATCAGTCGTTTCTCATTACTTCTTATGATCTTCAGACGGATCTGAACTCTGCTTACTCGGTGTAGCAGTTTAGCCATGGTAACGGCACATCCCAGAACACAAGATCAGGTGTGGAGAGTACTTTGAGGCGCAGCAGGGGATTGGATGGACTGTTTTGTGTTTCTACGTGTTGTCAGTCTCTCCTCTCCTCCTATTGGCCCTCCCCCGTACCCCCGTACCCCTCCTCCTTCACTTGTTGTGTTCGTTGGGCTTGCACCGTGGCCATCCCATCAAAGTCAGCCTCGTCGGTCGTTGTCGTGTCACTGTCGTCATGGCAAGCCCCCACCCTCCCCTCCCGTTACTATGCCAGCAACAGCACCACGATGCCGGCTTGTCCACTGACTCTCACAGTGAATTAGGGCACATACAACTGGGAAGGTTCTCGGTCCTTACATACTGCCGTGGTAACAAAGTCGCATGGCCTGCTTGTCTTCATGTGTTCTGCGCATGCAGCTACTCCCACTGCTCATCAGTCATCATCCCTTTGGCAATACTCCTTTTTCCTTGTCGCTCCACCTCCAGTTCTGTGACTCGCCTCTAAACTCGTCTTCCAGTATTTTATTTGTCATTCTTTATTATTTCTCTCTGGTTGACGTCCTCATGTAACGCCTCCATCCCCTCCTCACCTGTTGAGTTAGTTTTTTCCTATTTGTTTCTCTATCGAATGCTAATCCGTCTTCCTCTTCTTCTTGTGTCCCTTGCAGATTCAGCCACTAGTGACTCGGCTAAGTCCAAGGTAAGCAGGTGTACGGGTGTGCAGTGTACGGGGGGAAACCCACTCAACCTTCCCACCTTTGAGTGGTGAGTGTAAGCTAACCGGGGAGATACACGACGACGACGGCCTCAAACGATCCATCCTCACCGACTGCTAACGGCTAGCTTGCTGGTGCACAATTTTGCTTCACATGTGTGACCCGACACTAGGGCGGGACCAGGGGGGTTGCCGGAGGCTTGAGGCTTATTTATGGTTCCACGTCGACGCATCGCAAAGGGGTTTACGGACAACATCACGTCCTTGTGGACCCGACGTGCGCCTTCCAAAAATGTTAACCTTGCGTTTAGGCGACGCAGCAGCAAGGGCTGTGGTTGGTCCGCTCGCTAAAACCCGACGCAGAACCAAAGCAGGTCCACGACTGCGTCGAAGCGTCTGCGTGGTCATTGCGTCGCGTCGACGTGGAACCAACTGAGCCTTTGCAGTGGACTGGGGTCAGACACGCTACACGTGAGAACGGCTATAGCTAGCCAGCTATGTCAGCGCTAGCCCTCCTCCGCCGCCCTGCCCACACGGCGGTGTGTTGACCTGAAGCTAACGACAGACCTCCCATTGCTGCGCTGTGATGAGGCTGCCGCGGGGCCATCGCATGCTATGCTACGCTAGCTAAGCTCAGTGCTCACCGGCTGCTAGGTGCTACTACTGTGCTGGGAGTGGTCGGCGGGCGCCCTAACGTGCTGTTCTCTCTGCTGTGTGGAGCTGCAGAGGAGCAGCCCTGCAGCCGCTGGTCTGTAAAGGCAGGCGGGACTCACCAAACCAACCACTTCTGTTTGCTGCTCTGGACGCGCTGACTCTTCCACGGCGAGAGTTTTCATTGTTTTTCTGTTCTGCTCTTTCACCTCCCCTCTCCATCTCTCTCCTCATCCCCCTCTCTCTCGCTGTCTCTCTCGCTCGCTCTCTCTCTCTCTCTCTCTATCTCTCTCTCTCTCTCTCTCTCTCTCTCGCTCTCTCTCTCTCTCTCTCTCTCTCTCCCACTCCCTCCTCTCTCTCTCTCTCTCTCTCCCCCTCCCTCCTCTCTCTCTCTCTCTCTCTCTCTCTCCCTCTCTCTCTGCAGGGTTCCTTGGGCCCAGGGAGGGAGGGGTGCAGCAGAGAGCTCCTAGTCTCCTCCATCTTTGCTGTGGCCAGCCGCAAGCGAAGGAAGTCCAAGGAGAAGCTGCCGCCTAGCAGCTCAGACGAGGACCTGGACGCCGTTCTCCCGGAGCCCGGCGCCGCTCAGACCCCCGAGGGCCTCCTCCTCCCCCTCCAACAGGCCCCCCTGCAGGGCCCCGAGGCCCAGGACGGGGCCACGGAGCAGGCGCGGGCCGAGGCCTGGAGGAAGGAGAACGGTCGGAGCCTAGAGGCAACCAAGAAGGAGCACAGGAACTCCTTCTTCTCCCGGGCGCTGTCCCGACAGCCGTCCCCCTCGCCGTCCCCCAAGCCCCCGGGCGCGGCGGGCCCCGGGGCCAGAGCGGCAGCCACCGGCGCCAAGTCGTCGCTGTCGGACGAGACGGCCTCCGACCTCGGGAGCGGCAGCTCCGCAGCCCTGGCGGCGGCGGCGGCTGCAAGGTCGCGACCCAGGAAGTGGACGTTGGGGGCGTGGCCGGGCGGCGGCGGTGGCGGCGGCGGGGCGGCGGCCGGCGCGGAGGTGAGCTCCATCACCTCGGACTATTCCACCACCTCCTCCGTCACATTCCTGACGGGGGCGGAGTCGGGGGCGGAGTGCGGCGCCACGCCGGGCGGCGAGGAGGCGGACGACGAGCGCAGCGAGCTGCTCAGCGAGGGCCGGCCGGCGCTGGAGACGGACAGCGAGAGCGACTTCCCCGTGTTCGCGCCGCAGGGCGGCAGCAGCCAGTCCACGCCGCGGCAGGACGCCGCCGGGGGCCATCGGGGCGAGCGTGCGGCGGCGGTGTTGGACGGGAGCGCGGCGGGCCAGCCGGAGACGCGGCGCCTGTTCTTCCCAACCCACCGGCTGACCGGGAGCGACGGGACGTCCCGCCGCCGCTCCCTGAGGCACAAGACGGACAGCGACTCCTCGGCGGAGGGCGTGGCCGGCGGCGGCGAGGGGAGGGCGGAGTCCCGCGCCCGGCTGTCCGGCGTGCTGGAGGTGATGAGGAAGGGCCGGTCGACGGGCAGCCTCAGCTCCTCGTCGCCGCGCAGCGAGTCGGAGCGCGCCCAGCCCACCTGGCGCATCAAGATCGCCGAGCGGCTGAAGCTCCGCCTGCGGACGGCGGTCGCCGACGACGACGACGCCGCTGCGGCCGCCGCGCCGGGCGCCAAGGGCCACGCCCCCCCCGGGGGCCCCGAGGCCCGGGCCAAGAGGAAGAGCATCCGGCGCCGGCACACCATGGGCGGGCAGCGGGACTTCGCCGAGCTGGCCGTCATCAACGACTGGCGGGAGCAGGGGGGCGGCGACCAGGAGGCGGAGCTGTCCGCCTGCGAGCGGCTGAAGCCGGGCCGCGCCCACCGGGAGCTGACGCTGCGCGGCTGGCTGAGCGGGGAGCTGCGCGCCGCCCGCTGCCCCGAGGCGGCCCCCAGGGCGCTCCCGGAGGAGGACGGGGCGGACCCCTCCTCGCCGCGGCCCGCCCCGACCAAGGAGCCCCCGGAGCGGCTCAACGGGGGCGCCGTGGCCGTGGCCGACGCCCACCCCCACAAACTGTCAGGGGCGCACGTGGTGGTCCGCTCGCGGTTCTATCAGTACCTGTGAGCGGGGGTGTGAGTGTGTGCACATCTGCGTGTGTGTGTGTGTGTGGGAGTGGGGTGGGGGGGGCGCCTGTGAGAGGTCAGAGACTGGAACGGGGTGGCTTTGTTTTCTTTTTTGTATTTTAGCGTTTTAGAGTTATTGCACAATATTTTTTCTACCGAGTACATATGTACCCTGTGTATATACTGTGTGTTTGTACTGTACATAGTCCGTGTAGAGGCCCACGCCACGACACCACGATAATGATGAAGGAAAAATAGACCCCCCCCCCAGGATTGGGAACCGCGGGAGACGATCAACGGCCGCCACGTCTTCCCGAACACGTTTACACTCTCTCCGCGGCGCACCGAGCAGAGGTGTGAACCTTCCCTCCGGACTTTGAACACGGCGTGCCGTAGGAGAGTCCCGTTTCTCCTCGTCCAATCGCAGTCTTGACGGGTTTGTTCCTAACAGGACGGCGTTGATACCCTCGTCACTATCGTGGCCGGTTTGAAGAATGTAGGAGCTTTACTTACGTCGACTCGCGCTCGTTTTCATCGTGACGACAGTGTTGTCGGGGGAAACGCGACGCGTACGTATTCGGTGTCTCTTTACTTGAATGTAGGTGTGTTCAAGGGCTGCTTCCTGTGCTGTGTACTATAGAAGGTTTATTTTTCTATTGTTTTATAGTACAGCCACAACAGACAGACACAAGCCCCGAGGACTGGAATTATTTTATTAGTTGGATGAAAAATTATACGACCTTGTATTGAAATGTTGAAGACATGACGGTATGTTATTCTTGTTATACATATTTTTATTTCCGAATGCACAATCCAAAAATAGGACGTTTGAAAAGAAAATACAAATGTTTGATTTATTTTTAGTTTTTTATTACTTTAGCCCCAAAATAATAATAATTAAATGAAGAAAAGTGCCTATTTTGGAATTGATTGTGTGTGAAAAATAAGTTTATTGTACGAATCCCAATTGTCACTAACTGAAATAATATTTGGGAACACGAAAAAACGTTTATAATCATTCCGTGTTTTTATGTTTAGAGATTTGAATGGCGGTTAAATTCTTACTAAAAGATAACTCAACCAAAGCTGGAGTTCACATTACAACAATGATATGACATGTTTTTACAACCACAGTAATTGAGTGCATGGCTGCCGGCATCGCTGGGATTGACTGCAAGTTAACGGAAATCAAGAGACATGGCCTTTGGAACTGCATGCAGCCGTGGGTTCTCGTCTGTGTACAGGCCCTCCCTGAAAAGACACTGGAAATAAATATACGTCTTTATAACATCACTGTGTCCGTACTTTTCATCCAGTTCATCTGCCTTTTTGCAACAAAAAGGCCATGTTTTGGCCATGTCTAAAGTATCCTACCCCTTAATTAACACCCAATTCATGAAGGCTTACTGCTAAAATAAGCACTCGTTTAACATGTTTGTTCATTTGTTTGCCGTTTCGAATAAGTCCACAACACTTCACACAAAATTCATCAGTCATTTAAAAAAAAACAAAAAACTCATTTGCCTTTATTTTGGGCGTATCAAAAAACAGCATACATTTCCTACAATTTTAGCACTCAATTTGCACATCAAATTATTGGGGAGGCGGGGTTGGTAACAATCTTATTATTTTTACATATCCAACCATCTGACTGTGGGGGCCATGGATCTAGTCAAGCAATTCACAAACAGGGTGGTAAAGGAGGCAGAACGTCTCTCGGCACTTTCGTGAAAATTGTATGGTAATACTATTTGGGGAATTTTCACAAATGTGTGTACTAAAAGTCTGCCTCGGTATGTAAGTAAAGGCGGGAAATACACACAAAATTTGATTACAAATCTTGGAACATATTTTGGTTCAATGAATACAATTCCTCTTCTATCATATGTGCGTTGCATTCTTTTAGGATGTTCAGCCGTCAGCAGTGGGTTGCAGGGGTTCAGATCAGGCGAGTTTGCTGGCCAATCAAACACAGTATTACTGAACCAGACTGAGAGGAAACCTTTTCAGGTATTTTGAGGTAATTTGCTGATTACAGTGTAGAGTGTGTTACAATATTGGATTTTTTTTATATATAATTTTCTTAGTTAATGAATTGTGGGTGTTCATGAGCTGTAAGCCATAATCATCAGGATTTGTAAAATTAAAGGCTTGAAATATTTCACTTTTGGTGGAATTAATATATAATACATGAGTTTCACTTTCTAAATTTAATTATTTAAATTAATTAACTTTTCCACAATATTCTAATTTATTAAGAGATGCACCTGTACACCGTTTTCTTCTCCAATAATGTAGCCAAAGGAAAAACCTTACAGCCTTTACCAATCACAACAGCATTTTATACATTCCTTATCTTTATCATGTCTCTGAGGTCATTTAGTTTCTGTTTAGGCATAAACAGGGTTTAAGGTTGTGTACTGAAGGGTGACTAACACGCAAGTGTTGCTGTACATCGCATAGCGATTTAACCTAATCTAAAGATATTTAATATCAATATTTTAAACTGTACCATTGATGTGGACCTGTTCTGCTCCACCTGGTGCCTTCCATCCTTCCCCAGGCACAGTGATTAGGATTGAGATGCACCTTGTTTCAAACCAATCAGTGACAGAGAAGAATGTGATAAGATTGCCGATCTTCATTTAGAAGATCGGCGATTTTATTGCCAGGCGGCCTCCCTGTTTTTATTACAGGGAGGTGTTCCCTTTTTGATTTATTGTATGCTTGTACTCCTCATAGACCTCCACAAGCAGCTTCTGTTCGCCTTTGGAAAATATCCCGCTCGGTCCTTTTCGGACATTTGAATCATGATTCGACATTCACGGTTCTGGGCTAGTTACATATCTCGTGAGCGTGCGTAATCCACAATAACGTAAGCCTGGCTTGAACTAGCCTGAGCAAGGCGGCTGAATTACGTTGATGGAATGGCTTTAGCCTCAAGTGGAAGTTGCCGTTAGTTCTGACCGGGCTTAATCAACTAAGCGCCGCTTTCGTTAGCGACTTTGATGGAATACCCGTCAGAAGTTCTAAGAACGTATGGATGTGGACAAATAACAAACAAACAGATTAGAAGGCCTGGCTGAGGCAAAATATAATAAGCCTTAGACTGCTTTATTCTATTGATTTTATCTATATATTTTTTTCCTTTCCTAATCGATACTTTAGCCTATATATTTTGTGTTAAAAAGATAGCTAGTTTGAGTTTGAGGAAAGGTCAAAATGCCATTTTGCAACTTAACATGTATACAGGCCTAAACTAAACTATTCATCGCGATGTTATTGAAAAGGCGCGCATTGCGTTCAGCAAAGTAATTTACAATGTGCGTGTGCTCGTTCACCCTCAATCGACAACATGGCCACTGATTGGCCATATCGTCAATTGAACGAGCAGCCTACAGTCTGTTGGCTACGGTTGACGTCAGGTGACGTTCAAGGAGCAGATATGGTAGCCATCATGCCTTTGGGTATCTTTTTTTTATATATAATTTTCTTAGTTAATGAATTGTGGGTGTTCATGAGCTGTAAGCCATAATCATCAGGATTTGTAAAATTAAAGGCTTGAAATATTTCACTTTTGGTGGAATTAATATATAATACATGAGTTTCACTTTCTAAATTTAATTATTTAAATTAATTAACTGCCATTTTGCAACTTAACATGTATACAGGCCTAAACTAAACTATTCATCGCGATGTTATTGAAAAGGCGCGCATTGCGTTCAGCAAAGTAATTTACAATGTGCGTGTGCTCGTTCACCCTCAATCGACAACATGGCCACTGATTGGCCATATAGTCAATTGAACGAGCAGCCTACAGTCTGTTGGCTACGGTTGACGTCAGGTGACGTTCAAGGAGCAGATATGGTAGCCATCATGCCTTTGGGTATCATATAATGAATTTATTTGAATTAAAGGGATACTTTACCGGAGATATGAAGGTTATAAGAAGTAAATAATTCTATGTATTATAAATGTGCAAAAAAAATTGAAATCGGTTCATCCTAGCCCGAGAAAAGGCAGAAGTAGTCTCTCTGGCTCCAAGTAAGAAATCCTCGAACTACCACAGTGCATTGCGCTCGCTGCACTGCCCGCCTGCTTCCGTTTGGAAGGGGAAGGACCCAGTATACTAGCGCTATGGTAGCGTGAGCAAACTTTGTGTAAACATATCCCCGTGATAGTTGACTAGTTTAGACTTCTGCTCTCGTTTTTTCAAACGCATCATTTGTATATAACTGTACAGCATAAAAATATTTGCTAATTACAGTAGCTCAGCATATCAAGCATTTGTACTCAACCTTTTCTCCCCAGTTGAAATAAGTGTTTATCTTATACAATAGGCCTACTTTAGTATAACAGCACTTGGGTTAGTAAACAAATCACAACAACCAACATGAATTAGAAGTTTTATTCATAAGAAAATATGAACTATTTACAAAAATAAAAAGTGTAAAGTTTGCTAGAGTCAAAATAGTCACAGCTCATCTTGAGCATCTACTGTCTCCTGTCAGCCACGGTACTGCCCATCTGGTGCTGGGTCATTAGTAGAGGTGGATTCAATGATTCGTTTACGTGAACCAGTTCGCGTCAGTCAGTTCGCCAAGATGAGTCGTTCGCGAATCGTTCGTTCGTTCGTTCAGCCCAGTTTCCGGTTCAGTCCAGTTTCCGTTTCCGGTAGCGGTGAATCGCATCATGCAATGCACCCATTGCATGGTTCTCAGCTGAGTCAGTCAGACTCAGTGCTACCGGAAACTCGACTGAACTGGTTCAGTCGAGTTTCCGGTGAATCGAATGGCCAATCGAATCACTTTATCCTGAAAGTTGAGTCAATATCGTTAATTTTATATATTACAAAAATACCCGAGATAAAGGAACAATGTGAAACCCTAACCCTAAAATGTAAACACCAGGCTACTTGACAAGAAAATGTAACGGACCACCTGAGGCTTTACTTCACCTCAGAGATAATGCGTTAGTTAATAATGATATGCCTTGCGGCATATCATGCAGCATCACCTGCGCATAGTGCTGCTGCGTAGGCCTACATGGACGTTCCAAGTATGTTTACTTCATGTATCGTTGAAGCTAACTAAGTAAAGCCTAGTTATAACTATAACCTGCTCCTGGTGCAGTGCAAGCAACAGTGTGTGCCGTGAGTCGCCTCGGTCCCTCGTCTTCCTGAACGAACTGTCTGCGAGTCGTGGGTCTGGGAGGAGTCAATTCTGAGTCACGAACGACGCGAACGAGACGACCGACGCGAACGAGACGACCGACGCGAACGACGCGAACGAGAGAGAAGAACCAGTTCGGATCGTTCGTTCTAACGATTCGTTCCTTCGAACGAATCAGTTCGCGACCGAACCACCTCTAGTCATTAGCTCTGATGGCCTGGACCACACAGGGAGGCGATACTGTCTAAGAAAGAAAGAAAGAACAACATTAGCAAAGCAGGATAAATTATGCCAGCATTACACGGACTTCAGGCTAACGTAACGTAGCCTATGCTCTGCCAATAAGATCGGCTACTTTCAGATAACTACATTGTCACGTTCCCCGGGACTCAAAACTATTTTAGCCAATGTGTTAGTAAAAAAAAACAAACACTTACTCTATGCTCAGACGTCTGTTTCTCCCGGCGGGCTTTGGCTGGCGTTTCCAGGTCACTTTCTGGGTCCGGATATGTATCCAATACCCTACTGTTCAGACGAGGCGTAAAGCCTGGGTGAGAGGTTACACACATGGCCCCGTCCTCGCCAGATCCAACCATGTATTCCAGAAGAAACTGGCATCGCTGGAATTCGCTGCAGCACAGGGACTCTGTGTTAGTGTCTATAGGCGACCAGAGCAAACCGGCGCGTTCCGGCTCCTCGTCCTCGGCAACAGGCAAGGCTTGTTCAGCTGCAGCAGCCTCCAACCCCCCCGATTCGTCTCAATTCTTCCTGACTATTCTAGCTCGTACAAATATCCCTGAATGTCAGAATCCAGCCATAGATTTTCAAAATCCACTTCGGCTGTTAAGTGTTTTCCATTGCATATTTGCTTCTGCCATGGTCGGTGAAGTATCCCTTTAAATACGTAAAGCAACAACATAGATTAACAAAAAAAGTCACTCATTTATTCCTTTCAAGATTGTTTCAGGGTTTTCATCACACAGATTTTCTTTTTCTAAATTTTGACTCCCACCATGAAAAAATAGTATAGGGTTGCGGAGGCTTGCGGACCCGCTTGCCCCGCCCATTGCTCCGTCCCACGCCAAAACATGATCTCATCGCTGTCTGTCATTTTTTGAGTTGTATTTCTGAAGAATTCCTGAATAGGTTACACATTATATTTTTATCCTGGAAATGTTATTGGCATTACTCTTAAACTTGAACTTGAATTCAATATGACGAAGGTGATAGTGACACATTTGGACAAGTGTGTTTTTTTTATATAGGAATGCTAATTCTGACTTTATATTCAGACCAATACGATCAGAATAAACATTCCTATTAAAAGTAGATTAAAGTATGCAATACTTACAAAAAACATCTTTTTATTCATTGGAATGGAGAGCTGACCAGGATCCATGCTTTTTTCTAAAAAAAAACACAGGGGTGTAGCACAAAAATGTGGGCCCTATATCAAAGCAGCCTCTGTGGGCCCCCTACCTCTGTTTATCCATGTATCTCATCTTAAAAGAAAATACAAATAATTGGGCAAATAATTGTACAAATGGATCTGTAGTTATTATTAGGATAGCCACTAATGAACTGTTCATGCCAAATGTAAATTAGTTATAATAATCTGTGATTTTTTGGATATTTTATTTGCTAGGTATTCTAATATTGAAAGAAATTAGACACTTGACTTTGAAGGTATAATGCTGATTCCTTTATGATGTTGATTAATAGATTCCTCGCTAACTGCCTCCAATCTAAACAGCTGCTGATATTAGCTCAAACCATTCTTCAACCATTCTTTAACCGTTGTACTCACCTTTTTGTGTTTTTAAGAAATATCTGTTTTCCCTCTGCTTGCTTTTTTCCAGCATTAGCAGTCAATCAACGTGTGATAAGCTGCTTGACTTTTTGGGTTGAATCTATTTTGAGCCTTCTGTAAGGTTTGACAGTGACACTTTTTATTTTTCTATAAATGAACTTCAGTCATGCAAACGTTGTATTCAGCCAATGTATATTTACGTACAAAATGAATTACTTAGAAATAAAAAATGGCAATCAAAGGAAAAGTTTTTATCCCAGGCTTTTTGAAGGCCCTCCCTCCATTAGGGCCCTGGGTACCGTCCGACTGTTCCCCCCACTACGACACCCCTGCCTGTGTGAGCATGCCCCCAGCATTAATAAATGACACAGAATAATACCAAGGCTTCTATTACATCTGACTAATGATATCAGCTATGAAAGCACTTGTTTACAATTAGCTCATAGCAGGCTAGGTATCGGTATCAGTGCCCTCAGTGACAGTTAAATATTAACTGTATATTAATTTCCAGCCAGTCGCACATTGAGCTTTCCCCAAACGCGCCGTTTCGGTGTCTGTAGCTTTAATGCAAATGAGGAGGAGAGAGGCGGGTCAAGGAGGAGGGTGGGGGTGTGGCCCTGAGCAGCTTGCGAACACAGTACCACGCGCTCTGTTCACAGTGGATGTATCGCAATGGCGAGGCGCACACAGCCGTGTTGGCCGTGTTCTGTAAATATTCGGGAGTCCTGGAGCTCTATATCTACATCATATTATACATAGATATCTATATCATTTCATATATATTATCACGGCCAAAAGCTGTGAGCGCCTCCACACGATATTATAGATCTCAAACGACTGCGTCGGGTTCTCCGACGTCTCTGGTTCTTCCACTTCCACATCATTCTGAAGTAGACTGAACCGCGCGCTGCCGGCTGCCCGCTGCCGGCTGCCCGCTAATGGTTGCCGGGCGGTGGTGCTTTGCGTGGGTGGTGTCTCGCGGCAGCGGGCAGCAGGCCTCAACGATGGCTGAGATAACCCCAAATACAGTCGTACAGTCGTTGTGGTAATACGAGAGACGTCAAATAAACAATGTGTTATGCGCCATAACACCAACAACAGAACAGTTAACCAAATAACAAAGAAGTGTACAACACTTGCGTTACAGTGTGTGTAATCACACACACATATGACGCTCTTAAGGTCGTAGCTCATTGTCGCATTGGTGGGCCAAATTCTCTGGGCGGGCAAGGCAGAGAAAGGGGAGTTAGCTTGGCCCCTTATGACGACATACGGGGCCACATTCCAAATCAGCTCGCTTGAGCTTTCATTTTTTCAAAGGCGAGCAGGATACCTAGTGCTCGTTTTACACCAAATGCAAGTTTTAGCCACTGGGGAACCATAGGTAGGCTAGGGGAACTCATATCAATGTTAGAAAACCTCATAAAGTGAGATTTTCGTGCCATGGTACCTTTAAATTGTACATCGCTTATTAAAATTATATTTTGAATAAATGTATTCTAAGCCTCTGCAAATGCATTCACACCATGTCATCTCTCTGTAGAATACGTTCAGCAGAACTGGATGAAGGATTTTCTTTTTGGTTTTTAAACGGTGTCAATCCAATAGTGATCCGTCGTTGTTCGGTGTTGCCGGAAAATTTTCAAGTCACTGATCAAATGGTGTTCCTCCGCGGTGGGAGGAGCCTAGCAGAAGAGATGCAGGTGTGTGATTCCCCTGAATGGTGATCTTTGAAGGAATCAACATGGTTTTAAGGTGCTTGTATCATTGCTTTTGATGCCGTTTGTTGGGGGGTGTGCAAGCACCTTAAGAGAGTGCAACTTCCATTCAAGATAGTTTTTTCTCACATTTTACATTATAGTCTAAGTGGTTATTACACAAGTAAATACTGTGAAGTAACCAACATGACAGCATTTAATTAATATGTAATAACAGGGTTAGGGGTTAGGAAGGTTAGGAACAGAAAATCATGTGAATTGCCTTGCTACATAGTAAGTACATACAGTAAACGGTTCTTAAATAATTTATTACATGTGTAAATTAGTGTTATAATAAGTGTTACCTTTTTATTTTATTTTATAAAATATAAATGAATAGAGGACACAAAGTTTCCGCAACACATCTGTTTTTAGTAGTTCAGCAGTAACATATATATATAATATATATATAAACAAATACTTTAATCAGGGGCAGAACTATCATAGAAGTCCAGGTTTGCAGGAACACCATTGTTGTAAAATATATATATAAAAAAACATCCTTGTCATTTGAAACATGTTCTTATCTCATTCTAAAACAGAGTGGCAACATATTCCTGTGTGACTACAAACTCTTGGATGGACTGAAAGCCAATGAGGTTAATGGCAAGCAGCAGTACCTGATGGCCCCACTCGTCCTGCTCCACAAAACCCCTGAGGATCAGCTGATGCCCATAGCTATCCAGGTAAGTGTTGATATTAACACTTAATTCCGTCCCCAAATGCTGGCTGATGTATGGAAACGTTATGGAATAACTGTATGCAACTGCATGGAAACTTTGAGGGACTTCCCATATCCATCAAATTGATTTGTTCAATTCATTCTGTGAGCTCTGTGTCTTTTCTATAGTTGAAGCAGGAACCATCAAAGGACAAACCCATCTTCTGTCCTACCGACTCAGAGTACGACTGGTTGTTGGCCAAGATGTTTGTCAGAAGTGCAGATTTCCAGGACCACCAGCTTAACTCCCACTTGCTCCGAACTCATCTTCTGGCAGAAGTCTTTTCTGTCTCACTCCTGTGTAACCTGCCCATGGTTCATCCGCTGTACAAGGTGACCGTTGTTTTGCATGATCTCATAAACTCTCCATCTAAAATTGTATTAATAGAGAACAGACCAGAACATTATAGAAAACATTTCCAATATGTGTTATATATTGTGTTTTCCTTTTTTGTGGCTAGCTCCTGGTTCCACACACTCGCTACACCCTCCAGATTATCTTCGTAGCCCGGGAGCTACTCATATCTGACACTGGAATTTTCAATGCGGTAGGGAGCCGACCGTGTGTATACATGTTGTTGCCTCAAACAGGAAACGTCACATTCAGCTATGTAATTGTATAACAGAAAACTGCTTCATATGCCTTCTGAGACAAAGATTGCGGTCTGCAGTAACTCTGTCTAAATAGTTGGACCATTGATGTTATTATTTCGGTTTCGAACCGAAAGAGAATACAAATACCTGACCAGTTATGACTAGTGGTCCAACTTATCAGAATTCATTTTCACGGAAACGTTTCATGTTGCATGTCACCTTAATTATTTTCACAACACAGGTATGAAACAGTAGAAGGCCTACTCTCTTTGGTTAGGAACTAGCCAGGCATGGCAGTACCTCTTTAATGAAGAGATAGCATATATGCTATCTCTTATATGCCTTATATGTTACAAGGCATATATGCCTTGTAACATATAATACTTTATTAAAAATGTGCATCTGTTTATGATATTGTAACAGACCTTTGGATACATTTATTTGTCATCCTTTCCACCCTGATGGTTAGTGTAACAATGTGATTGTTTCACCTCAAGATCACCTCTTCTGGCGGAGAGGCTTTGCAAAAAATCCTGCAACGAGCCACTTCATCTATGACCTACACCTCGCTCTGCATTCGGGATGACATCAAGGAGAGAGGGCTGGAATCTGTGCCCCACTTCTACTACAGAGACGATGGCTTCCACATGTGGGACATCATCAACAGGTAATAGAGACACTGAATAATGGTTAAACTATACACATAAACCAGTGTAATACGTATACTGTACAAGATTACAATAATTAATTGTTGCCGCTGAACATCACACCTGCTCTAGAAAGGCTAAACATAATGTCAGACTAATAATTTTAGTTATTGGTTTCTTTGGTTGTGTGCTTATTTAGTTGTGTTATGATATTGTTCTGCACCTAGAACTTGTTACAGGAAACATTATTTTCAAACGGTAACCTTTAAATGTTAAAGCTGTAGTAGGTATGATTTTGGTAAATCTTTCTCCAAAACATTAAATAACGTGGACACGTTAACACACGGTCTATGTGAGTGAGTTTCATTGACCAATGTCACAGTAGTGCAGAGATATTCCATTGGCAAGTTTCACAATGAGGCCAACTCCTTCCAACCAATCAGAGAAGCTTAAAGAGAAAGAGCATAACCCCCAGCTGTCAATCAACTGTGTGCAGGTTCCAGGCAAGCATAGCTTTTGGAGCATAATGCCTTCTAGCTAGCAATACTAGCTGGTTGAAAAAGTACTTCTTTACATGATAAACCTTGTCGGGGAAAAGAAGGCGGAGCCTTGTTGGGAAATTCGAGAATGGAATATCTGCACTGCTGCTACACTGGTCAATAAAAATCACTCAGAGTAGTCTGTGATTCAGTCTGTCGACTAGGGTGCCTGAGAGGTGTTGAACGAACTGCATCTCCAAAACGCTTTGCAAATGTAAAAAAAACTGCTATAAACAATCTAGCCCCCCGTAGCTCCCGCAATCCTAATTCTTTGGCACCGCTACCGTACCTGCATGATACAGGTTTGTTCAGGGAGTGCTTGGCTACTACTACAAAGACAACTCTGATGTCCAGTGAGACACAGAGCTACAGACCTGGGTTTTGGACATCTTTGAACATGGATTCCTTTCGCGGCCAGAATCTGGTGAGCCATAGGCAAAATAAATGAAATCATGTGAAGAAATGCATTATTATTACATATGTTATACTGGGAATAAGCATACTAAAGAACTAATTTTATTTAATCCAAGTAACGTTTCTTTAATATAAAAATGTATAATTCTCAGGAATGCCACAGAAATTGAACACTGTAGCTGAGCTGGTGAAATTCGTCACCATGGTGCTCTTCACCGGTTCCGCCCAGCACGCTGCAGTGAACAGCGGCCAGGTCTGATTTTTGGCATCTTCTTGACAATTAAATGCTTTTTCAGATTCCACTTGTTTTGAGTATTTGTCAAAATTTGACAAAAATGATGATTTATTTTTAGTTTGACTACGGTTCATTGACCTAACACTCCAACGACTCTACAGCGCCCCCCGCCGACCACCAAGGGAACTGCAGATGACAGCTCCCTCCTGGATGCTCTCCCTGATGTCAACGCCACCGTTCAGGGCATGGCTGCCATGTGGCTGCTCAGCAAGCAGTCCAGCGATTTTGTAAGTTTGCCACACTGTTAGGTTGGTGAATATATACCGTACATCCCGCAGTATTCAGTTGACCTACACTTACTTCATTGAGTTTTTATACCTATTCCCTGGAGTATATGCAATATACTTATGGTAATGCCCAGAGTAGACTATTTAAGTATTTAAGGTATTCTAAGGCTTACTTTAGGGGTGGCATGGGGCTCAGGAGGTAGAGTGGGTTGGCTGGTAACAGGAAGGACGAGCTGGCTGTTGCCTTGCATGGTTGACAACGCCATCGGTGTGTGCAGGAATAGGTGGATGTTAGGCAATATTGTAAAGCACTTTGAGTGGCTACTGATTAGAAAAAACTATATAAATGCAGTCCATTTAACATTTACTCTGTCATATTTATAGTATCCTGAATGTTATATTCAATGTCTTGTAAATCTGTTATGTTATAGGCCTATGCATTTAACATGTGTGTGCGTGTGTGTGTGTGTGTGTGTGTGTGTGTGTGTGTGTTATTATATGTATTTAACCTGTGTTCATCCCAACAGGTGCCCCTTGGCATCTACCCTGAAGAGCATTTCTCTGAAAGAGTTCCACGCCAGCACATGGAGGTCTTCAAAGGGGAGCTTGGACTTTTAAGTGCACTTATTGAAGCCAGAAACTTGGGCCTGGAAATCCCGTACACGTTTCTGGACCCAGCGTTGCTGGAGAATAGCGTAGCCATCTGAGTGGTGGAGCTAAGGGGGACAGGAGGGTCTGGTGGTCCTGGAGGAGGACTCCTAGCTGAAGGGTTGGGTTCAAACTACATTGTCTACACGTTCTGCTGCCTACAATACAATATGAATAATTATGAGATTATTTTTTTTATAATTATATTCTTAAATCTTTAGAACTGTGAGGAACACAAACTGATAATGTTTGCAAATGTTTGTTCCTCTGAAATTGTTAGTTCCTTCAAAAATGTAACATTAGCGATGTGTAGTTTGAAACACAAACGCCTTCAACATTTCTTCAGCGGTTTGTTTTACTTCATCGTTCCCATGCTCATCATACATGTCAAGGACATCCACAGGTATCATTTCCCAGTAAATACCGCGATATAAAGCGTGTCCCCGTTTGCGGCAGCGCACAAGCATTCAGTGAAGGTGGGGCTACATTACTACGCTATGATTTTAACTTAACAAAATTATAATAAGACATATTTCGATTGTTTGATTCATCGTTTAAGTTTTGTAGTTTTATCAACGAGGCAGCGAGGTAACACTGCTTATTGCTCAGAATCAACGCTTCTTCTCTACATGTGGTTAACCTTTGTATTATTAATTGCACTGAATTGAGAATGTCTACTGGAAAACCAAGGCAAAAATGTTTTTCCTTCTATCATTTGACAATACTGGTTTATTTCTCAGTCATCCTTTGTCAGGTAAGGATTTTGTCAATTTAAATTAACGTTCGATACTGTAAAATCAAGATTCAATTACTATTCTTTAATCCAATGCAAATGTAAGCCTACCTTATGATATTGTTGTAAAGGATACTGAATTCCCCCTCCTTAAAGGGTAAATAATAAAAAAAACAATCATGATAATAATGTATTGCATTTATGTATCCCTTTTCATTACTCAAAGCCATTGAGGGATTTGTCCAGGCCGGACATGCCGTCTACTAAAATACCAAGCATTTAATTAAGACCGGAAGCTATAGCGCCCCTAGGGGGAATTTCAGCACTAAAGGTCTGACCAATTTGAAAAATTGTACCACTCAGAGGTCGAGATATGGGCGTTTAAATAAAAAAAAGAAGCAGTCCCAGAGGTATTCAAACACCCATGCACAGCCATTCAAGGGGCCGCCCTTTTCAAGCCAATAATGGTTGTAGTCATTACTCCAAGATGCAACTAGTCCATCTTTATTCTTCATCACTGTTTCCCTTAACGCATTGCGTGCACACACACACACACACACACACGATAGGATAATGTTCGTTAATCAGCATATATTGAGCATAACTGCCATTTTTTACACAATCAAACCCATTCCTTTCAATCTTAATTGGGTAATTCCATAGATCGTGTAGATCTAAACAAAACTTTTGTCGACTTTTTCGAAGCTATGGTTCTGTAGATGCAGATTTTAAGTTTAACAAAATTTTCACTGTACAGCAAAATCTTTCCAGACAGACATTACGGGTCCAAGTGGCAAAAATCCTCAACATGTGAAATAAGGCATGTACAACAAGTTTCAATCAATTGTTGCGGAAAGGCCAATTGTTTGGAACTTTTAAACTTAGACTTAGATTATAGGTAGACTACCCCTATGGGAATTTCGGCACCAAACTTGTTCGACACCTGCTTACGATATGTGTATAAACTCAATCGTAGATTGCACATTGGTCTAGGGAATCTGCTGTCATTTTCTTCAGCACAAGAGGCGTGATCAATGAGCCTAGTTCAAATGACTCTGTACGCAATTGGCTGCTTGCCATCGTTTCCCTGTCATCATTGTGTTAAACCAGCCAATAGCGCGCCAGGGGAAAAAGCTAGCTTGGTGATTGGCTCCCGCAAAAACATATCGAAACTAGAAAGAAATGCATTGCTCTTCTCCAGACCCTACTGCAGGGCGAACTAAAATCACATGCAGAATGGGCGGGGCTACCCAGTCTATGTATTAACCCCAATTTGTAAACTTTTGATATGTCCACCTCGGAGATGTAGGCATAACCAATCCGGAATATTAACACTCACACACACAGTAACAAACAAACTTGCTATGCTGAACAGCATACATTGAATTTGCCATAACTCTGCTACTTATTACACAATCAAAACCATTCCTCAGGATCATAAATATCACAACTTTTTTTCATTGAAGCTATTATTCTGAAGTACATTTCTGAAGATTTCCTGACGGATTTTTGGAGACTTGTTTGAGTCCTGTTTATGGGGGACATGTAGATATATCCCAAAGATATAGGCGTTACCAATCCGATATAATAATATTAATAATACCCATCCCCTAGAAAAACAATAGGTATCCACAGATACTCTGTGAATACCTAATAACTCGCCATTTTGGGACTGCAAGAAGTCCCAGAGCTATTCCCAGTCACCCACGCACCGCCTATCCCAGCGGCCGCCCTTTTTAAGCAAATAATGGATTTTACAGAATAAACTATTTATCACAAAAATGTTTGGTCGAGGTCGGAATCTAACTGGCGTCCCAAGGTCCATGTGGCAGACGCTGTACCCCTACACTTCATGGACTTGTTTTATATTTTATAAATCTGCCATTTTGATTTTTTTGCAAAATTCCAAATATTTTTTTTGGTAAGGCATGCCAATAGATCATGTCTACGATATTTTTGGTAATTTTGACTTTTGTTCGATTCTGAGAAGTTTTCACGAAATATTCACGGTACAGCATAATTGATCCTGACAGACATTATGGGTCCCAATTGCAAAAATGTTCAGCATGGAAAATAAATATGTTTCAGAGTTTGTATCCATCGGTGCTGCCATGGCGAGAGACCGGAAATTAAAGCAACCCCTATGATAATTTCGAATATATAAATAATCTTTTTACTTTTTGTCGAGATATGGGCCGTCCAAATAAAAATAATTATTCCCACAATAACAATAGGTATCCAGAGATACCCTGTGAATACCTAACAAGCGGTCACACAAGGTATTCACAGCCCACACACCACCTATCCCAGCGGCGGTCCTTTTCAAACAAATCACAGTATAGTCATTACTCCTAGACACAGCTATGACTCCGGCAGGGGAGGTTCTTTTTACATTTACATTTAGGGCATTTAGCAGACGCTTTTATCCAAAGCGACTTACAATAAGTGCATTTGTTACAATAAGTACATTTGTCATAAGAAGTGAAACAATATATCGCTGTCGGTACAGTAAAGATGCTCATAGAACCAAGTGCAAGTATTACAATCGCTAGGCTAACCCATTCCCCGTGTAAAGCAACGATAGCAGCTACTGTAGATGCTACACAATTTTTATTCACTTACATGCACATTCGCACACAAGTACATGCACACGCACACACTAACACACTCAGACATACAGAGAGTCAGACACACACAAACACACACACACACGGAAAGAGAGAGACACACTTACACACACACACACACACACACACACACACACACGGAAAGAGAAATAGACACATACACACACACACACACACACACACACACACACACACACACACACAATAGCTAATTAGCATTTATTGAATTTGCCATAAATCGGCCATTGTTATTTTTAAATTCCAATTATAACTGAGTAGGCCATGCCTGTAGAAAATGGGACGAAACTTTGGGTTATTTTGACCAATCTTTTATTCTTAGAAAATTTCTGAATTTTTTCCCTTTTTACTAAACAGAAAACAAATATGTTCACATGTACATCAAGTTTCTGAATTTTTAATCCATCGGAGGGGCCGTTCTGATCTTTCCTGTCTTTTACCAAAAGTTAAAGCGCCTCCAATAGGAATTATTGCACGACACTAGTTAGTGACCTGCTTACCGAGGATATGTATTAAAATCCCACATTTGAAAACTTTTGACTTGTCCAGATAAAGTCATTATCAATCCGGAATAATAATACCATAACCCTAGAACATGGGTCAGCAACCTTTTCAACATGCAGTGGCAGTTTGACATTTTCTCGTTAATGAGTGTCCCTTAAGCAACAATATATTAAAAATTAAGCTGAATTATGACACAGCGACCAAAAACATTCCCAGAAGACCTGGAATTGTACTATTTCCATATAGTCCACAATCATGCATCAACATTTTAAATGTTTTTTGGGTTGTTATATTTGCAACATGGGCTTACAAATTATAATTACATATCAGAAACATTCAGAAACTCATTCAAAAAAATATTTGCACTGTGAGAAATGTAAAAAACGAGGATATATGAGAATGTTGGAACCATCCACATCAATATCTTTAAGACATGTACAGCTTTGCAAAACCATGTGAAGGCGATGCATACAGGCCACTGTAAGTCTTTTTCAAGTGTGCCAATGATTATGCTGCCCCGTGCCGGTGGTGGCACTTGTGCCTAGGGTTGCCGACCCCTGCCCTAGAATTATAATAGTGATCCACAGATATACTTTGAATACCTGGCATTCACAGTGTATCTGTTGGTTGATTTGTGCCTTTACATTCCACCTATGATTTCCTTAGTCAAGCTTATTGCTTCAGGATTCCTGATGCACAGGTTGGTTGCTCTTAGTAAGCAGAGTACCATTCTCCTCCAGCCATTGCCAATTAAGCACACAATGAAATGCTTTTGCTTGTTCTCTACCTGGTAGGCAAAATTTCAAAACTTTGAACTCCCCAACCCAATGTGTTACAAATATGTCTAATCGAAACAGCTGTGCAAATCTATACCGTTAGAAACTCCAGAATACGCTGATTACCCTGGTCAAATTTTTATACATTTTCCCCAAAGACACAATGTACAATACAAATTAATTTTATTAAACCACCTCACCGTAGAATCCGAAATGTGGAGATACAGGTTTACATTTTCTATAGAGTTTCTAGGCTTTCAACTTGACATTTGGATTAAATGATATATCTACACATATGATCACCTGACTAGATGGCTCATGATTTGAGGAATAGATGTTATAAGATGTCATCACCGGTCTCCCCTACTTTCCTTTGATCCAAGTGTCTTGTTCTAGAATAGCAATGTTCCATATAGCGCTGCCTATGAGCACCAATGTTCCATATAGTGCTGCCTATGAGCACCAATGTTCGGCACCAACGATGGTTCTACGGACCAAGTGCAAAGTATGCAAACTAAATTATACCTTTACTGCTGCTGCATGATACAGTGAAGAATACAAGAGCGATATGTGTTGTACTATACTCAATTGCACTGGGAGTTAAGTGGGCTTATTAAAACATTAACATTTTGCAATTTTTTATTACCCTGACAACAGTTTTGTGATCATTTTAAATCCCAACGTATAAATCAGACCAATTGGCATTGCGTTGCGTGGATTGGCATGGCAGTTACAAGAAAATGATCTAAATATATTGTGCAAAAGGTAAATGCTAGCAGAAGTGCAACACAGTAAGAAAAGCTACAGTTATCGTTTACATCAGGACCTAAATCCCTTCGTCATGTCTAAAGTATTGAACAAAGTTTGAGCATCCGTGGTCATTCATCTGTTTTTAAATGTACAATCAATCAATTCCAATGGACATGAGGTTGAGTTGACATTTAGATTAAACCCAATAGCGTTAGTATTAAGGGTTGGGAGATGGGCACCTGTCCAATAGTAATTAGGGCCGAGGGAGGGCCATCAGACCTGTCACTCAAGAAAAATAGTTATTGGGTTGATTTTCTTTAAGTTCTTGAAGGATGAATTGAAGTTGAAGTTCTTATTATATTTAAGATTGTTTCATGCATGCCCATTTTATTTAAGCTCTTGTACCAGATATACATTGTTTTGTGTGTGTGTGTGTGTGTGTGTGTGTGTGTGTGTGTGAGAGAGAGATAGAGCGAAGTTCCATGTGTACAACCCCTTAACAGTTATTATGTTAATTAGGTTGCATTCAGGTCTTTTTTTGCTCATGCATTGGCCTTTTACTTGCCTATTTTGTGTGTTGTGTATTGTCAGCTCTTTGATATGAGAACTCTTTTTTGCTGCTGTCAGTGTGTTATTTACACAGACCTTCTGAGTGTGTGTGAGAGATGGATGAGAGATGTTCCTTAAGGTATACTTAATGTATACTTGTATCAATTAAAAAGTAAGCCAGCGCACTTAGAAGTATACTGCTGGTACAGCCTTTAAACACATTCCCCGAAGGTGTCACAAAAACAGGCACATTCCCACAAATACAGATAACAATGTGAAAATAGAATTTTCCTATTACAGAAACGTTGTTTGGCTTGAAAGTAAACATTTGTTGTTTTTTGGTATAGTCAATCTGATCATTTCTCAGGTGGTTCAGGTTCAAACTGGAGGCAAGCATGTATTTAATATGTGTATTTAATAAATAAATATCAGTTTCAATCCAATGCTGTTTCATGCGGAATGTGTTAAAAACTTTAGAAAAGCTAAATAAACTTGCAGTATAGAATATAATATTATCTAGTAGTTCACTGAGAGTATACTTAAAATTACTTTCATAAACTAAAAAGTGACTTTACAGTTGACAGTTCATTTGTTAATTGGTGTAGAAGTATGACTCACTATTGCTTCCAGAACGTAATGGAGATGCTGAATATGTGTAGAGAGTGATGTGGAGGTTAGTGAAACTTTGAAGCATCCACCTGGGCAACAGAAGAAATTTGCCCAGGTGTAAGTTAATTCAATTTGAAGCAGGTTTAATGTCAAACCTACTTTTGATAAGGGATTTGCAGGTATCATTTTTCAAAGGATATCGATGATTTTAAATTCCTGTTTTCAGAGTGATTCGCATCTCGGTTGGACTGAATTGAAACATGTACTGTAATCAAACTATGTCAATTTGTTGATTAATGCTTAATTGTTTTTACAGCGTATGTGAGAATCATTATCGCAAAGTGTAATTTTATATTTCTTCTGCGGCCCACCATCACAACCTTTGACCACTCCAGGGACTTGTTTCAAGGAATCAAACGTATGAGGCTTAATATCAAAACATTGTAACTTTTAATCGTAATTGCTCTGATTTTAATAATCTCGCGACACAGCAACAAATGCAGAGGTCTAGAAAGAAGTTTCTCACAGGATTCAGTTAAGACTCAATAGAGACAGAGTGAAAAGGCCAGGTTTAAATACTGTGAGACAATTGGCTAAACAAGTCACGTGACTAATTAACAGGGCAGGTGAGTCTGATTAACAAGAGACATAATTAGGCAGGAAAAGCACAGAGAACAGAAAGTTAGAACTGGCGACATCTTGTGGTTTGCTGCAAAAGTCCAACATTTTGACAGTATGAGGGTTAATATCAAAACATTGTAACATTTAAATTTCCGTTGTAATTGCTCTAATTTTAATAATCTTGCGACACAGCACCAAATAAGAAAGTGCCCAAAATAATTGTTAGGCTGTTATGGAGGTTACTATATATTAGTCAAAGCTCACGCTTAGGCTACAATACCGGAGCTTTAGTATGCCTAATAACTGACTACTGTGAATACTTAATTAAGGATTATCTAGCTGTATGAGAATATGCTGAGACGTGTACTTTGATAAACGAAAGAGTGTGCCACCTATATATTTTAGTAAACTAACACTAAGTTCTACTTGTGTCCTCAGAGTTTACTACTCTTAAATTAAAAGTATATTATCAATTAAAAAGTTGGCCAACTTAGTCCCACTGAGTCTTATAGTCTAGTGCAGAGACCACGTGACTCACAAATGAGGTGTTTCTGAGGAAAAACATCAATTTGCATGAAATTCTTATGGTTGGATACAAGGGCGTAGGAACCGGGGGGGACGGAGGGGACGTGTCCCCTCCAATATTGAAGACAGGCGCATCTGTCCCACCTAAAAATTATACCGGGGGAGAAAAATATTTTATTTTATTTTGAAAGCGCAACACAGCGTCTTGTCACCGCTTCTTATTCTAAAAAACTGGATGATTGAGCGTGATATTAAAGAATTGATTTGATAATTGTCAGTTCATTACTGCCATTCAAAATGTGTTTTCCTTTACATTTACAAATGTATCTTTTTAGTAGAATAAAATATATTTGTGAATTTTTTCAGTGTAGTTAATTTATGACATATTTCTGTTCAAACCACTAACGGATCTGTCAGGTTTCCGATATGTGTCCCCCCCAATGTTAAACTCATTCCTACGCCCCTGGTTGGATATGATGTAATGGGGTCACATAAGATCAAAGGATAGGGGTCACCTCTGTTTCACCAGAACTGCTGCTTTGGGGATTCTTACTTACGTTATGAATTACCAACCTGTTCAAGTTAAACTGTTCCTTAGTGTCCCTTAAAGCTTGGGAAAGCAACTATGAAGAAACCACTAGAGTGAGCTTGATGTTGAAATGACCCAACCGAAAGAATCCCAACCCTCCCTTCATACATGATGAACGATTTTGTTTGGATTTGCTGTTGTTTACAATTAATTTGTAATAATGATTGAATCGGTCATCAGAGTAATGAAAAGTTCAACATGAACTGATTTGTAATTCATAAAGAGTAAGAATATAATATGAATATTAGTTTAGAATGTAAGGGAATAAGTTCACTTCCTGGTTCTTTGGAAAAACACAAATTCCTCAAAAGGTAAAGGTGCGGTAAGGTAACGTTAACAGTTATTATGTTAATTAGGTTGCATTCAGGTCTTTTTTTGCTCATGCATTGGCCTTTTACTTGCCTATTTTGTGTGTTGTGTTTTGTCAGCTCTTTGATATGAGAACTATTTTTGGCTGCTGTCAGTGTGTTATTTACACAGACCTTCTGAGTGTGTGTGAGAGATGGATGAGAGATGTTCCTTAAGGTAATGTTGCTTAATACCTGGTCCTCATCAATCAAAGCACACATACTCTTCATTTCTCCATGTCCTCTCCCGGGTTATAAATCTATGTTGCATTAAAATGCTACTATACTGTATGCATATATTG
Source organism: Pollachius pollachius (assembly GCF_949987615.1). Taxonomy (NCBI): domain Eukaryota; kingdom Metazoa; phylum Chordata; class Actinopteri; order Gadiformes; family Gadidae; genus Pollachius; species Pollachius pollachius. The sequence goes on along the minus strand of NC_136950.1, from coordinate 7,029,700 downwards.
ATATCTATAAATTATGTTTATAAAGAATAGTATTCTGTTCATTCCATACTGTTGTGATTAGGGCAATCTAAATAAGCGTGATGATAACGCGTTCACGCAATCTTTATTTTAACGTGATTCATTTATATTGACGCATTAACGCACGTTCACACTTCCTTAGACCAATAGACTGCATGCATGTTGTGTATGTGACTGTATGTATGATGTGACTGTATGTTGTGTATGTGACTGTTTGTTGTGTATGTGACTTTATGTTGTGTATGTGACTATGTTGTGTATAAGGCGTGACAGTATGTTGTGTATGTGACTTTATGTTGTGTATGTGACTGTATGTATGATGTGACTGTATGTTGTGTATGTTGTGTATGTGACTGTATGTTGTGTATGTGACTGTATGAATGAAGTTACACTGTTCCTTAGTGCCCCTTATGCTCCATGTAGTGAGGAGGCAGGCTGAACAGCAGCAGTATGGTGAAGCAGAGGTGACCCTACTATAGGCTCCATGTAGAGAGGAGGCAGGCTGCAAAGTGCAGGGAGCCAGTCTCCCTGTCTACAGTACAAAGCACAACTTGGAGAAGGCGTTCACTCCCTGGGTCCTTCGAAAAACTCATTTTCACTTCCTTGTTCCTTGGAAAAACACTGTCAAATTCCTCAAAAGGTAAGGGTGCGGTAAGGTCACATGTTGCTTAATACCTAGTTGAATATATTGATATTGAGGAATAATGTTTATAAAGAATAGTATTCTTTTCATTCCATAACTGTTGTGATTAATCAAGTCAGACTGTAACAGACTGGGACTAAAAACTAGCTTTTTAAACACTGTTGTTTATATATATATATATATATATATATATATATATATATATATATATAATATATAAGGAAATACACAGCTGCTTGAGATTCCTAGTATAGTATAGACATAATCATAGGTTGTTTGGTCTGGAAACGTTGTCTCGCTTGAAAGTAAACATTTGATGTTTTTTGGTATAGTCCATCCGGTTATTTCTCAGGTTTCTCAGAATTTATTTCATATGTGTATTTAATAAATCAATATCTGTTTCCATCCAATGCTCATCTGGATTTTGTTAAAAACTTTAGCAAAGCTAACTTAACTTGCAGTATAGAATAGAGTTATAATATAGTATTATCTAGTAGTTCACTGAGAGTATATTTAGAAGTGACTTTCATAAACTAAAAAGTGTTCCACCTGTATATCATTAGTAAACTAACACTAAGTTCTACTTGTGTCCTCGAAGTTTACTACTCGTAAAAAAAAGTGTACTGCTCTTCAATTAAAAGTATACTTAAAAGCATAGTTGTATCAATTAAAAAGTTGGCCAACTTAGTCCCACTGAGTTTTATTTAGTCTAGTGCAGGCATCTCCAAACGGCGGACCGCGGTCCGGGTCAAGACCAAGTGACGGTCCTATCCGGACCCATGACCAATTTAAAATAATGAGATTATTTTTTGTTTTTATGATTTCACTATACAAAGCATGATTATGTTAATTAAGACATTTCTCACTGAAATACAAATTGAAAGGCAGAATAGTCCGTAGTACAGCATAAAAACAGCAAAAAGTACTGATCTTCACAGAGCGAAGACCATGCACTCACTGAACTCCCCCCCTCCCTCCGAGATTTTTTCATCAAGACAAGAAAGAGATCTGTGAGGACCTGTTGGGTCTAACACCACTTGAGACACACACAAGACGAGAGGATATTAAGGAGATGCTGTCGAAGAGGGGGATTGATCTGAAAAAGGTTGTCTCAGTCACTACAGATGGGGTACCTGTTTTGCTTACTTGAAATGTAGGCCTAGTGTACCTGTTTTGCTTACTTGAAATGAAGGCCTAATGCTCCTTTTGTGTTTATTTGAACTGTAGGCCTGGTGTACCTGTTTTGCTTACTTGAAATGTAGGCCTAATGCTCCTTTTGTGTTTATTTGAACTGTAGGCCTGGTGTACCTGTTTTGCTTACTTGAAATGTAGGCCTAATGCACTTTGTGTTTATTTGAAGTGTAGGCCTAGTGTACCTGTTCTGCTTACTTGACATGTAGTATGGGAGAAATTAACCATTACTTGTTTTATTAACTATGAGTATTATCAGGCCTATATATCATATAGGTACATTAATAGTGGAAAGCAGCAAAATCACCTCTGAATTCATAGGAGAGCCTCACACGGCCCCAGAGAGTCTGGGGCCAAGGCTTACTGACGTCCGTTGCTTAATACCTTAATACCCGCTGCCTGCTGCCTATTTCTTCACTCACTTGGATCCACACCTTACACAGACAATAACAGTTTGTCACATTCCAAGTGCAAACAATATCATTCATTTGTGATAATAATCTTGTGTGAAACTGTAGGACAAAGGAACCTTCAGACAGTACTGCCTTCCGTTCCAAAGAAATGGGAAAGCAAGATTTATGAGAATCACACCATCTTGCTGTTTCTTTAGGCTGCCTGATTGTCATCTTAAAAAAGATCAAGATGAGTTGACTGCGACTATATGGAGACGGCTTTGTTGTTGCTTGTTTGCGGGTAACAACAAAGTCTCTGTCAATACTTGATTCAGACTCCCCGATTCCTCATGCTCTCTTAGTTAGTTGAAGTGATAGAACTCGGTTATTTTCTACCACAGTAGGCCTTATGCACTTTTTATGTTTACTTGAAATGCATGCCTAATGTACCGGTTTTGTTTACTTGAAATGTTAATATGCGTTACTTTGTCTTACTTGTTTTTCAAGTAAGACACACACAATCAATTTCCAAAATAAAGCTATTTGGAAATTGAAAATAAATACATCTGAAATTATAAGGAAATATGCTGTGTTGATTGTATTTGACAAAAGGAGGCTATTAGGACGTGGTAGGTTAGAGGTTCGGACCTTTCTTGGAAGGAATTTTTAGTAACTGGACCTTGTTCAATTTTAGTTGAAGACCCCTGGTCTAGTGCATAGACCACGTGACTCACCAATGAGGGTGTTTCTGAGGAAAAACATTAATTTGTATGAAATCCCTATGGTTGGATATGATGTAATGGGGTCACATAAGATCAAAGGATAGGGGTCACCTCTGATTCACCAGAACTGCTGCTTTGGGGATTCTTACTTACGTTATGAATGACCAACCTGTTTAAGTTACACTGTTCCTTAGTGCCCCTTATGCTCCATGTAGAGAGGAGGCAGGCTGAACAGCAGCAGTATGGTGAAGCAGAGGTGACCCTACTATAGGCTCCATGTAGAGAGGAGGAAGGCTGCAAAGTGCAGGGAGCCAGTCTCCCTGTGTACAGTACAAAGCAGAACTTGGAGAAGGCATTCACTCCCTGGGTCCTTGGAAAAACTCATTTTCACTTCCTTGTGAAGGTAAGGGTGCGGTAAGGTAACAACAGCTTGATACCTTAATACCCGCTGCCTGCTGCCTATTTCTTCACTCACTTGGATCCACACCTTACCCAGACAACAGTTTGTCACATTCCAAGTGCAAACAATAACATTCATTTGTGATAATAATCTTGTTTGAAACTGTAGGACAAGGAACCTTTTGACAGTACTGTATTCCGTTCCAAAGAAATGGGAAAGCAAGATTTACGAGAATCAAACCCTCTTGCTGTTTCTTTTGGCTGCCTGATCGTCATCTTAAAAAAGATCAAGATGAGTTGACTGCGACTATATGGAGACAGTTTCACAGGGCACACAGATTGTTTGTCCCTTCTCCCTACAGAACAGAACCATGTGTCCATGAAGGACACCAGGTAGATGGCCTTGGGAGACCACCCTGATCTCCTGATTTCATGTTTTGACCCATGGCCCAGGCGGCAGCCATTCCTAAGATGCCCTCAGATAATCAGTTGCTGCTACCCTAGAGCCTAGAGGGCACCTCGTGAGCTATTAAGGATGCAAAAAGGGGGAATATTGAAAAAACAAAATAAATAAATAAATAACAAATTTGTTTGTTATTTATATGGATGTTCCATATAAATAACAGTTAACAGAAAATAATTCCTTTTGTGATACGAAATGGACAAAAGTATGCAACCCATAAAAAAAATCTGCAATAGGGCTGGCCAGAATGATTGCTTTAGAATGTTAGATTCCGATAATGCTTTTGTTTCCAAAGATACATTTGAAGAGTTAAACTGTGTGACGTCACCCAGGTGTGTTACATCAGGAGGGTTGGAGTTGAAATATGAGTATAAAAGGAAGGCAAATCTAAAATACCAAGCATCATTTTAGAGGGCTACATAACAAGGTAAGACTGGCATTCTACCTCATGTTAATATTCTTCATGTGATTGGACCACTCCAACGTTAACACTACAGAGGAAAGATGTCTGAATACAAAGGGGTCATAAAGATTGAAGACCATTGCTGGGCGAGTTCTTGGGATCATATCTACATTAAATTAGTGGGGACAGATGGGGAGAGCCAACCGAAAAGCCTTGTTTATCCTTACTTAAGCCCTGAATCTGTAAGTTTGACATTTTAAATACATTTCACTACAAATATTGTCAACTTGCTTATTTTACTTCATTTAATTATTGTCAAGGTAAATGTTTGGAACTTATGACAAGCTGCTATATCACACTTCTCTCCCGTCCTGTCCACCTGTAGGATTTTAAAATTGAGGTGGACAGCAACAACTCCATTGGCAAACTGGTACTGATTGAGCTGGAAAAAAACCCTGGTTATCTGCTGCCACAAAATGCCTGGTTCCCTGCCAAGGTGGAGCTCGAGTCCCCTGAAGGAGAGACCTTCCACTTCCCCATCCATCGCTGGATCGTCAACGATGAAGCTCATCAGTTCAGAGAGGCCACAGGTACATGGAAATTACCTTGTGCTTACCTTAACCCCTACCTCAAAACAGCATGGCTTACTGAATTCACTTTTAAATGAGCAAAAATATTTCTCTATGCTGCCTACAGCCGTTAAAGTTACGCTTTAATTTTTTGGGCATATTGTACCTTGTATGGTGTTTTTTTCTTTTGTTGCAGCTTGTTTAGTGTTTGATGACACCCATCCTCTTGCGAGCCAAAGCAGAACGGAAGAGTTAAAACTGAGAAAGAAACAGTATTGGTATGTAGTAAATATTCATAATGGATTTATAATAGCACAATTCACATGCTTATTTTCAATAGCTGTATAATTGCTTCCTTGTGCAATGAAGTTAGATCACTTATCTTGACCTTCATGCAATGTGTTTGTTGCAGAGTCAGTGGGCCTAATTTAGAGATGATATGAGACCCGCTCACAAAGCAGCAAACCACGATCACAAGACACTTTGGTAGCATAGCAGGAGATCGGAAATGAATTAATATGGACTCAAATGGCCAACTAGGGGTTATACACATGGTAGTGCCCATGTTAATTGTAACTGCCAGTTTTGGGTTTCCAGATAACATCTATCAAAAGTTGTGACTACACCCCACTAATCTGTTTTAAGATAATCTAGATAGCAAAAGCCTGGACAGCAATATAGCCCAGCTAATTGTAAAAGAGTGACAGAAGCAGACATTTTTTACAATCAGATTTTGGATCGGACTAGCTCCAAGCTTTGAACTAGCTTTGGTGTGTGGAGGCCTCACCATACCATAGGTTAACTATTCTAGTATTGATAGTACTGAATTGTTATTATTAAATTTTGTACTTGTAGAGTATATAATATATACATATAATATTATTATATTTTCCCTAGCTGGAGCATTTATGCAGAGGGCATTCCTCACTGTATGAAGGTTGACGATGCTCATGCTCTGCCTGACGAGGTCAGCTTCTCCTTCACCAAAGAATGGGAGTTTAAACTCAACAAATTACATGGGTATCGTTTTTTTGTTGTCTTTTTTAGTATTGTTTATTATTATTGTATTATTGTTGTCTTATATAAATATGTTAATTAATTATTTGAGGCAAAGAATTGAAGACACTTAATCAATAAGTGTGGTACTATGCTTAAGGCTTTGTGTTTTCTCGGTCCAGGCTGATAGAGCTGAAACTCGACGGACTGGCGGATCGTAAAGAACAATGGAGGAGCATTGATGCCATCGGCAAAGTCTTCCGCCACAAACAAACTACACTGTCTGGTACAGAATGTTTCACGTTAAGTTGATGGCTCATGTAGGGGTTTTACTTTAGATATTGAAGGCTCTGTAGGTAGGATGGTAACCGTTTGAGTGCCAATTCGATTGTGATTCCGTAAACATTGAGAAATGAACAATTTTGTGGACTTTATTGTGTGTGACTTATAAACGTATGTGTTTAACGTTGGGGTTTGAAAGGTCACTCATTGTTTTGTAAAGAAAAATGGCGGAACAGAAAAGAGCATATTTGATGCAAATTGACTATTGGTAAAAACAGTATAAGTCGTAAGCTAGCCTGGGCTCAGATATCATTGACATTTCTGACTCTAAACAAAAATTAAAATACAAATCCATGTATGAGTCAAAGAGATGATACAAGACCGTCTGTCTCGGTGTGAGACGGATTTGGATTTTATAGCGCTACGAGCTATGCTAACTCCTCTTAGCGTATTCAGGAAAAGAGCATAGATGGGTAGGGTGGGGGGAGGGGTTTAGATGTTTACATTCAAATATTACTCGTTTTGGCGCCCTCTCTCTTTACAACCCTCAAAACGTACCTAGATCAGCTTTATTAAAATGTTTTAAATAAATGTGTTCTACGCCTCGGTAAATGCATTCACACCATGTCATCTCTCTGTAGAATACGTTCAGCAGAACTGGAAGAAGGATTCTCTATTTGGCTACCAGTTTCTAAACGGTGTCAACCCAATGGTGATCCGTCGTTGTTCGGTGTTGCCGGAAAACTTTCAAGTCACTGATCAAATGGTGTTCCTCCGCGGTGGGAGGAGCCTAGCAGAAGAGATGCAGGTGTGTGATTCCCCTGAATGTCGATCTTTGAAGGATTCAACATGGTTTGGTGCTTGCACAGCACACGGCCTCAACAAGCTCCAACACACAACTATAGAATGTGGGCATGTTGGGCAACACAAAATGTAATCCGACATTCGAGATTGGTTTTTGATGCCGTTTGTTGGTCCAACTTTCCATTATAGCGTGCTGTTATAGTACCATTATTCCACAAGTAAATACTTTGATACTTTTAACCAATGTAACACCATAACTAATGTAACATGTACTTGATAAGTTATATGGTTAAAGTGTAATTCCAGCGAAAATTGAGCCCAGTGTCTTTTTCGGCATAAAATAAGACCTCCAACTTTTTTAGTTAATAATCAAGTATAGAGCTTGCCTACGGAGCAATTTAACAGCCCAAATGGCTTCCCTGTTATTGGATAGGAGCACAGCGAATGCTTCCAAATCAGCATTTTTTTAACCACTAATGCAACAGATTATTTGTTGCTCGTTGCACCAACTTTTAAGACGATCGCGATGAGTTCTGCCCGTTCTGCCTCCATGCTGTCTGTGGTCAAACCAAAACAAACTAGAGTGACAGCGGCGTACTTATCCCGCCTCTTTCAAACTTAGACCCTATGTCATATCCCGCCACTTGCAAGCCCACCCCCTAAACCCCCCGTTGATTCTACTGATGCCTGAATGACATCGATGTCCGCAAATAAAGCATCAAGTGTGAATCACCTTCAGGGTCGAATCTCCTGATATACAAATGCGGCGAAAATGCAGAGACATGTCTGAAAACGGCTTATAGTTAGGTAGGTCTGCCTTAGCTGTTGTTACACTTAGTTTATTTCACTAAGGTGCTTCTGTAAATGAACACAATTTTCAGTTTCAGAAGTTTAAACTAACCAATAGTAGTTACCATGCTAGAAAGCGCGCGATGAAACTCTAGTAGAAATAAATATAACTATCATAGAAGCCTTGGTTTGCAGGAACAACATTGTTGTAAAATATATTACAAAAACACCCTAGTCATTTGAAACATGTTAACTCATATTCAAACAGAGCAGAAACATATTCCTGTGTGACTACAAACTCTTGGATGGACTGAAAGCCAACGAGGTTAATGGCAAGCAGCAGTACCTGATGGCCCCACTCGTCCTGCTCCACAAAACCCCTGAGGATCAGCTGATGCCCATAGCTATCCAGGTAAGTGTTGATATTAACACTTAATTCCATCCCCAAATTATGGCTGATGTATTGAAACTCAATGGATACTTTTAGGAACTCCCAATATCAATCAAAGTTATTTTTTCAATTCATTCTGTGAGCTCTGTGTCTTTTCTATAGTTGAAGCAGGAACCATCAAAGGACAACCCCATCTTCTGTCCTACCGACTCAGAGTACGACTGGTTGTTGGCCAAGATGTTTGTCAGAAGTGCAGATTTCCAGGACCACCAGCTTAACTCCCACTTGCTCCGAACTCATCTTCTGGCAGAAGTCTTTTCTGTCTCACTCCTGCGTAACCTGCCCATGGTGCATCCGCTGTACAAGGTGACCGTTGCTTTGCATAATCTCATAAACTCTCCATCTAAAATGTTAATAAACAGAGCATTATAGAAAAACTTTCAATATGATACATCTGGAAAAAAAAAAAAATTGTTTCCCTGTTTTGGGCTAGCTCCTGGTTCCACACACTCGCTACACCCTCCAGATTAACTTCCTAGCCCGGGAGCTACTCATATCTGACACTGGAATTTTCAATACGGTAGGGAGCCGACCGTGTGTATACATGTTGTTGCCTTAAAGAGGAACCGTCACGTTCAGCTATTTACTTGTATAAGAGAGAACTGCTTCATCTGCCTTCTGAGACAAAGATTGGGGTCTGCAGTAACTCTGTCTAAATAGTTGGACCATTGATGTTATTTTTCTGATTCGAACCAAAGGAGAATACAAATACCTGACCAAAAATAAACTTTTCAGAATCATTTCTCGTGGAAACATTTCATGTTGCAGACCTTAATCATTTTCACAACACAGGGTAGGAAACATTAAAAGGCCTACTCTCTTATGTTAGGAATTAGCCAGGCATGGCAGAACCCCTTTAATGAATAGATAGCATATGCCTTATTTCATATAACTTCATGAAAAATGTGCATCTGTTTATGATATTGTAGCAGACCTTTGGATACATTTATTTGTCATCCTTTCCACCCTGATGGTTAGTGTAACAATGTGATTGCTTCCCAAGATCACCTCTTCTGGCGGAGAGGCTTTGCAAAAAATCCTGCAACGAGCCACTTCATCTATAACCTACGCCTCGCTGTGCATTCGGGATGACATCAAGGAGAGAGGGCTGGAGTCTGTGCCCCACTTCTACTACAGAGACGATGGCTTCCACATGTGGGACATCATCAACAGGTAATAGAAACACTTATAGCACATAAAAACGGTCAAACTATAGACATATATCAGTGTACTACGTTTACTGTACAATAATAGTGTACTACGTGTACTATGTTTAAAGCACAATATTAGCCTAATGATGAATTGTTAGCAGTGAACATCACACCTTCTCTAGAAATGCTAAACATAATGTCCACCTAATAATTGTAGTTATTGGTTTCTTAAGGAGTGTTCTCATTTAAATGTGTTCTGATATTGGTCTGAACCTAGAACCAGTGTTAATTTTGTCAGCTATTTTAGATTTAGTCTTAGTCTTTAGACGAAAATGCTTATTAGTTTTAGCCAAATTTTAGTCATTGTTTTCCTTCGTAGTTTTAGTCTAGTTTTAGTCTACCAAAAGTCCTTACATTTTAGTCAACTTTTAGTCATTACTTTTTGTCAAAATGTTTTCTCTTTTTAAACTAATTAAATTAGGCTAACCCCCAGGGTTCGAGTTAGGTAGGAGCCAGTTTGAGCTGAGCTCCCATAGAGAGAGGTATGGCTCCCATGAAAGTACTCAAATATCTGTGGGGGTCTCTGAAAATACAGCTGCATAACATTCTAATTACAAATAAAGCTATTTTCCCTTCCACATGCAGAGTAATATTGATGTTAAGTAAGGGATAATAGAACGACGGTCATTATCGGGAAAATAAACCCAGACAGGGCGAACCGGACACTGACGCGAAACGGAGGTGTCTTGCTTCGACCTGAAGGGGCTTATTTTCGACAATGAGCGGCTACTTGCCAAACGAAAAAATAACTTCACACGGTGTGTATTTTTACAATTTATTTGTTGCCATTCGTAGCGTTGATCAGCAGAGAAATAGTTAGCCAAAGACGTTGACGTCGCTTAGCAACCGAAGACGCTGGCGTTGTTGTGAAGGGCCAATGCAAGTGAACGGAGCTTTCCGTGGCATTGAGAAGAGTTGTGTCATAATAGCCTATATTTACTTGCGCATCTATATTTAATTATTTTTAAGAGACCCCCACAGAGATGGAATCATACCTCGAACCCTGCTAACCCCTGATATATGGACACCTGCTAAGTAGTTCGAGTCAAATTGTCTGTTCAATCTTCAAAATGAGAGCTGGTAAATTGTGAAAAATGCATTAAACTGTAATCAGAAAACGCAGTTATATGCAGACCCTATAGTATCTGTGGTATAAAGGCTGAGACAAATTTCAATTTATAAATATGTATAATGCATAACGTAATGTTAGCTCTCTGGCTTATAGCTATAGCGGACTATACCTCCCGCCAAGTCGTAGCGCCGTCCTATTTACTGGAGGAGTGAACAACGTTTCCGTTGCATAAGAACCTGGGAGGGTAATGATTGGAAAATATTATGAATTTTGAATGTCCAAATAGCATACCACTAACATTTTAGTCCTATCTCGTCTCGTCAACGAAAACGAAACTTGCATTTCGTCATAGTTTTTATATCAAAGATCTATTTTTAACTCGTCAACGTCTCGTCTAAGTCATATTTTTTGTTAACGAAATTAACACTGCCTAGAACCTGTCACACGGAACTTGATTTTTTTTAAACGTAGCCTATAAATGTTAAAGCTGTAGTAGGTATAATTTTGGGGAATATTTCTCACACTAACACACGGTCTACTGTGAGTGAGTTTCATTTACCCAATTAGCAGTAGTACAGAGATATTCCATTCGCCAGTTTAACAATGAGGCCCACTCCTTCAAATCAATCAGAGAGCCTTAAAGAGAAAGAGCGTAACCCCTGGCTGTCAATCAACTATGTGCATGCGGTTCCAGGCCCCAGGTTCTGTATCATGAACGTAGTCAAGGGGAAAAAAAGTTGTAGTCTCATTTAGAAATGTGAGAATATATGCACTGCTGCTACACTGGTCAATAAAAATCACTCAGAGTAGTCTGTGATTCAGTCTGTCGACTAGGGTGCTTGAGAGGTGTTGAACGAACTGCATATCCAAAACGCTTTGAAAATTTAAAAAAAACAAAGGAGGGGGGTGTGCTAGCAGGGGCTTAAGCTCTCCCTGAATAATGCTGACAGCCCCTAAGCCCCCCCTCCAAAAACAACCCCGTCATTTTGTGTTGAAAAATATTGATATGAAAGAACATGTTTTCAATAATAATGTGGAGCAGCACGGGAAGGACCAGACGGGTGCCCAGGTTATAGGAGATTGCAACTCTCGTACCCCATAATACCCACAACCCTGATAGTTGCCTTTATTAACACACACACACACACACACACACACACACACACACACACACACACACACACACACACACACACACACACACACACAATAATATAATAATATATGAAGACATCGGAATGACTTATAACAAAACTATGAATGAAATATGAATCATATTTTACATTCGCGTAAGGGAGGATGACCATTGGCTGCTTGTTGTGTGATTGGTTGATTCGTGTCATATTGTAGCGCGTAGTTTTATTTGTTATTGTGTGTTGCATCAAAATGTATTAGCACCTGCTATAAACAATCTAGCCTCACGTAGCTCCCGCCATCTAATTCTTCGGCACTGCTACTGTACGTGTATGATACAGGTTTGTTCAGGGAGTGCTTGGCTACTACTACAAAGATGACTCTTATGTCCAGCGAGACACAGAGCTACAGACCTGGGTTCTGGACATCTTTGAATATGGATTCCTTTCACGGCCGGAATCTGGTGAGCTTCAAGCAAAATTAATAAAATCATGTTAGGTGAAGAAATACATTATTATTATATATATTACTCTGGGAATAGACATACTGTAGAATTTATTTTATTTAATCCAAGTAACGTTTCTTTGATATAAAAATGTATTATACTCAGGAATGCCGCAAAAATTGAACACTGTAGCTGAGCTGGTGAAATTCGTCACCATGGTGATCTTCACCTGTTCTGCCCAGCACGCTGCAGTAAACAGCGGCCAGGTCTGAATTTTCAATAAGCTGAATCATTATTTTGGTCCCTCCTTGACATTAATGTTTTTTTCAGATCCACTTGTTTTGAGTATTTGTCAAAATTTGACAGACATGAGAACTGATAAGAGAATTATTTTTAGTTTGACTACGGATCATGGATGCCCAACACTCCAACGACCCTACAACAACCCCCACCGACCACCAAGGGAACTGCAGATAAAAGCTCCCTCCTGGATGCTCTCCCTGATGTCAACGCCACCGTTAAGGGCATGGCTGCCATGTGGCTGCTCAGCAAGCAGTCAAGCGATTCTGTAAGTTGTTATGTATGTAGAATATATACTGTACATCCTGCAGTATTCAGTAGACTTCCTTGAGTCTGTATACTTATTCCCTGGAGTATTTGCAGTATACTACACCCTGTCAAATTGATAGTATAGTGAGTAAAAGTTCTGTATGGGTTATATTCAATGTCTTATTAATTAATGTATTTAATGTGTGTGTGTGTGTGTGTCATATTATATGTATTTAACCTGTTTTTTCCCAACAGGTGCCCCTTGGCCACTACCCTGAAGAGCATTTCTTTGAAATAGTCCCACACCAGCACATGAAGGTCTTCAAAGGGGAGCTTGCACTTTTAAATTCAAAGATTAATGCCAGAAACTTGGGTCTGGAAATCCCGTACACGTCTCTGGACCCAGCGTTGCTGGAGAATAGCGTAGCTCTCTGAGTGGTGGAGCTAAGGGGGACAGGAGGGTCTGGTGGTCCTGGAGGAGGACTCCTAGCTGAAGGGTTGGGTTCAGACTACATTGTCTACACAATCTGCTTCCTACTATACAATATGAATTATTATTAGATTATTTTTTTTAATTAAAATCTTAATCATTTAATTCTCAAATCTTTAGAACTGTGAGAAGCAAAAACTGATAATATGTGCAAATGTTTGTTCCTCTGAAATTGTTGGTTCCTGAAAAAAAAATTAGCCATGTGTCGTACATTCTAAAAACTCCATTGTGAACGCTTCTTTGCTTCTGCTTATGTACCTCCTTCACATTTTTCTATTTCACTACTCTGCATCACTTTTAAATGCAAAACAAAAACACATTCAACATTTCTTCAGCTGTTTGTTATAATTGTTCTCATGCTCATCCTACATGTCAAGAACATCCATGTTTCATGCCCAGTAAATACCCCCGATATAAAGCGTGTCCCCGTTCGCGGGAGTACGCATGCATTAAGGGAAGGGGCAGCTACATTACTACGCTACGATCTCTTAATTATAAATTAGACACATTTGGTTTGTCTGATTCAGCACCTATCAAGAAGGTTTTGCTAAGTAACCCTTTGATTGTCTCTCAAAAGCAATGCTTCTTCTCTACGTGTGGTAAACCTTTGTATAAATAATTGCACTCAATTGAGTGTCTACGGGATGCATTTTTTTCATTCCGTAATATGACAATGTTGGTCGATTTCTTAGTCATCCTTTAATTGTAATTCAAGGATTTTGGTCAATTCAAATTCACATTTGATACTGTAAAATCAAGATGCAATTACTCGCCTAAATTAAATTTACTTGACTCAAGTTTTACATTTAACTGAATGAAGCATTGTAAACCACATTGTTTCTTTAATCCACTACAAATGTTAGCCTACCTTAGGATATTGTTGTAAAGGATTCTGAATTCCACCTCCTTAAAGGGTAAATAATAAAAAAAATATCATGATAATAATGTATTGAATTTATATAGCCCTTTTCATTACTCAAAGCCATTGAGTGAATTTTCCAGGCTGGACATGCTTTACTAAAATATGTAACCCCCTCTATAATGTACAGATAATGACCTACTGTTAAGTGTTGCATTTTTTACTCTCAAATCGTACCTGATAACCCTTTGGAGGCCCAATTGACCAAGTGGAGGGGGTGGGAGACGGGGGAATTATGGCCAGGCTATCCTGCTCGGGAACTTGTCCCAAGCATGCATGCACAACACACTGACCGCACTGGGCAGCTCCTTCAGTGGGAGGCAGCCTCACCCACCACGAACATGTTTCCTCTCTGAAAAACCTCAAATATTCGAGATGTCCACAAAGCATCTTTATTATTATGACAATAACAAATGTAGATTTCAGAGAGTCACAGGCCTACAAACATTTGTAGGAGGTTGAAATGCAGTCTGAAAGAACGTGTATCCCCTATTAACGTTAGCTAGGAAAGAGGAAACCGCTCTCCATATTCATCAAGGTTCTTGGGTATGATCTGAAGTATAATAAATTAAAACAGCGGATGGGTTTAGAAGGTTGAAAATGCAGTCTGAAAGAATGTGTATCCACCATTAACTTTGGCTAGGAAGGAGGAAACTCCGCCATATTCACCAGTTATGAGATAAGATGAACATAAGAAAATATTCCTTGAATAAGTCAACAGCGGGGAAATGTGCAGCATTACATCGGCAAAAGTGGATAGCGCAATAGCACTACCCTATATTACTTTTTCCTTCCTTATATCAGCATTTATTTTAAATCTCCAGGACATAAATTCCAAAATAAGGGTTTAACTACCCTTTCATATCTGACGTGTTAACCACATATGAACCACCAACAAGTGTCTTTTACAATATGTACACTGTACAGCAAAATCTATACTGATGGACATTATGGGTCCCAATGGCAAATAGCTAAGTTAGAAGGATAACTAAAGGTCTGACAAATTTGAAAACTTTTTACCACTCAGAGGTCCTCATGTGGCTCTTTAGGACAGAGTTCTGTCCGAAGCGCTTCATGCATTGTTCATACCCGTAGGGCTTCTCCCCGGAGTGAGTCCTCATGTGGAACTGCAGGTTGTAGCATGTACTGAAGCGCTTCATGCATTGGTCACAGCTCTAGGGCTTCTCCCCGGAGTGAGTCCTCATGCGTTTCTTCAGGTTGGAGCTCTGACTGAAGCGCCTCATGCATTGGTCGCACCCGTACGGCTTCTTGCTGGTGTGGGTAAGCATATGGATGGTCATCTTGGTATTGTCGGGAAAACCCTCGCCAGCCAACACACAAGGCCGGCCCTCGGGGTGAGCGAGCCGCTCACAACACACAAGGCCTCCTCGCCGGACGCAGTGAGGAGGGTGTCATGGCCGTCCACCGCCAGTAGGCCCTCCCCTTTTCCGTGGACGCTCAGGATCCGCAGCTCCCCGTTGTGACTGGACATGTGGGAGGAGCCAGGGACGTCCACATGCAGACTCGCTGAGGTTGCGGTCTCCAAAGTCATCGCAGTCTTCTGCAGAGAGGAAAACAAAGACGGACAGAAAGAAATTTTATTAATTCATTATTTGCACAAAGGGATACAGCATGTACGTTGTACACACTTGTGTATTGGAAGAATTATATTTTGACATCCTTTCTAACTTCTATTTGCTGATTATGCCTTTTCCTTGTCCCCCTTGGGGTGGTCAAGGGACAGAGGCTTCAGCTGAAAAAGCAACGCTACGTGAGGTTATAAAGACACAACCCAGGTCATCTGTTTCTTCCTATCACCTGTTTTACCAATACTGTAGTTAAATTGGGAATCAGATCTGATTTTGGCATTCCTGACACCTGTCTCTCATGAAGAAGATGTAAATCATTTTACTATAAACTGTATAAGTAGTCCTTGTGTTTTAGCAGGGCTCTGGTCATGATGCTTTTCAAAAGAGGACCAGTTTTTTTTAGCGCAGGTAGAATCTAGTACATTCTCAGTTGATCTAGGTCGTTTGCTTGCATATATGTATATTACTTACCTACAGCAGACATGCCTCCACCAATATCCTCTTCAATCTTGATTAAAACGGTGTCTGGGGTCTGCTGCTTTCCACATAAAGAAGGAAACACACACAAGACATATTCTTTCATTTTCACAGAATAGTTGTCAATCCCAACTATTGACACATTTAATCATAAAAGGTGTGTCAGAGTTTCCCGGAGGTATCAATGTGTGGTGCCCCCCTGGCGCTGGTGGGGGAATCGAGTGTCAGCGTGCCGCGGTCGGTGGAGTCGGTCATCAGGGTTTACTCAAAGTGTGCAGTGGGCGGCGTTCAAACACACACTTTCTGAAGCCGCCTGTCTTTTAAGTTTCATGTTGAGAATTACTCTTGATTACTCTTGAATTGATGTTAAAGTTTTGTTTTTACCAGAATTTTCGCCTATTTTACTGGCAATCTTTAGATTCTGGGACGTTCAATGAATCAATTGCAAAAAACAACTAAAGCTGGAGGTTTTTATTTCAAATACTGAACTCAAGACCTACCTTCCAATATCAACCTGTTCTTGTATTTAACTTTTTTTGTAAAACAAAATAGATAGTATAATGTACCAATAGAAATACTACGATTACATATCAGAAACTACTAAAGGTACAAAAAGGCGACTAACTAAAATAATGAAACAGCATTCAACAACGTCTCGGTGCCAAATATCCCGCTGCTTCGGGTTTTCCTCTGATATGCCTCAAGCATTGCGCGTGGACATGAGGAGCGGGCGAATCAGCTGTCAGTGCGTGTGCATGTATCAGTGATACACGGGTTGATCCAAATTGAGCGTTTGCGAGTCACCAATTTTTTTTTTAATGAGAATCGGGTCGGTTAACATAAAGATGGCGAATATACTTTTGTAATTTATAGAGTAGGCTATATCATATAAAAGACATCACTTGCGCAAAGATGCAGCACAAGCTTTCCAGGTGCCAACGTAGAGACAACTTTCTTTCTTTTTTATTAGACCAGTTAACTGTCTATCTGATTTAGGTCACCGTTTTATTTCGAATAGGAAGCCTATGTTAAGCCTAGGCTACTTGTTGACCTTGTGAACAAAGGTTTCAATTCGCAGAATGTTAAGAATGTCTACTAATAAAGATGTTTCTTAAAATATTCTGATTTTATGCTTGGGAGGTAGCATCAATTAGGCATCCCTGTGAGTAACTGGACCACAGTAACCAGCACACATGGCTGTGTGCTGGAGTTCTAACAGAGGAAGCCTTTCTTTTGGATGGTGAATGAGAAGATGATTTCCAACCTGCACAGTCAGCTCCTCGCAGTGGACCAGCAGCTCGCCGCGCTCCAGGCTCTTAGCCGCGCTGTGGTCTGCAGACAGCGAGCTCAGGGCCTCCACTTCAGCCGCGGTGAAGAGGGTGTCATGGCCGTCCACCGCCAGTGGGCCCTCCCCTTTTCCGTAGACACTCAGGATCCGCAGCTGCCCGTTGTGACTGGACATGTGGGAGGAGCCAGGGGCGTCCACATGCAGACTCTCTGAGGTTGCGCCGCGCTGTGTGCTGCGGTCTCCAAAGTCATCGTAGTCTTCTGCAGAGAGAAATACAAAGACAGAGAGAAAGTAATTGTATTAATTCATTACTTGCACAAAGGGATACAGTATGTACGTTGTACACACTTGTGTATTGGAAGAATTATATTTTGACATCCTTTCTAACTTCTATTTGCTGATTATACCTTTTCCTTGTCCCCCTTGGGGTGGTCAAGGGACAGAGGCTTCAGCTGAGAAGGCACCGCTACGTGAGGTCATAAAGACACAACCCAGGTCATCTGTTGCTTCCTATCATCTGTTTTACAATTACTGTAGTTAAATTGGGAATCAAAGCTGATCTCGGCATTCCTGACACCTGTCTCTCATGAAGAAGATGCAAATCATTCTACTATAAACTGTATAAGTAGTCCTTGTGTTTTAGCAGGGCTCTGGTCATGATGCTTTTCAAAAGAGGACCAGTTTTTTTTAGCGCAGGTAGAATCTAGTACATGCTCAGTTGATCCAGGTTGTTTGCTTGCATATTTGCAATGTGTATTACTAACCTACAGTGGGCATGTCTCCACCAATATCCTTTTCAACCTTGATTAAAATGGTGTCTGGGGTCTGCTGCTTTCCACATAAAGAAGGAAACATACACAAGACATATTCTTACATTTGCACAGAATAGTTGTCAATCCCCACTAACGACACATTGAATCATGAGGGCGTGTGCTTTCTATGTGTGTGTGCTGGAGTTGTAACAGAGGAAGCCTCTCTTTTGGATGGTGAATGAGAAGATGATTTCCAACCTGCACAGTCAGCTCCTCGCGGTGGACCAGCCGCTCGCCGCGCTCCAGGCTCTTAGCTGCGCTGTGGTCTGCAGACAGGGCCTCCACTCCAGACACGGTGAAGAGGGTGTCATGGCCGTCCACTGCCAGTGGGCCCTCCCCTTTTCCGTAGACACTCAGGATCCGCAGCTCCCCGTTGTGACTGGACATGTGGGAGGAGCCAGGGGCGTCCACATGCAGAGCCTGTGTGCTGTGGTCTACAGAGTCATCGCAGTCTTCTGCAGAGGGTAATTAGTCAAAAGTAATTGTTTCAATACATTATTTGCACAAAAGGAGACAGTGTGTATTTTTACACGTGAAATAAACTATTTAAATGTATGTGTATGTTCAAGGGACATCATATGATTCAGAATGCAGACTAATAATTCAGTTGTCAGACTTTCACGTTCCTACAAACCTTGAGAATCTGCCCTCATTTCGTCTCCCACTGCAACTGACCCACGAAGGCGCATTTGTTGCTGGAAATGACGCTGCTGATCCATCTTCCACTTGTGAACAATAGACGGTTGCATGTTATTCCTTGCATGCCTCCTGAAGGTGTCATACTGAAATATCTCGAGTCGCATGGCCTCACACACCTTTACATGAAAGGGACATAAGCTGTGTTTAAGAAAAGTCCATATCTAGTGAGTTTCACATAATGGTAAAATGTTTACATTTTGTAGATGGGTGAAGGAGGACCCTGTAAAGTAGGTAGCAGCCGAAAGTTGCAGGTTGGCAACGGGGGTAATTCCAACCATGGGCTGACTCTCCCACTGTCTGAAGTAGCTGCAGTTTAGACATCGCTGCGTGAAAGCCACATAGGTACCAATCCTTCGCTGTTGAAGATCACAGCCTCCTTTACACGTGGGACAGTTTTCAAACAGCTGTTTGAGGCAGCTTTCAAGGACAATATACTTAGCCTCATTCTGTTTGGGCTGTGTCTCCAACCTAACATAAGGCAAAAAAACATAAGGCAGAATACTATTAGAAATACTGTATTACTCGTAGCCATACTACCAATCCCTAGCCAATACTGCTTTTGGTACAATGCAGCCAATACTAAAAACTTACGAGACGTCAGATTCCTCTGTAAGAACGGAGTCTCCAGAGTTGTATGTAGAGTCCAGCGGCTCCTTATGTGATTCAATTGAGGAGTCACTCTCCTCCTCTTCCTCCAACTCAAACCGTGGCCTCTTGCTAGGTCGCCAGCCTGGGCCCTTTATTGACGTAGAAGTCAGCGGCGAGTCTGGCAAATTAGAGGTTGTTCCGAAGTCTGCACTGACAGGAGACACCTGTGTCTGCATGGCTACAAATAACAGGAACAAATCGTATTAGAAACTTGAAATAATAATTTAGCTGATGTTTTGTCCTTGGTACTGGAGTAACACTGCAGATTTGCAAACAAAACATATCCTACTTGGTTATGGTTATGATGTTATTTAGCAGATGTTTTTTATCGCATCGTTAGTAGAAAGTAATTCTGTGATAAATTAATTGATGTGTAGCCCATATTCTAGGAACACAGACAGCAAGAGAGGGACAACAAATAGAATACTGGACAGCAGATTCTAGGTAAGCCAAGAAAAGAGAAAAAAATACACCATCCCAGGACACAGCAAAAAGATGCTTACACAAAGTTTAGTATGAAATACTAAGACACTAAGACACTCTCAGTGGGTACATACTAGTGATCGACCGATGTATCGGCTGGCTGATATTTGCGTTTTTTACGTGTATCGGCCGACTTTATTTTACTTTTTTGGCATGATTTACAGACAGTTCAATAAATGTTCCTTTTTTTTTTTAAATTGAGACATTGTAACATTTGTTATCATCATTGTGTCATTTTTATGATGTAAATTGAGGGAGGCTTAGCCTGGAAATCCAGACCCACATCTAGAAAGCCGTAGGGCAGGGGTTGGCAACTAGCAGCCCGCGGGCCATTACTGGCCCACAAGACATAATATCTGGCCCGCCAGAATGTTCTGCAGTTATATAATATTATTATTTTTTTTATTTTTAATTTTTTAAAAATAGAATATCGAATATCTATATCTGTTAGCTTAAAGGTAAAGGGGCAGATACAGTGAACTTTTTTTTCTTTCACAACCGTTTTTGAATTTAAATGTATCAAATCCTGCTACTAATCCACGGTCACGCTGCGAGGGGCTGAGCGGGAGTTATTGGAAACTATGCAATATTAAATGAAACGGAACCCCCCTCTATGGCCTATATACAACAACCATGGCGACCCAACATAACGTATTTTTGTGTGACACTGCACGCAGAGAAAGGCAGGAGCTGTTGACAAAAGTCCACAAAAGATTTAAGACGCCAAGCTCTGAGACTTTGCCGTTTAACGCAAGTAGAGTCTCTGATGAGGCTACTTCGCCTACAGCTCTTCTAGCGGTGAGTAGGCTAGGAACGGAGGTTTGTGCGTGTGCGCAGTCAGTCAGCACCCGCCATGGTGTGTGTATATGTGCGTGTGCGTGTGTGCGCGCAGTCAATCAGCACCCGCCGTGGTGTGTGTGTGTGTGTGTGTGTGTGTGTGTGTGTGTGTGTGTGTGTGTGTGTGTGTGTGTGTGTGTGTGTGTGTGTGTGTGTGTGTGTGGTCAGTCAGCACCCGCCATGGTGTGTTTGTGTTGTGTGAAGTGTTGGTTGGCTGCTTTTTTAGGTGCGCACTACTGCCCTCTCTCCAGCATAAGGCCTTCCTACACTGCCAAGCCAGTTCGGTCGAAGCTTGGCACGCCCGGCGATTTCACTGTCTTATCTCAAGTTTCCTGTGTAAAACCGAGGGGTAAAATCCCCCGTTCGTCACGGCGAGGGCTTTCTTGGTTCAATGGAGAAGGCGGGGCTGCGCACAGAGTCTAGGCCTCTTTAGAATAATTTGCATATTCCCGAATGTCTTTATTTTTTTATGAATGAAGACACCCGCATGCAAGAATGAGTTCACGTCTGAGTGTAGGCTACAAACGCGATTAACTATTTACAAGTGCAAAAACTCCATCATATTCTTTATTTTGCCGGCCACTTGTTTTTAATCCCGACAAAAGCATTGTGAGGACAGTTCCTCTGCATCTCTCTCGTAGATCGCCCCATCTTTCAACGTCATGCTCATGATAATATCACTGCTTTGTCTCTGTGGAAACAACGCAGCAACATCTCTACCCAACACTTTTGGCCCGCCTATATTGATACATCGATGTGATTGATTCATGTTCTGGGCCAGGGGAGGCCCAGAATATACATGAGTATATTGCTCATTCCCAGAGTGACTCGCTGAGCAAATTTAAATTGTGCTCTCGCGAGAACTCTGGATTTCCAGGGTAGTATCGGCTCAAAATATCGCCTCAAGAAAATCGGTGTCGGCGAATCGGTTATCGGCTAAAGCTGAAAATCGGTATTGTATCGGCTCAAAAAAATCTATATCGGTCGATCCCTAGTACATACCTTTGCGTCTTACGCGTGTCTTTAGCAATCCCATGGAAAACTGTGTGCCGACTGATGTCGACTTCAACTGTGCAGTTTGTATTCCCGCAGACGTGATTGTTTGGGTTCCCGCCGATATAATCGGAGGCGAGTCGGTCTGGCATCCAACGTGTTGGAAGGGGCGATAATAGGCACTGCAGTCCTGCTGAAATTATCACACATAAATCACGACGAAAATTATTTTACACAATACAAACTTACAATTAACCTCTGAAACAGGAACTGTGACCATTTAACCCGCCTAATAGAAACACCTCACACAGCTAATGCTGCAAATCACTTGTATGGTAGACCAGTACGCCCGACCTGCTCTATCGACAACGTGACGTAATTTCCTGGCTTGCAGTACTTATAGCGTTCCATTTTCTCATTGGCTAGTCGTTATTATTGTAAGCTACATTAGCCTCTTAAGCAAACCAGCTCGAAAACAAACAACACAACTTTACATTGTATTGCACGCACAGCAATGCATCAATTGGTGACCGGAATAAAGTAGCAATGAAATCACGTTTGTAAGAGCATTTAAAATCAACATTAAAATGACCAACGTGGTACAAAAACAGATAAATCTCTTTACGGGTGCAGCCATTTTGGATGTCGAGCCGTACGGTCAGACTCACTGAACTTGGTCTACTCTCAGAATTCCGAGTGGGACCGACGCGAAGGGGGTGTTCCTCCGTGAAAGGCCGCCAGAAAGCTGGGAGATTTCTCCACTTGCAACTCGCAAGGATGGTGTACCATACAAATAGATTGCAGCATTAGGCTAGCTCTCATTTAGACAGTTTAGAATTTTAGTTTGAGATCCCCCTAAAAGTTTGTGGAAGATTAACAAGCCTCGCGACAAGACTAGCAGCTAGCTACAGACTGAATTATTTTACTTCAACAGGGTAGCATCTAGCTAGCCTCACTGCCAGAGCAGTGAACTTGGTTTTGAGATTTAGCAGCGTCATTAGTGAAGATAAATGATCCCTGTGCTAAACTCAGACAACAAACTAGTGGATAAATGGTAGGGTTAATTACCCCAACTAACATTAGCATTCCCCCAACTAACCAACTAACATGAGTCGGAAGTCAGGAAATCTCCCAGCTTTCTTGCAGCATTTCTCGGAGGCACGCCCCCTTTTTGTCATCTCGACGAAGAGAAAAAGGGCTGCGCCCGTGAAGAGATTTATTTTCTTTGTATTTGTACCAAAGATGTCCATTTGTGGTCATTTTAATGTTGATTTTAAATGCTCTTACACGCTTGATTACATTGCTACTTTATTCCCGTCACCAATTTATGCATTGCACGGTCTTGCTGTACGTGCAATGCATTGTAAAGTTGTGTTGTTTGTTTTCGAGCTGGTTTGCTAAAGAGGCTAATATAGCTAACAATAAACAACGACTAGCAAATTTCATGACACAATCACAAAGTCGAACGGGGACGCTATAAGTGCTCCGAGACCGGAAATGACAACTGGGAAGGCTTGTGTCCGAGGCATCTGGATCAAACACAACAGAGCCACTTTTTTTATTATCAGTTTACTTACATGTTGAGAGACATCTTCACCCATTGGGCCACACAGTGTTGGAACAGCATCTTCCCTCAGAGTTAGCAGCTTCGCGAATCCAGCGCTGAACAAACGCAGGTTGCTGAAGCAGTCATCCGTGAAGTGGCGGCGACACAGAAAAAGGTTCGGTAAAGTCGGGGGAATAGGGTTAAAAATTAAATCTAGCCAACGGCTACGTGAAGGCTCTGCCTTTGGCAACGCATACAAGGGAGATGTCCCTTCACAACGAAGAAAACACCTTCTTACCATTGTTAAACAAATACTAGCCGAGAGTAGCTAAATCAAACTGTTCATCTTACTGATTGTGAATCATCTGATGGCGCGCTCCCATTATATCTATGCCATTGAATCCCAGCAAAAGTACAACCTTACGTCACCTCGTACCGGAACTAAAAGAAAGCCGCGGATGGAATTCCCAACGAGCCGTTTCTAGGCAGCGCAGTAACTGTTATTTGCTGAATTAATTTACTCCCCCTTATGGCAACTTTGTGGTAATGTAGCTTTGCCAACCATTTGCACGCACATACACATGTAAAGCGCAATAGGAGAAGAAGAAAAAAAGAAAAGCATACTAGGCCCTTTAACATAATGGACTTTGTTGTGGACCATTTAAAAAAAACAACTGAGGAACCAACCCTATGGGGAGAAGATCAGATCGCTGAATCTGCCGTCCCTATTCTGCAGGCGTAGCCGTGGGGACATGATTGAGACGTACAAGATTCTGATCGGCGTGGACACTCCAAACCATGAACCCCTTAGACTTGTACAAGGAAGAAACCGCGGACATAAAACTGGAGAAACGATACTGCAGAACAGCACAACGAGCCCATAGCTTCGCTGACAGAGTGGTAGACCAATGGAGCTCCCTCACAGAATAAGTTGTCTCTGCACCCAGCCTGAACGTCTTCCGTCTCGACAAGCTATGGATAAACCGACTCTATCTGTGCAAGGATAATTAGCACAGATAGATTAATAATAAAATCTATACCCAAGCAATAGTAAAAAAAAAAAATGTTTAAAAGGGCAACATTCCCTACAAGAGCCCGATAAGCTTCCAGTGAGTTCCAATGAGTGTAACCGAGGGTTTAACTGTCGCCTATAATTGGGTATTATCCAAAGAAAGAATCAGAAAACTCCGTTCACGGAACGGAACCATCCACTTTATTTCAGCGCTCCCAACATAGCATCAAAACAACCACAACGTGCTGATACTTCCGTTCTGCCCCTTAACAGGAAGTTACAATAGGAATCAACCAATCAAATTACACAACAATCAGGAACTGTCATCATCACAAACACATGATTTGATTTTTGTTACATATAAGTCAATCCGATGTAATATATATTGATAAATAATATCATATTATTATATTAATGTGACGATCACGGCCGTGGTCGCCAAGTGCCGCAACGGATCCTGGGAGGTTCGGCGTCACCGCCACCGCAGCAGTCGTAGTTGTGGTTGATATGTGTGTTTCTTGTGTTTGGGGATTGTTTTAATAAAGTTAACTCTCAGGGTGCTATATGGGCCACAAGAGTTGCAAACTCCTATAACCTGGGCTCCCGTCTGGTCATTCCCGTATTGCTCTACACATCATTATTAAAAACATATTTTCCCCATAAATATCTGTCATGAAGTATCAGACTTCATTTCTACAATGGCAATACAAATGCAAACGGTCTTAATGGCTTTCAATCAGAGAGAGAGAGTGGCGATTTCTCTACTACTGCAAGGGAAGCTCGGCTTCCCCTATCATTTAAAAAAGTAAATGGTCAAATACTGTGGTTTTAACATTTCATTGACTAAAAATGCGTCAGAACACGTCCATCTCGAAGACGAGTTCGTTCAGATTCATCTGCTTATCGCAGGTCGACTGACTCGATTTCCTTCTCCATCCGTTCCCGTAGCGTCACAGTGCATATGCTTGTTGAAGCCATGGACCTACTAAAGACGCGCGGTTGAAGCGCGCTTCCATCGACTACAATGAGGCTGCATGGAACAGCTGATTTTAGTGCTTCGAAAGTCGACGGTCATTGGATAATGGTGCGATTATGTCCCTCTCACGGACGCTCAGTAACCTGGTCCTACCAGACTGTCGTACTTCATTTCATTTGCACTGAAGGGAAATTAAAATTGAGCGGAAGAACTTAGGCGGGCGAAGCCAGGCTAGACGCTCAGCGTCTCGGGGGGTGAATGGACGAGGAGGATGGCCTGGACGCTGGGCTTCTACGCGATGATTGGAGGGTCTGCGGAAGACTGAGTCGCCGGAGCTCTCCATGTCGTTGACGACACTATGCACTATATGATACACACACACACACACACACACACACACACACACACACACACACACACACACACACACACACACACACACACACACACACACACACACACACACACACACACACACACACACACACACACACACACGCAGCAGTGCAGGGCAATACATTTGACCTTGCAGATTCTTCAGTTCAAATCATTTTACATTACTGCATTTTTAGCAATGCTTTGCGCTTTTCATTCAGCGGTCACTTTATTTGTTTCCAAACATTTCCATTTTCTTAAATGGTGTGCATGTTTACATTCTTTACTCCATTAAGACTTTTGAAATTTTGTTCAAATCCCTTCACTTGATTTAAGCCATTTAACGTTTCTTTATGTCATAATCTATATGGCTTTATTAAAAAATATTTTCAACCTCACTTTGTACTACAGCACTCACCGCATTTTCTGCAGGAAATGCAGTATTGTTTTAATAATGGAACATGAGGACAAACATCGCTATAGAATTACGTTGAAAGGGCAATACAGGAAATACGCACAACAACGTTAAAGGAGTGATATTATAAAGAGATATAGAGATAAATAGTTCCTACATCTCTTTGCAAGACACGGGGGCCCGTTGACGAAAGTACCACCCCGCCTGTCGGAATTCAACTCAATCCCCACTGCTTTAGTTCAACTCACATCCGAACTCTCTGTTTATTTATGTTATTCAAAATCCTACCAAGCGTTAAACACAGGAAATTCATGTGCATAGGCTTCTGCTATATTGTGCCGTTATTGTACAGACATTCCAGATTCAGCGTGTGCAAATGACTTGATACTGTCAACAATATGATAACCTGCACATACAGTGAATTAACAATTTATACTACTTGATATGGCCATCACATAATTGAAATATTATTTTATATATTATTTACACCTGAGCATTCAGACCGACAATGCAGGTAACTTCAAACGGTTTGCAAGAGCCTACACTACATCAGTCTATTTGATTGCCTGCATAATATTTACTAGGTAAAATAAAAATACTAACGACAAAACAAATAGTAATTTTGTACAATATCTAGAAATTGGAAATTGAAATTGGCGCTGTGTGTCTGGGCCTTAAGCGCACATTTGAAGGAGATGCACAGCGTCTCGAAAGAAATCAGCACAATGGACAGCTTTCGGATCAATGAACGACAACGGCATGTTATGAGATCAAACATATTTTCATCAAATTTCTTAACGATTTCAGCCACATAAAACCACAGATTTAAACCACAAACTAAATGCGCCATACTCACATAATTTGCACTACAAGCAGCATCAATCCTATGGCCCAACCAATTTATGCATTCAAGAGACAACTTTGACCTTAAATTTAATCGTCCATATCAGTGATAACAATAACGCCTCGCTTTTGATGGCAGAGGTGTTCGATGCGGGGCTGCACTGCAGAGAGAAATAAACGCAAGTCGTCCTCCACCTGCAACCTTGATCTGTATTTGTTTTTAATCAGGGTCAGTGCGGAAAACCCACACTCACACAAGTAGGTTGAGGTGAAGTGGATTAGGGCTTTCATAGCCTTTGTGGAGATCTGGGGGAACTCGCCCTCCAGCGACAACCAGAAACGCATTCAGGATCATATTTCCTACGTTTTTTCTCCTCCCTTAATGCTGACTTCTGGTGACTTGGGACAAGGAAACGATGCATTTTAAAACTAATACAAGCACGCACAATTACCGATATCAATAGAGCTGCATACAGATGTGTATCTTTTCTTTGCGTGTTGCGTGTCGCGCCTCCACTGTGGCTCTTTGGCGCCCCCGAGGGGAGGCGCGAATCACCTACTGTAAACCGCTGATCTAGACAGGATACAAAACCAAGCATTTGAAACTTCATATGTTAAGTTTCTCTGAATGTTTACATGTATAACCCTAATATTGTTTTAATAATGGAACATGAGGACAAACATTGCTATAGAATGACGTTGAAGACTAGTAATAATAGAGGGCAATTCAGGAAACACGCACAACTATGTTAAAGGAGTGATTTGATACAGAGATATAGAGATAGCCTAAATAGTTCCCACATCTCTTTGCGAGACACGGGGGTCCGTTGACGAAAGTACCACCCCGCCTGTCGGAATTCAACTCAATCCCCACTGCTTTAGTTCAACTCACATCCGACCTCTCTGTTTATTTGTTATTCAAAATCCTACCAAGTGTTAAACACAGGAAATTCGTGTGCATAAGCTAATGCTATATTGTGCCGTTATTGTACAGACATTCCAGATTCAGCGTGTGCAAATGACTTGATACTGTCTACAATATGATAACCTGCACATGGAGTGAATTAACAATTCAAACTACTTGATATGACCATCACTCACATCCCATGAGTGAAATATTATTTCATATATTATAATCACCGGCAATGCAGGTAACTTCAAACGGTTTACAAGAGCCTACACTACAGCCTATTTGACTGCCTGCATAGTACTTACTAAGTCAAATAAAAATATTAACGACAAAACAAAGTTATTTTCCACAATATCTAGCCTACATCTAACCACTCTGATCATGTTCCCCACCTCGAGGCTCGACTATGGAGCAAGGAACGGTCGTCAATGACAAGGAGCGGATGAAATGAATCACCACTCACTGCCCGCTTCGCGCTCAGAAAGGAACATCAGTTCTCTTCATCGTGGTTAGAGTAACCGATCACTTTCCTACGATATTTCTCAAGTCAAAGACTATAGAAATGATCCCTGAAAGTATGATCTTAGTGTTAAAACGGGCGCGGACGGCCACCAATTCATGGGGTAATCCTTCTCACTGGTGGTTGTGAGGTTGAACTTTCACAATATTTACGCTCAAGTCAATGTAACGGATGACACTGATACAAGTGTTAGGTTATTGAAACTGAACTCTGGAGTTAATGATGTAGACAGGATACAAAAACAAGCATTTGAAACTTCATATGTTAAGTTTCTCTGAATGTTTACATGTATAACCCTAATATTGTTTTAGTAATGGAACATGAGGACAAACATTGCTATAGAATGACGTTGAAGACTAGTAATAATAGAGGGCAATTCAGGAAACACGCACAACTATGTTAAAGGAGTGATTTGATACAGAGATATAGAGATAGCCTAAATAGTTCCCACATCTCTTTGCGAGACACGGGGGTCCGTTGACGAAAGTACCACCCCGCCTGTCGGAATTCAACTCAATCCCCACTGCTTTAGTTCAACTCACATCCGACCTCTCTGTTTATTTGTTATTCAAAATCCTACCAAGTGTTAAACACAGGAAATTCGTGTGCATAAGCTAATGCTATATTGTGCCGTTATTGTACAGACATTCCAGATTCAGCGTGTGCAAATGACTTGATACTGTCTACAATATGATAACCTGCACATGGAGTGAATTAACAATTCAAACTACTTGATATGACCATCACTCACATCCCATGAGTGAAATATTATTTCATATATTATAATCACCGGCAATGCAGGTAACTTCAAACGGTTTACAAGAGCCTACACTACAGCCTATTTGACTGCCTGCATAGTACTTACTAAGTCAAATAAAAATATTAACGACAAAACAAAGTTATTTTCCACAATATCTAGCCTACATCTAACCACTCTGATCATGTTCCCCACCTCCAGGCTCGACTATGGAGCAAGGAACGGTCGTCAATGACAAGGAGCGGATGAAATGAATCACCACTCACTGCCCGCTTCGCGCTCAGAAAGGAACATCAGTTCTCTTCATCGTGGTTAGAGTAACCGATCACTTTCCTACGATATTTCTCAAGTCAAAGACTATAGAAATGATCCCTGAAAGTATGATCTTAGTGTTAAAACGGGCGCGGACGGCCACCAATTCATGGGGTAATCCTTCTCACTGGTGGTTGTGAGGTTGAACTTTCACAATATTTACGCTCAAGTCAATGTAACGGATGACACTGATACAAGTGTTAGGTTATTGAAACTGAACTCTGGAGTTAATGATGTAGACAGGATACAAAAACAAGCATTTGAAACTTCATATGTTAAGTTTCTCTGAATGTTTACATGTATAACCCTAATATTGTTTTAGTAATGGAACATGAGGACAAACATTGCTATAGAATGACGTTGAAGACTAGTAATAATAGAGGGCAATTCAGGAAACACGCACAACTATGTTAAAGGAGTGATTTGATACAGAGATATAGAGATAGCCTAAATAGTTCCCACATCTCTTTGCGAGACACGGGGGTCCGTTGACGAAAGTACCACCCCGCCTGTCGGAATTCAACTCAATCCCCACTGCTTTAGTTCAACTCACATCCGACCTCTCTGTTTATTTGTTATTCAAAATCCTACCAAGTGTTAAACACAGGAAATTCGTGTGCATAGGCTAATGCTATATTGTGCCGTTATTGTACAGACATTCCAGATTCAGCGTGTGCAAATGACTTGATACTGTCTACAATATGATAACCTGCACATGGAGTGAATTAACAATTCAAACTACTTGATATGACCATCACTCACATCCCGTGAGTGAAATATTATTTCATATATTATAATCACCGGCAATGCAGGTAACTTCAAACGGTTTACAAGAGCCTACACTACAGCCTATTTGACTGCCTGCATAGTACTTACTAAGTCAAATAAAAATATTAACGACAAAACAAAGTTATTTTGCACAATATCTAGCCTACATCTAACCACTCTGATCATGTTCCCCACCTCCAGGCTCGACTATGGAGCAAGGAACGGTCGTCAATGACAAGGAGCGGATGAAATGAATCACCACTCACTGCCCGCTTCGCGCTCAGAAAGGAACATCAGTTCTCTTCATCGTGGCTAGAGTAACCGATCACTTTCCTACGATATTTCTCAAGTCAAAGACTATAGAAATGATCCCTGAAAGTATGATCTTAGTGTTAAAACGGGCGCGGACGGCCACCAATTCATGGGTCAGTCCTTCTCACTGGTGGTTGTGAGGTTGAACTTTCACAATATTTACGCTCAAGTCAATGTAACGGATGACACTGATACAAGTGTTAGGTTATTGAAACTGAACTCTGGAGTTAATGATGTAGACAGGATACAAAAACAAGCATTTGAAACTTCATATGTTAAGTTTCTCTGAATGTTTACATGTATAACCCTAATATTGTTTTAATAATGGAACATGAGGACAAACATTGCTATAGAATGACGTTGAAGACTAGTAATAATAGAGGGCAGTTCAGGAAATACGCACAACTATGTTAAAGGAGTGATTTGATACAGAGATATAGAGATAGCCTAAATAGTTCCCACATCTCTTTGCGAGACACGGGGGTCCGTTGACGAAAGTACCACCCCGCCTGTCGGAATTCAACTCAATCCCCACTGCTTTAGTTCAACTCACATCCGACCTCTCTGTTTATTTGTTATTCAAAATCCTACCAAGTGTTAAACACAGGAAATTCGTGTGCATGGGCTAATGCTATATTGTGCCGTTATTGTACAGACATTCCAGATTCAGCGTGTGCAAATGACTTGATACTGTCTACAATATGATAACCTGCACATGGAGTGAATTAACAATTCAAACTACTTGATATGACCATCACTCACATCCCGTGAGTGAAATATTATTTCATATATTATAATCACCGGCAATGCAGGTAACTTCAAACGGT
Source organism: Pollachius pollachius (assembly GCF_949987615.1). Classification (NCBI taxonomy): domain Eukaryota; kingdom Metazoa; phylum Chordata; class Actinopteri; order Gadiformes; family Gadidae; genus Pollachius; species Pollachius pollachius. Next base: position 6,998,359 of record NC_136950.1, on the reverse strand, counting down.
TTACAAGAGCCTACACTACAGCCTATTTGACTGCCTGCATAGTACTTACTAAGTCAAATAAAAATATTAACGACAAAACAAAGTTATTTTGCACAATATCTAGCCTACATCTAACCACTCGGATCATGTTCCCCACCTCCAGGCTCGACTATGGAGCAAGGAACGGTCATCAATGACAAGGAGCGGATGAAATGAATCACCACTCACTGCCCGCTTCGCGCTCAGAAAGGAACATCAGTTCTCTTCATCGTGGCTAGAGTAACCGATCACTTTCCTACGATATTTCTCAAGTCAAAGACTATAGAAATGATCCCTGAAAGTATGATCTTAGTGTTAAAACGGGCGCGGACGGCCACCAATTCATGGGGTAGTCCTTCTCACTGGTGGTTGTGAGGTTGAACTTTCACAATATTTACGCTCAAGTCAATGTAACGGATGACACTGATACAAGTGTTAGGTTATTGAAACTGAACTCTGGAGTTAATGATGTAGACAGGATACAAAAACAAGCATTTGAAACTTCATATGTTAAGTTTCTCTGAATGTTTACATGTATAACCCTAATATTGTTTTAATAATGGAACATGAGGACAAACATTGCTATAGAATGACGTTGAAGACTAGTAATAATAGAGGGCAGTTCAGGAAATACGCACAACTATGTTAAAGGAGTGATTTGATACAGAGATATAGAGATAGCCTAAATAGTTCCCACATCTCTTTGCGAGACACGGGGGTCCGTTGACGAAAGTACCACCCCGCCTGTCGGAATTCAACTCAATCCCCACTGCTTTAGTTCAACTCACATCCGACCTCTCTGTTTATTTGTTATTCAAAATCCTACCAAGTGTTAAACACAGGAAATTCGTGTGCATGGGCTAATGCTATATTGTGCCGTTATTGTACAGACATTCCAGATTCAGCGTGTGCAAATGACTAGATACTGTCTACAATATGATAACCTGCACATGGAGTGAATTAACAATTCAAACTACTTGATATGACCATCACTCACATCCCATGAGTGAAATACTATTTCATATATTATAATCACCGTCAATGCAGGTAACTTCAAACGGTTTACAAGAGCCTACACTACAGCCTATTTGACTGCCTGCATAGTACTTACTAAGTCAAATAAAAATATAAACAACAAAACAAAGTTATTTTTCACACCATCTAGCCTACATCTAACCACTCCGATCATGTTCCCCACCTCCAGGCTCCACTAGGGAGCAAGGAACGGTCGTCAATGACAAGGAGCGGATGAAATGAATCACCACTCACTGCCCGCTTCGCGCTCAGAAAGGAACATCAGTTCTCTTCATCGTGGCTAGAGTAACCGATCACTTTCCTACGATATTTCTCAAGTCAAAGACTATAGAAATGATCCCTGAAAGTATGATCTTAGTGTTAAAACGGGCGCGGATGGCCACCAATTCATGGGGTAGTCCTTCTCACTGGTGGTTGTGAGGTTGAACTTTCACAATATTTACGCTCATGTCAATATATAACGGATGACACTGATACAAGTGTTAGGTTATTGAAACTGAACTCTGGAGTTAATGATGTAGACAGGATACAAAAACAAGCATTTGAAACTTCATATGTTAAGTTTCTCTGAATGTTTACATGCATAACCCTAATATTGTTTTAATAATGGAACATGAGGACAAACATTGCTATAGAATGACGTTGAAAACTAGTAATCATAGAGGGCAATACAGGAAACACGTAGAACTATTTTAAAGGAGTGATTTGAAACAGAGATATAGAGATAGCCTAAATAGTTCCCACATCTCTATGCGAGACACGGGGGTCCTTTGACGAAAGTACCACCCCGCCTGTCGGAGTTCAACTCAATCCCCACTGCTTTAGTTCAACTCACATCTGACCTCTCTGTTTATTTGTTATTCAAAATCCTACCAAGTGTTAAACACAGGAAATTCGTGTGCATAGGCTACTGCTATATTGTGCCGTTATTGTCCAGACATTCAAGATTCAGCGTGTGCCAATGACTTGATACTGTCTACAATATGATAACCTGCACATAGAGTGAATTAACAATTTATACTACTCGATATGGCCGTCACTCGCATCACATCATGAGTGAAATATTATTTTATATATTATTTACACCTGAGCATTTACACCGGCAGTGCAGGTAACTTCAAACGGTTTACAAGAGCCTACACTACAGCCTATTTGACTGCCTGCATAGTACTTACTAAGTCAAATAAAAATATTAACGACAAAACAAAGTTATTTTCCACAATATCTAGCCTACATCTAACCACTCTGATCATGCTCCCCACCTCCAGGCTCCACTAGGGAGCAAGGAACGGTCATCAATGACAAGGAGCGGATGAAATGAATCACCACTCACTGCCCGCTTCGCGCTCAGAAAGGAACATCAGTTCTCTTCATCGTGGTTAGAGTAACCGATCACTTTCCTACGATATTTCTCAAGTCAAAGACTATAGAAATAATCCCTGAAAGTATGATCTTAGTGTTAAAACGGGCGCGGACGGCCACCAATTCATGGGGTAGTCCTTCTCACTGGTGGTTTTGAGGTTGAACTTTCACAATATTTACGCTCAAGTCAATGTAACGGATGACACTGATACAAGTGTTAGGTTATTGAAACTGAACTCTGGAGTTAATGATGTAGACAGGATACAAAAACAAGCATTTGAAACTTCATATGTTAAGTTTCTCTGAATGTTTACATGTATAACCCTAATATTGTTTTAATAATGGAACATGAGGACAAACATTGCTATAGAATGACGTTGAAGACTAGTAATAATAGAGGGCAATTCAGGAAACACGCACAACTATGTTAAAGGAGTGATTTGATACAGAGATATAGAGATAGCCTAAATAGTTCCCACATCTCTTTGCGAGACACGGGGGTCCGTTGACGAAAGTACCACCCCGCCTGTCGGAATTCAACTCAATCCCCACTGCTTTAGTTCAACTCACATCCGACCTCTCTGTTTATTTGTTTTTCAAAATCCTACCAAGTGTTAAACACAGGAAATTCGTGTGCATAGGCTAATGCTATATTGTGCCGTTATTGTACAGACATTCCAGATTCAGCGTGTGCAAATGACTTGATACTGTCTACAATATGATAACCTGCACATGGAGTGAATTAACAATTCAAACTACTTGATATGACCATCACTCACATCCCGTGAGTGAAATATTATTTCATATATTATAATCACCGGCAATGCAGGTAACTTCAAACGGTTTACAAGAGCCTACACTACAGCCTATTTGACTGCCTGCATAGTACTTACTAAGTCAAACAAAAATATTAACGACAAAACAAAGTTATTTTCCACAACATCTAGCCTACATCTAACCACTCCGATCATGCTCCCCACCTCCAGGCTCCACTAGGGAGCAAGGAACGGTCATCAATGACAAGGAGCGGATGAAATGAATCACCACTCACTGCCCGCTTCGCGCTCAGAAAGGAACATCAGTTCTCTTCATCGTGGTTAGAGTAACCGATCACTTTCCTAAGATATTTCTCAAGTCAAACACTATAGAAATGATCCCTGAAAGTATGATCTTAGTGTTAAAACGGGCGCGGACGGCCACCAATTCTTGGGGTAGTCCTTCTCACTGGTGGTTTTGAGGTTGAACTTTCACAATATTTACGCTCAAGTCAATGTAACGGATGACACTGATACAAGTGTTAGGTTATTGAAACTGAACTCTGGAGTTAATGATGTAGACAGGATACAAAAACAAGCATTTGAAACTTCATATGTTAAGTTTCTCTGAATGTTTACATGTATAACCCTAATATTGTTTTAATAATGGAACATGAGGACAAACATTGCTATAGAATGACGTTGAAGACTAGTAATAATAGAGGGCAATTCAGGAAACACGCACAACTATGTTAAAGGAGTGATTTGATACAGAGATATAGAGATAGCCTAAATAGTTCCCACATCTCTTTGCGAGACACGGGGGTCCGTTGACGAAAGTACCACCCCGCCTGTCGGAATTCAACTCAATCCCCACTGCTTTAGTTCAACTCACATCCGACCTCTCTGTTTATTTGTTATTCAAAATCCTACCAAGTGTTAAACACAGGAAATTCGTGTGCATAGGCTAATGCTATATTGTGCCGTTATTGTACAGACATTCCAGATTCAGCGTGTGCAAATGACTTGATACTGTCTACAATATGATAACCTGCACATGGAGTGAATTAACAATTCAAACTACTTGATATGACCATCACTCACATCCCGTGAGTGAAATATTATTTCATATATTATAATCACCGGCAATGCAGGTAACTTCAAACGGTTTACAAGAGCCTACACTACAGCCTATTTGACTGCCTGCATAGTACTTACTAAGTCAAATAAAAATATTAACGACAAAACAAAGTTATTTTGCACAATATCTAGCCTACATCTAACCACTCTGATCATGTTCCCCACCTCCAGGCTCGACTATGGAGCAAGGAACGGTCGTCAATGACAAGGAGCGGATGAAATGAATCACCACTCACTGCCCGCTTCGCGCTCAGAAAGGAACATCAGCTCTCTTCATCGTGGCTAGAGTAACCGATCACTTTCCTACGATATTTCTCAAGTCAAAGACTATAGAAATGATCCCTGAAAGTATGATCTTAGTGTTAAAACGGGCGCGGACGGCCACCAATTCATGGGGTAGTCCTTCTCACTGGTGGTTGTGAGGTTGAACTTTCACAATATTTACGCTCAAGTCAATGTAACGGATGACACTGATACAAGTGTTAGGTTATTGAAACTGAACTCTGGAGTTAATGATGTAGACAGTATACAAAAACAAGCATTTGAAACTTCATATGTTAAGTTTCTCTGAATGTTTACATGTATAACCCTAATATTGTTTTAATAATGGAACATGAGGACAAACATTGCTATAGAATGACGTTGAAGACTAGTAATAGTAGAGGGCAATTCAGGAAATACGCACAACTATGTTAAAGGAGTGATTTGATACAGAGATATAGAGATAGCCTAAATAGTTCCCACATCTCTTTGCGAGACACGGGGGTCCGTTGACGAAAGTACCACCCCGCCTGTCGGAATTCAACTCAATCCCCACTGCTTTAGTTCAACTCACATCCGACCTCTCTGTTTATTTGTTATTCAAAATCCTACCAAGTGTTAAACACAGGAAATTCGTGTGCATGGGCTAATGCTATATTGTGCCGTTATTGTACAGACATTCCAGATTCAGCGTGTGCACATGACTAGATACTGTCTACAATATGATAACCTGCACATGGAGTGAATTAACAATTCAAACTACTTGATATGACCATCACTCACATCCCATGAGTGAAATACTATTTCATATATTATAATCACCGTCAATGCAGGTAACTTCAAACGGTTTACAAGAGCCTACACTACAGCCTATTTGACTGCCTGCATAGTACTTACTAAGTCAAATAAAAATATAAACAACAAAACAAAGTTATTTTTCACAACATCTAGCCTACATCTAACCAACCCGATCATGTTCCCCACCTCCAGGCTCCACTAGGGAGCAAGGAACAGTCGTCAATGACAAGGAGCGGATGAAATGAATCACCACTCACTGCCCGCTTCGCGCTCAGAAAGGAACATCAGTTCTCTTCATCGTGGCTAGAGTAACCGATCACTTTCCTACGATATTTCTCAAGTCAAAGACTATAGAAATGATCCCTGAAAGTATGATCTTAGTGTTAAAACGGGCGCGGACGGCCACCAATTCATGGGGTAGTCCTTCTCACTGGTGGTTGTGAGGTTGAACTTTCACAATATTTACGCTCATGTCAATATATAACGGATGACACTGATACAAGTGTTAGGTTATTGAAACTGAACTCTGGAGTTAATGATGTAGACAGGATACAAAAACAAGCATTTGAAACTTCATATGTTAAGTTTCTCTGAATGTTTACATGCATAACCCTAATATTGTTTTAATAATGGAACATGAGGACAAACATTGCTATAGAATGACGTTGAAAACTAGTAATCATAGAGGGCAATACAGGAAACACGTAGAACTATTTTAAAGGAGTGATTTGAAACAGAGATATAGAGATAGCCTAAATAGTTCCCACATCTCTATGCGAGACACGGGGGTCCTTTGACGAAAGTACCACCCCGCCTGTCGGAGTTCAACTCAATCCCCACTGCTTTAGTTCAACTCACATCCGACCTCTCTGTTTATTTGTTATTCAAAATCCTACCAAGTGTTAAACACAGGAAATTCGTGTGCATAGGCTACTGCTATATTGTGCCGTTATTGTCCAGACATTCAAGATTCAGCGTGTGCCAATGACTTGATACTGTCTACAATATGATAACCTGCACATAGAGTGAATTAACAATTTATACTACTCGATATGGCCGTCACTCGCATCACATCATGAGTGAAATATTATTTTATATATTATTTACACCTGAGCATTTACACCGGCAATGCAGGTAACTTCAAACGGTTTACAAGAGCCTACACTACAGCCTATTTGACTGCCTGCATAGTACTTACTAAGTCAAATAAAAATATTAACGACAAAACAAAATTATTTTCCACAATATCTAGCCTACATCTAACCACTCTGATCATGCTCCCCACCTCCAGGCTCCACTAGGGAGCAAGGAACGGTCATCAATGACAAGGAGCGGATGAAATGAATCACCACTCACTGCCCGCTTCGCGCTCAGAAAGGAACATCAGTTCTCTTCATCGTGGTTAGAGTAACCGATCACTTTCCTACGATATTTCTCAAACCAAAGACTATAGAAATGATCCCTGAAAGTATGATCTTAGTGTTAAAACGGGCGCGGACGCCCACCAATTCATGGGGTAGTCCTTCTCACTGGTGGTTGTGAGGTTGAACTTTCACAATATTTACGCTCATGTCAATATAACGGATGACACTGATACAAGTGTTAGGTTATTGAAACTGAACTCTGGAGTTAATGATGTAGACAGGATACAAAAACAAGCATTTGAAACTTCATATGTTAAGTTTCTCTGAATGTTTACATGTATAACCCTAATATTGTTTTAATAATGGAACATGAGGACAAACATTGCTATAGAATGACGTTGAAGACTAGTAATAATAGAGGGCAATTCAGGAAACACGCACAACTATGTTAAAGGAGTGATTTGATACAGAGATATAGAGATAGCCTAAATAGTTCCCACATCTCTTTGCGAGACACGGGGGTCCGTTGACGAAAGTACCACCCCGCCTGTCGGAATTCAACTCAATCCCCACTGCTTTAGTTCAACTCACATCCGACCTCTCTGTTTATTTGTTATTCAAAATCCTACCAAGTGTTAAACACAGGAAATTCGTGTGCATAGGCTAATGCTATATTGTGCCGTTATTGTACAGACATTCCAGATTCAGCGTTTGCAAATGACTTGATACTGTCTACAATATGATAACCTGCACATGGAGTGAATTAACAATTCAAACTACTTGATATGACCATCACTCACATCCCGTGAGTGAAATATTATTTCATATATTATAATCACCGGCAATGCAGGTAACTTCAAACGGTTTACAAGAGCCTACACTACAGCCTATTTGACTGCCTGCATAGTACTTACTAAGTCAAATAAAAATATTAACGACAAAACAAAATTATTTTCCACAATATCTAGCCTACATCTAACCACTCTGATCATGCTCCCCACCTCCAGGCTCAACTAGGGAGCAAGGAACGGTCATCAATGACAAGGAGCGGATGAAATAAATCACCACTCACTGCCCGCTTCGCGCTCAGAAAGGAACATCAGTTCTCTTCATCGTGGTTAGAGTAACCGATCAATTTCCTACGATATTTCTCAAGTCAAAGACTATAGAAATGATCCCTGAAAGTATGATCTTAGTGTTTAAACGGGCGCGGACGGCCACCAATTCATGGGGTAGTCCTTCTCACTGGTGGTTTTGAGGTTGAACTTTCACAATATTTACGCTCAAGTAAATGTAACGGATGACACTGATACAAGTGTTAGGTTATTGAAACTGAACTCTGGAGTTAATGATGTAGACAGGATACAAAAACAAGCATTTGAAACTTCATATGTTAAGTTTCTCTGAATGTTTACATGTATAACCCTAATATTGTTTTAATAATGGAACATGAGGACAAACATTGCTATAGAATGACGTTGAAGACTAGTAATAATAGAGGGCAATTCAGGAAACACGCACAACTATGTTAAAGGAGTGATTTGATACAGAGATATAGAGATAGCCTAAATAGTTCCCACATCTCTTTGCGAGACACGGGGGTCCGTTGACGAAAGTACCACCCCGCCTGTCGGAATTCAACTCAATCCCCACTGCTTTAGTTCAACTCACATCCGACCTCTCTGTTTATTTGTTATTCAAAATCCTACCAAGTGTTAAACACAGGAAATTCGTGTGCATAGGCTAATGCTATATTGTGCCGTTATTGTACAGACATTCCAGATTCAGCGTTTGCAAATGACTTGATACTGTCTACAATATGATAACCTGCACATGGAGTGAATTAACAATTCAAACTACTTGATATGACCATCACTCACATCCCGTGAGTGAAATATTATTTCATATAATATAATCACCGGCAATGCAGGTAACTTCAAACGGTTTACAAGAGCCTACACTACAGCCTATTTGACTGCCTGCATAGTACTTACTAAGTCAAACAAAAATATTAACGACAAAACAAAGTTATTTTCCACAATATCTAGCCTACATCTAACCACTCTGATCATGCTCCCCACCTCCAGGCTCCACTAGGGAGCAAGGAACGGTCATCAATGCCAAGGAGCGGATGAAATGAATCACCACTCACTGCCCGCTTCGCGCTCAGAAAGGAACATCAGTTCTCTTCATCGTGGTTAGAGTAACCGATCACTTTCCTACGATATTTCTCAAGTCAAAGACTATAGAAATGATCCCTGAAAGTATGATCTTAGTGTTAAAACGGGCGCGGACGGCCACCAATTCATGGGGTAGTCCTTCTCACTGGTGGTTTTGAGGTTGAACTTTCACAATATTTACGCTCAAGTCAATGTAACGGATGACACTGATACAAGTGTTAGGTTATTTAAACTGAACTCTGGAGTTAATGATGTAGACAGGATACAAAAACAAGCATTTGAAACTTCATATGTTAAGTTTCTCTGAATGTTTACATGTATAACCCTAATATTGTTTTAATAATGGAACATGAGGACAAACATTGCTATAGAATGACGTTGAAGACTAGTAATAATAGAGGGCAATTCAGGAAACACGCACAACTATGTTAAAGGAGTGATTTGATACAGAGATATAGAGATAGCCTAAATAGTTCCCACATCTCTTTGCGAGACACGGGGGTCCGTTGACGAAAGTACCACCCCGCCTGTCGGAATTCAACTCAATCCCCACTGCTTTAGTTCAACTCACATCCGACCTCTCTGTTTATTTGTTATTCAAAATCCTACCAAGTGTTAAACACAGGAAATTCGTGTGCATAGGCTAATGCTATATTGTGCCGTTATTGTACAGACATTCCAGATTCAGCGTGTGCAAATGACTTGATACTGTCTACAATATGATAACCTGCACATGGAGTGAATTAACAATTCAAACTACTTGATATGACCATCACTCACATCCCGTGAGTGAAATATTATTTCATATATTATAATCACCGGCAATGCAGGTAACTTCAAACGGTTTACAAGAGCCTACACTACAGCCTATTTGACTGCCTGCATAGTACTTACTAAGTCAAAAAAAAATATTAACGACAAAACAAAGTTATTTTGCACAATATCTAGCCTACATCTAACCACTCTGATCATGTTCCCCACCTCCAGGCTCCACTAGGGAGCAAGGAACGGTCATCAATGACAAGGAGCGGATGAAATGAATCACCACTCACTGCCCGCTTCGCGCTCAGAAAGGAACATCAGTTCTCTTCATCGTGGTTAGAGTAACCGATCACTTTCCTACGATATTTCTCAAGTCAAAGACTATAGAAATGATCCCTGAAAGTATGATCTTAGTGTTAAAACGGGCGCGGACGGCCACCAATTCATGGGGTAGTCCTTCTCACTGGTGGTTTTGAGGTTGAACTTTCACAATATTTACGCTCAAGTCAATGTAACGGATGACACTGATACAAGTGTTAGGTTATTGAAACTGAACTCTGGAGTTAATGATGTAGACAGGATACAAAAACAAGCATTTGAAACTTCATATGTTAAGTTTCTCTGAATGTTTACATGTATAACCCTAATATTGTTTTAATAATGGAACATGAGGACAAACATTGCTATAGAATGACGTTGAAGACTAGTAATAATAGAGGGCAATTCAGGAAACACGCACAACTATGTTAAAGGAGTGATTTGATACAGAGATATAGAGATAGCCTAAATAGTTCCCACATCTCTTTGCGAGACACGGGGGTCCGTTGACGAAAGTACCACCCCGCCTGTCGGAATTCAACTCAATCCCCACTGCTTTAGTTCAACTCACATCCGACCTCTCTGTTTATTTGTTATTCAAAATCCTACCAAGTGTTAAACACAGGAAATTCGTGTGCATGGGCTAATGCTATATTGTGCCGTTATTGTACAGACATTCCAGATTCAGCGTGTGCACATGACTAGATACTGTCTACAATATGATAACCTGCACATGGAGTGAATTAACAATTCAAACTACTTGATATGACCATCACTCACATCCCATGAGTGAAATACTATTTCATATATTATAATCACCGTCAATGCAGGTAACTTCAAACGGTTTACAAGAGCCTACACTACAGCCTATTTGACTGCCTGCATAGTACTTACTAAGTCAAATAAAAATATAAACAACAAAACAAAGTTATTTTTCACAACATCTAGCCTACATCTAACCACTCCGATCATGTTCCCCACCTCCAGGCTCCACTAGGGAGCAAGGAACGGTCGTCAATGACAAGGAGCGGATGAAATGAATCACCACTCACTGCCCGCTTCGCGCTCAGAAAGGAACATCAGTTCTCTTCATCGTGGCTAGAGTAACCGATCACTTTCCTACGATATTTCTCAAGTCAAAGACTATAGAAATGATCCCTGAAAGTATGATCTTAGTTTTAAAACGGGCGCGGACGGCCACCAATTCATGGGGTAGTCCTTCTCACTGGTGGTTGTGAGGTTGAACTTTCACAATATTTACGCTCATGTCAATATATAACGGATGACACTGATACAAGTGTTAGGTTATTGAAACTGAACTCTGGAGTTAATGATGTAGACAGGATACAAAAACAAGCATTTGAAACTTCATATGTTAAGTTTCTCTGAATGTTTACATGCATAACCCTAATATTGTTTTAATAATGGAACATGAGGACAAACATTGCTATAGAATGACGTTGAAAACTAGTAATCATAGAGGGCAATACAGGAAACACGTAGAACTATTTTAAAGGAGTGATTTGAAACAGAGATATAGAGATAGCCTAAATAGTTCCCACATCTCTATGCGAGACACGGGGGTCCTTTGACGAAAGTACCACCCCGCCTGTCGGAGTTCAACTCAATCCCCACTGCTTTAGTTCAACTCACATCCGACCTCTCTGTTTATTTGTTATTCAAAATCCTACCAAGTGTTAAACACAGGAAATTCGTGTGCATAGGCTACTGCTATATTGTGCCGTTATTGTCCAGACATTCAAGATTCAGCGTGTGCCAATGACTTGATACTGTCTACAATATGATAACCTGCACATAGAGTGAATTAACAATTTATACTACTCGATATGGCCGTCACTCGCATCACATCATGAGTGAAATATTATTTTATATATTATTTACACCTGAGCATTTACACCGGCAATGCAGGTAACTTCAAACGGTTTACAAGAGCCTACACTACAGCCTATTTGACTGCCTGCATAGTACTTACTAAGTCAAAAAAAAATATTAACGACAAAACAAAGTTATTTTGCACAATATCTAGCCTACATCTAACCACTCTGATCATGTTCCCCACCTCCAGGCTCCACTAGGGAGCAAGGAACGGTCATCAATGACAAGGAGCGGATGAAATGAATCACCACTCACTGCCCGCTTCGCGCTCAGAAAGGAACATCAGTTCTCTTCATCGTGGTTAGAGTAACCGATCACTTTCCTACGATATTTCTCAAGTCAAAGACTATAGAAATGATCCCTGAAAGTATGATCTTAGTGTTAAAACGGGCGCGGACGGCCACCAATTCATGGGGTAGTCCTTCTCACTGGTGGTTTTGAGGTTGAACTTTCACAATATTTACGCTCAAGTCAATGTAACGGATGACACTGATACAAGTGTTAGGTTATTGAAACTGAACTCTGGAGTTAATGATGTAGACAGGATACAAAAACAAGCATTTGAAACTTCATATGTTAAGTTTCTCTGAATGTTTACATGTATAACCCTAATATTGTTTTAATAATGGAACATGAGGACAAACATTGCTATAGAATGACGTTGAAGACTAGTAATAATAGAGGGCAATTCAGGAAACACGCACAACTATGTTAAAGGAGTGATTTGATACAGAGATATAGAGATAGCCTAAATAGTTCCCACATCTCTTTGCGAGACACGGGGGTCCGTTGACGAAAGTACCACCCCGCCTGTCGGAATTCAACTCAATCCCCACTGCTTTAGTTCAACTCACATCCGACCTCTCTGTTTATTTGTTATTCAAAATCCTACCAAGTGTTAAACACAGGAAATTCGTGTGCATGGGCTAATGCTATATTGTGCCGTTATTGTACAGACATTCCAGATTCAGCGTGTGCACATGACTAGATACTGTCTACAATATGATAACCTGCACATGGAGTGAATTAACAATTCAAACTACTTGATATGACCATCACTCACATCCCATGAGTGAAATACTATTTCATATATTATAATCACCGTCAATGCAGGTAACTTCAAACGGTTTACAAGAGCCTACACTACAGCCTATTTGACTGCCTGCATAGTACTTACTAAGTCAAATAAAAATATAAACAACAAAACAAAGTTATTTTTCACAACATCTAGCCTACATCTAACCACTCCGATCATGTTCCCCACCTCCAGGCTCCACTAGGGAGCAAGGAACGGTCGTCAATGACAAGGAGCGGATGAAATGAATCACCACTCACTGCCCGCTTCGCGCTCAGAAAGGAACATCAGTTCTCTTCATCGTGGCTAGAGTAACCGATCACTTTCCTACGATATTTCTCAAGTCAAAGACTATAGAAATGATCCCTGAAAGTATGATCTTAGTTTTAAAACGGGCGCGGACGGCCACCAATTCATGGGGTAGTCCTTCTCACTGGTGGTTGTGAGGTTGAACTTTCACAATATTTACGCTCATGTCAATATATAACGGATGACACTGATACAAGTGTTAGGTTATTGAAACTGAACTCTGGAGTTAATGATGTAGACAGGATACAAAAACAAGCATTTGAAACTTCATATGTTAAGTTTCTCTGAATGTTTACATGCATAACCCTAATATTGTTTTAATAATGGAACATGAGGACAAACATTGCTATAGAATGACGTTGAAAACTAGTAATCATAGAGGGCAATACAGGAAACACGTAGAACTATTTTAAAGGAGTGATTTGAAACAGAGATATAGAGATAGCCTAAATAGTTCCCACATCTCTATGCGAGACACGGGGGTCCTTTGACGAAAGTACCACCCCGCCTGTCGGAGTTCAACTCAATCCCCACTGCTTTAGTTCAACTCACATCCGACCTCTCTGTTTATTTGTTATTCAAAATCCTACCAAGTGTTAAACACAGGAAATTCGTGTGCATAGGCTACTGCTATATTGTGCCGTTATTGTCCAGACATTCAAGATTCAGCGTGTGCCAATGACTTGATACTGTCTACAATATGATAACCTGCACATAGAGTGAATTAACAATTTATACTACTCGATATGGCCGTCACTCGCATCACATCATGAGTGAAATATTATTTTATATATTATTTACACCTGAGCATTTACACCGGCAATGCAGGTAACTTCAAACGGTTTACAAGAGCCTACACTACAGCCTATTTGACTGCCTGCATAGTACTTACTAAGTCAAATAAAAATATTAACGACAAAACAAAATTATTTTCCACAATATCTAGCCTACATCTAACCACTCTGATCATGCTCCCCACCTCCAGGCTCCACTAGGGAGCAAGGAACGGTCATCAATGACAAGGAGCGGATGAAATGAATCACCACTCACTGCCCGCTTCGCGCTCAGAAAGGAACATCAGTTCTCTTCATCGTGGTTAGAGTAACCGATCACTTTCCTACGATATTTCTCAAATCAAAGACTATAGAAATGATCCCTGAAAGTATGATCTTAGTGTTAAAACGGGCGCGGACGCCCACCAATTCATGGGGTAGTCCTTCTCACTGGTGGTTGTGAGGTTGAACTTTCACAATATTTACGCTCATGTCAATATAACGGATGACACTGATACAAGTGTTAGGTTATTGAAACTGAACTCTGGAGTTAATGATGTAGACAGGATACAAAAACAAGCATTTGAAACTTCATATGTTAAGTTTCTCTGAATGTTTACATGTATAACCCTAATATTGTTTTAATAATGGAACATGAGGACAAACATTGCTATAGAATGACGTTGAAGACTAGTAATCATAGAGGGCAATTCAGGAAACACGCACAACTATGTTAAAGGAGTGATTTGACACAGAGATATAGAGATAGCCTAAATAGTTCCCACATCTCTATGCGAGACACGGGGGTCCGTTGACGAAAGTACCACCCCGCCTGTCGGAATTCAACTCAATCCCCACTGCTTTATTTCAACTCACATCCGACCTCTCTGTTTATTTGTTATTCAAAATCCTACCAAGTGTTAAACACAGGAAATTTGTGTGCATAGGCTACTGCTATATTGTGCCGTTATTGTACAGACATTCCAGATTCAGCGTGTGCAAATGACTTGATACTGTCTACAATATGATAACCTGCACAAAGAGTGAATTAACAATTCACACTACTCGATATGGCCATCACTCGCATCACATGAGTGAATTATTTTATATATTATTTACACCTGAGCATTTACACCGGCAATGCAGGTAACTTCAAACGGCTTGCAAGAGCCTACACTACATTAGTCTATTTGATTTCCTGCATAATATTTACTAGGTAAATTAAAAAAACTAACGACAAAACATATAGTAATGTTTTAAGATATCTAGCCTACATCTAACCACTCTGATCATATTCCCTACCTCCAGGATCCACTAGGGAGCAAGGAACGGTCATCAATGACAAGGAGCGGGTGAAATGAATCATCACTTACTACCCGCTTCACGCTCAGAAAGGAACATCAGCTCTCTTCATCGTGGTTAGAGTAACCGATCACTTTCCTACGATATTTCTCAAGTCAAATACTATAGAAATGATCCCTGAAAGTATGATCTTAGTGTAAAAACGGGCGCGGACGGCCACCAATTCATGGGGTAGTCCTTCTCACTGGTGGTTGTGAGGTTGAACTTTCACAATATTTACGCTCATGTCAATATAACGGATGACACTGATACAAGTGTTAGGTTATTGAAACTGAACTCTGGAGTTAATGATGTAGACAGGATACAAAAACAAGCATTTGAAACTTCATATGTTAAGTTTCTCTGAATGTTTGCATGCATAACCCTAATATTGTTTTAATAATGGAACATGAGGACAAACATTGCTATAGAATGACGTTGAAAACTAGTAATCATAGAGGGCAATTCAGGAAACACGCAGAACTATGTTAAAGGAGTGATTTGAAACTGAGATATAGAGAACCTCCAAACACTATGAGGAGGTGCGCAGGGCCAGAGAGTAACCGGATGGCAGGCACTGTGATATTTTTTCATATGACCTGCCTATTAAGGCAAGCAGGGAAATCTCCTGTGAGCATTGAGAAAAGGGACGGAGAAGGAAAACATCCTTGAGATCCAGGGATATGAACCAAGCGACCCCTCTCACACTGTTCTCACTCTCTCGAAAAGTGAAAACTGATAAGTTAAAAATGCAAAGATTCTGAATGGGGTCTCGTCTACCAAGAGACGAGCAACGGGGTCCTTCAACCGTCTCCGCCATCCCCATAAAGGGCAGGCGACAGTGCATGAACTAAATGTGGGGACTGGATGTCCCCACCTGAGGAAGAGATGGATAGATGGATGGAAGTAGGGCGGGTTTGGGGGATGGAGGAAGGAAGGGATGGCGGGATAGAAGTAGGAAAGGATGGGGGAATGGAGGAAAGAATGGATGGAGGGATGGTCGAGGGAAGAGATGGAGGATGGGCGGAAGGATAGAGGCCAGTAAGAAACTTAGTGAGGCAGATTGCTCTCCTCGGAAGGGGAAACCAGTGTTCCAACGTATGAGCCACTGGTTGCTCTGAACTACTACTCGGCATCACATGGCAACAATGTAGTGTGGCAAAAAGGACACAGCAAACAAATACCAGAGTAGACAACTTTTATCGCATCTAATAAAGCATACCAAATTCATACTGAGTGTAGCACAAAACATTGGCCTTCTTGTATGACTGGGGTAACTTCCCATTCAGGCGCTGGGCGTTTTGTTATGCGTGTGTGCATTGTGAACCTTTAACCCTTAAAACATAATTTGTAATGGGTTAATTACGCAACAAATATCTTGATCACCCTCTCGATGATCTTACCACCGCCTGGGCAGGGGGCCTGGGGTTAGGGCTAGGGTTAGTGCAGCCTCTTGGCCCAGGCATAGCAGGTGTTGAGTTGAGCGGTACGTCGGCTCCGGCCCTCCGCCGGGGGGCTACTCCTTGGACAGGCCGATCACCAGCAGGCCCTGGCCCATGGCCGAGCCCAGGGCCGGGTGCAGTCCGGCCCGCGTCGCTGCTGTCTGCAGGGACGTAAACTGACTTATTAGTTGAGCTTTTTCCAAGGGTAGAGGAGATAAGGCGAGTTTCGTGCCCCCCCCCCCCCCCCCCCCCCCCCACCGTCAGAAAAGAAAAAAAAAGCCTCCTTCAACAGAGGATATGACGAGTCATTTTCCTCTGCTGGCTTTGTTGCAACAGATGCCTCACATGCACCTAGGCTCCTGTATGTGGCCTTTGGGCAGGCACTTTTAAATGAGGCAATGACGCCATCGAAACGTCTCCCATACCTAGAGTCCAAAAGGATAAACCGGTCTAATAGTTGAGCGTATGAAGAGAAAACAAGCTAGCCAGGTTTGGAAAGCCAGCTCATCTGTAGACGGAGCTGCTCTTCCTTCATCATTTCTTGGGGCTAACTGTATTGCAAAGGCCAAGAAGCCTTCTACCATCGGAGAGGAATTCATTTTACGTGCTCCAAGGACATCTGTTGCCAGCTGTTGGCAGAGACTGTAGTCAATAAGGTATCCAAAAGTTCCACTTTTGACACCGTCGCTCTGAGGATTGATGACACGGATGAAGATGTTGACGGACAATGTTTGAGAGACTCAATAAGTCTGCGGGGTACAAGTTGATGAATCAACAGACTAGGATCACTAAGCAATACTGCTTCTCTATGTGCAATATTTTTTAAAGAGGATTTACATGAGGATATGTTATGCGCCCTTTCATTGCCAAATAACACAACAGTGGGTGACATATTCAAGGCGTTGAAGGACAACATGACAAAAATAGTTATTAGTTAATAGTTATAATTATTAATATATTTTTATGATTTTTGTTTGCATCTACCTTTATTTCACAAACCAAATCTTTGGTGTTGGAGTTTTTAAACTTAGGATAGGCTTGAGATATTGAGTACCTGAATAATAATATAATTACACCTATAATAATAGTTTACCCATAGTTTTCTTCAATAAAGAAGCAAGTTAAATTCAAAATAAAAGTTTTCAAAAAATTCAACACCCTTTAAAAGGCCAAAAATTAGAAAGTAAATTACTATTTTAATTCCATATTCTTTCCTTTGAGGGCGACCAGCGCCCACCACAAGGTGGCGCGGCCGAGCTTCGCCCGTGCTTGGCGGGATATCGCTGCCCTCCACTTAACATGTTGGTGCTGCTTCTCTGCGTCTTGTCCGCAAGTCTACCTGCACATTCCCTCGTCGAGAGAAATTACGCTCCGATCATCGGTAAGAAACTAAATATAAGTCGTTCTATAAGTAGACCGAGAAGAAAAGTGTTGTGTTAAATTAAGATATTGAAAAATGAATGTCCCTTCTCAAGGTATACTGACTAGGAATCAGTAGTTCACCAATCCAGGCTTATCTTTCTCCCTCTAAATATTTTTGGGAAAATGTTATATTGTTTGGAGGCAAAAGTCTGTCACTGTTTTTTTGGACCAAATGCCTATAAAATGTTAGTAGTAAATATTCAGTTCTTTGGAAAATGTACAACATATATCAAATCAGCGAGCTAGAGAGTCACAGACACAACATACAATTTTCTATGGTATAATTTTGATTTATGAGTGAGAGTGTTCTTATTTTGACACCACTCTCACCACTGTGTATTGGTTGAAATGTATTTTTTTTTCTCTTAACATGTCCCACATGTAAACCATAATCAAGGGTTCAATCAACAACATTAACTGACCAGACTAAGACGTAGCGTGTTCTTATCTTTCTAATTCTTTTACTGCCAGGGTTAGGGGTCCCGTCTGCACCATGCAGAACTATCACTGTCTACATGATAAAAGTTTTTTAGTGGTGGATTGCAATTTGCCCCATTTTGGTAGAATTGTCTGTATTAAACATACACATCTGATTTAGCTCAAACTTCTTTTCTGCAACCGGATCAACCAGACATTGGAGCACTATACAAGCCTCTTCAACTCCTTGAATGAGTACCGTAAATTACCTTATAAAAAATATTCTTTCTAAAAACAGAAGAAAATACACTTCTTGATTGTGACTGTTTGAGAATAGGAGTACCTTACACCAAAAATAATTATGTTTATTAACTCTAACTGTACTTGTTGACAGAGTAATTTTCCCAGGTGGCGCATCCAACCTTATTACATCAGCTTCTTCTAGATCTGCAAAGATATTCTACCAGCTGGCTATGGAGGTACAAATTCACCTTGCCCACGGGCAATCAAGGGACGGTTGCAGCATGTTAAAAAAACATTACATTTCACAAATTAACTTTTGTTTTTGTCTGAGTACCGAATGCGGAATTCAGCATCATGTTCCAACATCCAGCTTGTTTAAGAGCCAAGATGGCCGATAAGTGAATAAGGACCATTGAGCTCCTTCCTGCATACGTTTCCCCTTTGAGGCAAACTCCAGAGGGGACTATTTTCCAATATGGGGCACGTGTCTGGGCTTTGAAGAGCTCACCTACCTGACCAGCGGGAGGCTGCTCCTTTCTCTCACCAACACCAGAGGAATACCTTTACCCATGGTCTTCACCAACGGTACAAACTTCACGGTTCCAAAACAACCGCTGTGTATCAACAACCACAATACATGTGGCTGTTGTCAGATAAGCCTAGTGAGAAAAGCCTGCAGACAGATAAACCATAGATCCTAAATAGTTGGTATTGTCGTTGTTGTTACATTTATCCTTCAGTCATTTATTCTCACTACTGTCATCCCCACACATGACGTATATCCTATTTATGCTTATTATGGCCTTGCCTTATTTTTGCTTGAAATGCCATTAAAGGAAGGTGATTATCAGTGCTACACTTTTTCACTGTGGATCACAAAGTGTCATTGGGGTGTTATAACGGCTGACTTACAGATCCCCAGCAGAGCAGGATGTTCGGAGGGTTCCCGCCAGATCTTTTGGATGAGATGGCCGCCGAGCCGATATCAGCCGACGTCCACAAGTGGAGCGTCACTTCTGATGTAGGCACTGTCAAAATATTTACACATATGTTTTTTTTATTTAGCCTTTGTTTAATAAAATTGATCTCATTGAGATTCAAAAACTATTTTGGAAGGGAGAGAGCCGTGGCCAAGACAAGCAGCACAAAAACACGGTTGCAGAAACACATTTAGAGAAACCTTAAATAGGTTAAAATATTTTACAGTTACAAAAATATACAATATACGCAATTAAACGCAGGTGGCTGGGATGAGAAGCATTGATTAAAACAACTACTTACTACTCATTTAACTTAATTCTCCTCCTTATTTTTCCATCCAGAATCCTTTAGGTTAATCTGTAACCTGAGACCTCTGTAATAACCAGTCAAACTTCTATTGCTCCTTAGAGCGTACAGCCTCAACTTGTTTCTTGGGAAATAATACAGACGATTCATTACCATTGTCCACATATTTTGGGTTACAATCAAGTTTTCTTTCTTGTTTAATTTCAATAGTAAATGGTGATGTATTTTGTTGTTCTGTAAATAAATGTATGCCGTTATTCACCAAGTCAGTCTCCATAAAGCTTTACAAAAGTTTATTGTTTGCGACTGCTGTTTCAGGACTTTTCCACAGAGCTGAACATGTTTTACAGTGACGAAACAACAACATTTGTGTCGACTATGGAAGGTAAGCAACACAGTCACATGACCCATCTACGAGAACAAAGACCCAAACTTAGCCTCATAAGTATACATCTCTTCTCCTCACACCAGCGTACAATTACCCCATCTATGGAACCCTTTGGCACCCTGAGAAGAACGCCTTCGAGTGGACCCGGGACTACATCCCCCACTCACCAGCTGCCAAACCACCTTCTTCATGGCCGACTTCTTTAGCTTAATACTTTAAACTTCATTCAAAATAACATGGCACAATAACTTGAACAGGTTAACGTTTGTTTTCCAAAGCATGAGCAAACGTTTGTTTTCTTCTGATAGTTGGACCTCCTGGGCCTCACCATTTTAAAGTCTGTCACAGCCTAATCTTGTCGGAGAACCCATTCCCATTATAACCATTGGGTGATCTCTAAAGCCTTTTATTTTTTTAAATCTTGTTTACATTTCTACAGCGAGGAACCCCGCGGGGCACCACCGCCGCGAGGCACCACCGCCGCGAGGCACCACCGCCGCGGGGCACCACCGCCGCGGGGCACCACCGCCGCGAGGCATTGCCCGCTGCCCGCTGCCCGCCGCCGAGGCACCACTGCTCCGGCGGGGGACAATCGCAGTCAATCCCTTTCTCCTCCATGTCGTGTTTCATGTGCTTCGAGAGTCAAAGCCAGATTTCCTTTCCCCCCGATTCCTTCTCAACCATGGCTGAGATAACCCCCACTATGAGTCTCGTTGTGGAAATACCAGAGACGTCAGAGAACCCGATGTGTTATGCGCCATAACACCAACAGCAGAACAGTTATCCAAATAACGTTATTTTTTGTTTCGTTTTGTTTTCTCAAAAGGCAGAGCAGGATTGCTAGTGCTCGTTTTACACCTAACGTTATTTCTAGCTAGTGGGGGACGATAGGCAGGCTAGGGGAACTCATATAAATCATGTTGGAAAACATCATGAAGGTAATTCTTCATACCATGGGACCTTTAAGATCTACATGTAGGCCTATATACACCCCACTCTGAGCCACATAGTGCCCTGCCAGATGTAATCATAATAGAAGAAAACTCATTATGAAAAATAAAGCAATGTTAAAAACTAAAATAACTATGTGTTTGTTTGTTGTATTTCTTGTCCAGCTAGGAAGGCACTCCTAAACAAATGGGCTGACTTGTACATGCAGCGCCACATTAGTGCCAGTGGGGCAGGTTAAGCATACCTGTGCGCGCACACACACACGCACACACACAGATACACACACACACACACAGACACAGAAACACAGACACGTACGCAAAAACACACAAACACGCACGCACGCACGCGCACACACACACACACACACACACACACACACACATCCCAACCCAACCCAACCCAACCCAGCAGGCACACCAAAACATGGAGAGTGGTTTCAAGGTGATCAGCTGTAGGCCTACCTACAATTCAGATAGAAAAGATAGAAACAATAAAGACAGTGGGAAGGTAAGATAAAGAGAGAGAATCTTTGTCTTGGTCCTGAGGCCGGTGCAAGAGGACCTTAAGGATCTGTAAGTATTTACATGCATTAACACGAGTCACTGGGTCACATGGCATAGCAGCTACTGGAAATATATATATAATTTCTGCAAATTAAGATTCATCTAAAATAGAGGAAGCACTAAAATACAATAAACAGTGGTGTGACTTTATCTGTAGGGTTTAGTAACACAATGTGATACTGGTTTGGCATGACATGGAAACTATTGAAAAAACTGCAATTATTTTGCATAGATATATTACGTTAAGTAATATAATGACGGTGCCTAAATCACTTTCCAGCGATTCAGCCCGAGGCTCTGGGTGCGCTAACCGTTCTCCTGCTGCTATCACTGGGCACATTTCAGATAAGTAGCGGCTGGTGCCGGACTGAATATCCGTCGAATATCAAACCTAAATCTGACGTTATTGCAGGCAGGATACGTGAGCTGAGGGCAGAAGTCTAGCGACATCTGGTGGACAGATGGAGAACTCACACTAAATAACTTAAACACAGAGAGACCATGACAAGGTCTCCCTCCTACAAACTCGGCGGGGCTCAACGGGATCTGCGGTCGTGAGGCGGCTCGGCGGGATATCGCTGCCCTCCACTTAACATGTTGGTGTTGCTTCTCTGCGTCTTGTCCGCCAGTCTACCTGCACATTCCCTCGTCGAGAGAAATGATGCTCCGATCATCGGTAAGAAACGAAATATATGTCGTTCTAAAAATAGACCGAGAAGAAAAGTGTTGAATTGATGTATTGAAAAATGAATGTCCCTTCTCAAGGTATACTGACTCAGGAGACCCGTAGACTCCCGCCAAACATGACGAGTTATCTCGCCGCCTCTTACGTTAAGTACGTGGAGTCCGCAGGAGGAAGAGTTGTCCCCATCACGTAAGTTTTGGTTCTTTTAAAGAGAAAGCAGGGAACTAGACTCAAACTGAATTCAGGGAGACCACTTGGACCAATTTTGGTGGAGGTGTGCATTATCTTTGGATAGGCGTGGATTACCCCCCATCTAAACACTATTAAGAATCAATTGTTCACCAATTCAGGCTTTCATTTTCCTAATAAAAATACATATTATTGTTATATTGTTGGGAGGGAAAGTCTTTCATTATGTTTTTTTTGGAACATAGGCCTATAAAATGTAAGTAGTAAATATTCAGTTCATATTTTGAAAATGTAAAACATGCATCAAATCAGTGAGCTAGAGAGTGACAGGTACACTATTCCGTTTTTTACGGTATAATTTTGATTCATGAGTGAGAACGTTGGTGTCATTTTGACACCACTGTCACCGCTATATATATGTATTGGTTGAGATGTTGTTTGTAAACCATAATCAAGGGTTCAATCAACAACATTACCTGAACAGACTAAGACAGAGCAAGTGTTCTTATCTTTCTTATTCATTTACTGCCAGGGTTAGGGGTTCAATTCCCGTCAGGGCCATGCATATCTGTCACTGTCTATTTGACAAAAGTTTTTTAGCGATGGCAATTGGCCCCATTTTTGTAGTATTGTCTGTAGAAAACATACAAATCTGATTTAGCGCTATTTTTCTTCCACAGGATCAACCAGACATTGGAGCACTATACCAGCCTCTTCAACTCCCTGAACGGGTAAACACAGTCATTGTCTTTATCCCAACCCAGCTGTTAACGATGCCTAGAGGGGTTAAGTTACACGGTTCGCTGAACACCTGAATGTAATGTTATACGCCAACATGAAAAAGTGGATTATCCAAAGCGTTTCGGTGTTGCATCTGAGCATGAAAAGTACCGTAAATTACCTTATAAAAAATGTCTTTCTAAAAACAGAAGAAAATCAAACACTCCTTGAATTGTGACTGTTTGACAAAAGGTATTTGAGTACCTTACACCAACTTAATTATGTTTTTTAACTGTAACTGTACTTGTTGACAGAGTCATTTTCCCAGGTGGTGCGTCCAACCTTATTACATCGGGTTATGCTAAGTCTGCAAAGATATTCTACCAGCTGGCTATGGAGGTAAAAACAAAACAAAAAAAAGTTAAATGCAGTACAACAACAAAGCACTATTTTGCTACATTCACCTTGCCTACTGGCAATCAAGGGACGGTTGCATAACATTAAAAAGGCATTACATTTCACAAATTAACTTTCGTTTTGGTCTGAGTACCGAATGCGGAATTCCGCATCAAGTTCCCCCATCCAGCTTGTTTTAGAGCCAAGATGTTCTTTAAGTGAATAAGGACCATTGAGCTCCTTCCTGCATACGTTTTCCCTTTCAGGCCAACTCCAGAGGGGACTATTTTCCAATATGGGGCACGTGTCTGGGCTTTGAAGAGCTCACCTACCTGACCAGCGGGAGGCTCCTCCTCTCTCTCACCAACACCAGAGGAATACCTTTACCCATGGTCTTCACCAACGGTACAAACTTCACGGTTCCAAAACAACCGCTTTGTATCAACAACCACAATACATGTGGCTGCAGTCAGATAAGCCTAAACTATACATCCTAAATAGTTGTTATTGTCATTGTTGTTACAATTACCCTTCAGTCATTTTTTTTACCACGTCTGAGTGTAGGCTACAAACGCAATTAACTATTTACATGTGCAGAAACGCCAACATATTCTTTATTTTGCTGACCACTTGTATTTTATCCCGACAAAAGCATCGTAAGGAATGTTCCTCTTTCTCGTAGATCGCACCATGTTTCAACGTCTTCGTTAAATGCGACTGCATCACCTTCTCTCCCATGATGGTCAGCATCTCGCAGATTTCCCTGTCTCTCCAGTTAGAACTACTCATGTTGATATCGCTAGGTTGTCTCTGTCCAAACAACCCATCCAAGCCCCCCCCCCCCGAACCGCAGAGCCGTCTAATCGCATTTACATCAAAATGAAACCGCCAATGTGTGTAGGGTCCAGGAGGGTAAATTGGGGTGCTAGCTCAAGCAGGCAATTTACCTCGGGCAGTGTAAACGCGGTGCGCGGACCTTGCCGAGAGAAAGGCATGCATCAGACGGGCATATTTGGCAGTGTAACCACATCTACAGTCATTGAGGTGTTATAACGGCTGACTTACAGATCCCCAGCAGAGCAGGATGTTCGGAGGGTTCCCGCCAGATCTTTTGGATGACATGGCCGCCGAGCCGATATCAGCCCACGTCCACAAGTGGAGCGTCACGTCTGATGTAGGCCCTGTCAAAATCTTTACACATATATTTGATTTTTATTTAACCTTTGGTAAAACAAGCTGATCTCAATGAGATTCAAAATCTATTTTGGAAGGGAGAGAGTCGTGGCCAAGACAAGCGGCACAAAAACATGGTTGCAGAAACACATTTAGTGAAAACTTAAAATAAATTAAAATATTTTACAGTTACAAAAATATACAAAATATACAAATTACACAATTAAACGCAGATGCCTGGGGTGAGAAGCATTGATTAAAACAACTATTTACTCCTCCTTTACCTTAATTCTCCTCCTTATTTCTCCATCCAGAATTAAGGTTAATCTGTAACCTGAGACCCCTGTAATAACCAGTCAAACTACTATTGCTCCATAGAGCGTACAGCCTCAACTTGTTTCTTGGGAAACATTACAGCCGATTCATTCCCATGGTCCAGATATTTTGGGTTACAAGCAAGTTTTCTTTGTCGTTTAATTTCAATAGTAAATAGTGATGTATTTTGTTGTTCTGTATATAAATGTGTGCTGTAATTCGCCAAGTCAGTCTCCATAAATCTTTACAAAATGTTATTGTTTGCGGCTCTTGTTTCAGGTCTTTGAAAATTCCACAGAGCTGAACATGTTTTACAGAGTTCTCTCTGTAAACAGTGACGAAACAACAGAATTTGTGTCGACTATGGAAGGTAAGCAACACAGTCACATGACCCATCTACGAGAACAAAGACCCAAACTTAGCCTCATAAGTATACATCTCTTCTCCTCACACCAGCGTACAATTACCCCATCTATGGAACCCTTTGGCACCCTGAGAAGAACGCCTTCGAGTGGACCCGGGACTACATCCCCCACTCACCAGCTGCCATCAAAACCACCTTCTTCATGGCCGACTTCTTCGTCAACGAGGGTCAGAACAAGCCGCCATTTTGCTTTTAGAGTCACTCGATAGATACAAAACATGGTGTCCATCCTTTTGAAGGCAGCGCCATGTTATTTTTAATGTAGCTAAATACTTTAAACTTCATTCAAAATAACATGGTACAATAACTTGAACAGGTTAACGTTTATTTTCGAAAGCATGAGCAAACATTTGTTATCTTTTGATAGTTGGACCTCCTGTCAACACTGTGTATGCAGTTGCATGTACATTCAGAATATGGGACTATGAGCCGTCCCTAGAGCAAGAACTCACCATTTTAAAGCCTGTCACAGCCTAATCATGTCGGAGAACCCATTCCCATTATAACCATTGGGTGATCTCTAAAGCCATTTACTTTTTTTTTATCTTGTTTGTCTTTCTACAGCGAGGAAGAATTTCCACAAGTTCAACAACAAGACAGAAGAGGCCAGCAGACTGATATACAACTATAGTCCCGAATACTCCTCTCCCGGAGGTTCTGTGTTTGAGCAAAAGTACTACTTCCCTTAAGATCTACATGTAGGCCTATATACACCCCACTCTGATATATAGTGCCAGATGTAATCATAATAGAAGAAAACTCTCTTATTATGAAAAATAAAGCATTGTTAAAAACTAAAATCACCATGTGGTTGTTTGTTGTGTTTCTTGTCCAGCTAGGAAGACGCTCCTAAACAAATGGGTCGACTTGTACATTAAGCATTAGTGCCAGTGGTGCAGGTTAAGCATACCTGCACACACACACACACGCACGCACACACACACACACACACACACACACACACACACACACACACACACACACACACACACACACACACACACACACACACACACACACACACACACACACACACACACACACACACACACACACACACACACACACACACACACACACACACAGCCCAATCCAATCCAACCCCAGAGTGGTTTCAAGGTGATGACCTGTGATGAGCTGTACCTACAATTCAGAGGAAGTGTGGAAGTGTTTACACGCTATTGTCCATCGAGTGATTTCAATATCAATGGAATCTAATTTACCTTTGTTTGTCACTATTAAACATGGTTACATTAGACTAACTTATAATGAATGAACAATAAACCATATTTTATTACATTGCAGAAGTTTGTTTTAGAATGGAACATAACATCTAAGATGCCTGATCTAACATGAGAAACTTTTGTTTAAAGGTAAGCAGATGAAGTTTAATAACCGCAATAAGAAATATGATCGTATTTTACTGACATATTCTATTATGTACATGATATATGCTATTATATTACAATTCTACAAAATTCTTAAAATGAAATGAGCAAAATACTTTAATTTAAGTCGCCAGTCTAAAGATTACAGATGGCTTAAACAACAACATAATTAAAATTATATTTCAATAATCTAACTAACGCACACCTGATGGAGCCAAGAATCACATGATCTTGTTGCCGGAAATCGACCGATGGTTGCACATCGCAGCAACAACGGGTCGCCTACATGGAGTAAGATAGTCTACTGATGGACGTTGTGAAGGGTCTGCGACGCACAATTGCTCACATAGTCGCTAAACCAAACATGTCTGTGTTGTTTTTATGCGTTACGGTCGACATCTTCGTGTTGCTTTTCTGCGTTACGGTCGGATCCGTATCTGAACTTTCCCTCAAGAGAAACGACGCTCCAGTGATAGGTAAGGACTGGGGCTTTAATGTAGCCATCTGAGAAGAAGACCTATGAAGGGTGTTTGACGTCCATTAAAGTACAAGATTATAATAGTTGATATTAGTTTCATTTGTGAATTTAAAAGCAATGTAGAAATACATTGGATGCCGTGTCTTCAGGTATATTGTCGCAGGAGTCCTATTCACCCCCGCCAAACGTCACGTCTTATATCGCCGCCTCCTACGTTAAGTATCTGGAGTCAGCCGGAGCCAGAGTGGTCCCTGTGAGGTGAGTGGTCCCTGTGAGGAGAGGCTTCGTGTCAGGTGTGCCCACGGTCATAGCAAACAAACAAACCCGTTGAACTCGTAAAACTCAAGCGTTTCCCCCCCAATAGGATCAACCAGACATTGGAGCAGTATAAAAGTCTCTTCAACTCCCTGAATGGGTGGGTACATACCTATTCAATAGTGTCTTTTGGTAATTGTAGAGTGCTTATGTCTTATTCACATCTGCTATTAAGGCCTAGAGGAGTTAAGTTACAAGTTTAGTGGAAGTCTCAACTGTGAATAATACACCAACATGATGGAGCACAATTTAACATGAGCTGAAACCTTTAGGTTGAGGCTATTTCAAATATATATAAATATGTATAATCAAAAATATGTAACACTAACAAATCTGTGCTTCTTCTAACTTTGACAGCATACTTTTCCCAGGCGGTGGGGCCAATCTTATTACATCAGGTTATGCAAGGGCTGCAAAGATCTTCTATCAGCTGACGATCGAGGTACTCCACTCAAAGTACAAAGGCATGCTCTGCTATCTACTTAGATATGTGCTACGTACAAACATGCAAATACTATGTAGGTCAATTATGGCACCACTAACCATCCCTGGAAAGATGGATCCCCTACTCTGCGTTCCTTCTCAAGGTTTCTCTCTCGATAATTAAGGGAGGTTTTTTTTGCCCACTGGGGGGCTAGGGTTAGGGTTTGTCATAAATATATGGCCTGTAATGCCCTTTGAGACTCGGAACTCTGATTAAGGGCTATACAAATTAAATGGACTTGACAGCTTTAATATGTTAACTAGTGAATAAGTAATAATAAATGCATATAAAAATAACATGCTTCCCTTTAAGCCCCTTTCTGTGTCACGACAGGAACAGGATAGGGTAGAGAGAACGGAGAGCGGGTTGAAAGACAGAGGGAATGCCCTGTAGGGTAGGGCCGCAAGTCGGGGTCTAATCCTGTGGTCACTACGAGGCGTACTGTCTGTGTGGTTGGTGCACCGTTGACCTACATAGTGAGGCCTACGGTGCACAAGGGGCTATGATGCAAATGTATTTGCTTTAAGGCCAACTCCAGAGGGGACTACTTCCCCGTGTGGGGCACCTGTCTGGGCTTGGAGGAGCTTACCTTCCTGACCAGTGGGAAGCTGCTCCTCTCTGCCACCAACACCAACGGCGTGGCTTTACCCCTCGTTTTCACCAACGGTAGGCTCCCCCCTTCGCACCAACCCCCAGGAACCAGCAGGGCTTCCAATTTCTCGTTAAATGGGATTTGTGTCTGATGGACTGTTTTTATGTCTCTGAGGTGAGGCCAAAGCTAGTATCTGGCCCTGACTGGACAATTAAGTTGAAGCTTAATTGTGTATATCATAAAAAACTATTTTATGATATACACATGGTGATGAGTATCCCTTACAGTGAATATGAAAATAATACAGAACAATTATTGTGGTTATAAGTCAATATTACATGATTATAAAATGTTGTTTTATCTCATCATGGCCATCCCAAATTAGGAATTGGGTTGCCGGTAGGCCTATAGTGGCCAGCGCTTTTTTCTCGGGCCGAAAAGTTCTGGGTTCAATACCTTATGTTTGCAGCCGACAGTAGCATAGCCTACCCTAACCCTTACTTGCTCTGTAATGACGAAATTATGAAATATATACCCTCAATGAGGCTTGCACTTTGTCATTGTGAATCACATTCATTTATCAATATAATATATACAATTCTGAAATATAGCTGCTGCTCACCTACAGAATCCGGGGTAAGCAAGCTGTTCAGCGGGTTCCCACCCGATCTTCTGAAAGCTCTGGCCTCTGAAGCGCTAACGGAGAACTCTCACAGACTGAGCCTCGCAACTGAGGTAGGAGTCGAACCCCGACACCGAAACTCAGCCAGAGGGGGGGGGCTCGAAACCCAGTGTCCACAGCCTACCCTGTAGGCCTTCCCTAGCACAGTGCCCTAAACCCTACCTGCTTATTGATATGACGTGTATTTAACAATTATTCAAAGCCCTTTGTATAAAAGTGTCTGGTGTATACGTCATGGAGTCTGAACGTTGCAGTTCAAATCTAATGCTTAAGCCAAATGTTGAAAGATTACGGTTTCATTTAGTCTGTGAGAACAAATGATTAAATAAAAGAAGAGCCCAAACGAAACAATACATTTTGCGTTAAGGGGTTCTGGCCCGTCTCATAAAGTAGTTGATTTCTGTGTTTCAGACCTTCAGAAATAACCCGGAGCTCAGCAAGTTTTACAGAGTTCTCTCAACCAACAGCGACGGAAAAACTGAATTTGTGTCGACTATGGAAGGTAAAAACACAGTCACGCACAGTCTGCGAAAACAAAAACCTAAAAAAAAAAAGCATACTGGAATGCTTCCTGAGTGCTAAACGTACCTATCTGTTCGCCTCTTCGTCAGCGTACGACTACCCCATCTACGCAACGCAGTGGCACCCTGAGAAGAACGCCTTCGAGTGGACCCGGGACTACATCCCTCACTCTCCCAATGCCATCAAAACCACCTTCTTCATGGCCGACTTCTTCGTCAACGAGGGTCAGAACAAGCCGCCATTTCTCGCTTAGTCGCTTGATGACGGCGTCATGCTCAAGGAGGACAGAGAAACTCGGGTTACTTTGATCCGCTGTGAGGCCCCGAGCAAAGTCCCAGCGGTTCTCCACGCTCATGAAATGAGTCGTAAAAATGAACAGCTTTGAAAACAGGAATTAACCTTTGATCGCTATCCTCATACTCCTCCCGTGTGATTTGAGTTTTAATTTGTCAACAAAACGAAACACATAAGCAGTCGTCTATATTCCAGGAGCTACGTTACTGCAGATCCTGCCTAATTGTGCTGAAGAATGAGAGATTTCTTCAGCACTTTGTTTCCTCCCATTATATAAATTCAGCGATGATCAGACTCAGTTCTCAGTGAAACCTGAAATGTTCTCTTTCCTGTTTTGTTTGTTTTTTACAGCAAAGAAGAATTTCCACAAGTTCAGCAGTGAGGTGGAGGAGCGCGATGCCCTGATATACAACTACACCCCCCTGTACACAGAGGCTAATGGCTCTGCCTTTGAGCAAGTTTACTTCTTCTAGGAGCTACATATCAGGGTAGTGGGCGTCTGGGCGTCCCACACACACAGCAGAAAGGGGGTTGGTTCAGTCCCTCATTTCCGCTGGCCCGACCCTCGGGTGTCCTAAAGCAGGACGGCTCTGACCCCTACCTGCTCCTTATTGAAATGTGAACATCTCCACTCACTTTCGATGAAAGTCTGCTAAATGAGTTGTCTGAAATACACCCCAACCGGACAGACCAGAATGTGCTATCAGATGGGATGGAAATAAATGCAAATATTATATAATATACTGACATGCCTGCTTCTTATAAAAACAAACTTTGCGACCTGTTGTGGCGTCTCTTCAGCAGTGCACGCCGGTGCCCGCTCGAGAGCACAGCAGTCTGAACAGAATGAACGATGATATAATATGTTTTTCCTTTTATTCTAACATTGACCTTCATGCTGCATTTCTGCCGTTCTTCCGTCCCCGCTGTCTTGTTCGGATGCAACGAAGAGCGTCTTTTAAAAGTCCTTCCGCCGGCGCCACAGGAGAGTCCAACAGAATCCGACGCGGTTCACTCCACCTCCAGAGTCTCGTCTCCTCACTCGGGCCACGGTTTCTGCGTTCCGGGAGACAGGACTGGAGAGCAAACGTCCCCAAAATGCTGCACGCACAAATAACACTCCATGGACACAGTTTTTTTCAGTTCTTTTCTTTTTCTAGAATAAAATATTTGAGTAACATTTACACATCAAGCAGATGAAAGTGGGACCTCAAATCATGGTACTACCGGGGCGGGGGGCACATTCAAGATGTCAAAATGGCTACAGGGAAACATAGGCGACCAACGATGTTACTGCAGATGACTCCTTTACACATGCAGCGAAAACAATGGGAAGAAGCATTCAAATGTAAAAAAAAAAGAAAATAAAGACCCCAAAAACATTTATATACACATATAAAAAGTAAGCAAACACCATTTTGTATGATGGCCATTATTTTTCTTCTCCAACTGACAACCCCCTCCTCTTTATACACAAATCTTGTATGCAGTGTTAATGCTAGTGTCTGGGCTCAACTGATTCTCAGTGGGGGCGGTGGTGAGTAAGACCGGATCGTGTGACTAAGCCTTAGTAAAGTACTTAATATGTAGCTTCTATACATGGTGGATAAGCATGGCTTGTAATCAACGTTGTACCCATTTGTTAAGGACAACAATGCATGCAGATATGCTATGTCTTTGTGTAGCGTTGCAGCTAACAGGCCCACAATGAAAGGGATTGTGGGAATATAGCAGTAGTTCCCTAACAAGTTTGTCGTTGATAGCACAGGATCATTTTTCAGCCCCCCCCTCCCTCATATTTCATACATTATCCTTGGAAAACTTTTCGAAATATATTTTTACATTTACATAACTCAAAAACAGTTATGAAAACCTAACATAACTGTGTGTTTTACATAGCTTGGGAACCACTGGATTGTGCCACACACTTTAACAAGGAACTAGGAACTTCTTATATGGAATGGCTGATATGACTGAAATATGCTCCAGCGATGACCTTCTGAACCTAGAAAGTATATGTGTTTGTATGTTTCTCGGAGGGAAACTGTTTCCAAAGTAAGGCACAGTGACCTACAAAAAAATTCATGCTTTTGTTTTCACCCACAAACCAAAGTAGAAGCGATTCAAAAAGTCCATGAAATGATTTGTGAAATAACAACCTCAGAAACAAGATAGAAGCTTTAGACTGACCTTGTTTTTTTTTTTTTTTTTTACTCCCAAACTTTTTTTTGACAGTTGCCATATCCGTCAACACTGAAACACAATAACGAAACTACGCAGTTATACGAACATGGAGCGGAAACATCGGTATACCAAAAAGGAAAAAAGCCAAGTGTTGTTTTTTTTTGTTTGTCACTGTGCTAATTTACATACCGTAAGAACAAGAGACATAACCACAGTCCGACATCAAAGTTCTTCACAACTTTAAAAATAGCAAGGTTTTCCAGCTCTACCACTGGCCGTGTGAAGCAGTTTCCTTATCTTTGCTCAAATAGAGGATCCATATTGACAAAGTTTGTGCTCTAAAAGTTTAAAGTTCATTTCTTTAGTTTAGCCATCAGACCGAAGTCCTGACTGAGCGGAAACTGAGCTCTCTCTCTCTCTTTCTCTCTCTCTCTCAAGTGAGGTGATGCGATGGTCTTTTTCCTGATTGTGTGAATCAGACCAAGAGTGGGCCGAAAGATGCTCACTCATCTGGAACTTAAGTGTAACCGACGTATTCAGCAGAATCCAACATGGGTCGAGATTCGTTGGTGGATTGGGGGGGGGGGGGGGTGTTTCCTTGGAGTCTGTGCGGTATTATAAAAGAGAGAGAGAGATGGATAGCGAGGGGAACGGCGGAGGGAGGACGTTGGTGGAATTGGCCGTCTGCTGCTGCTGTAACGAGCAGTCTGAGGAGGGACAAGGGGACAGGGAGGAGCAGAGCAGGATGAAGGGGCTGGAGATTCGGGGGGGGGGGGAGGTTGTTGCAACTGGTGGCCGTGATGTGGAGGTTGGTCTGCGAGTCGTGCGTGGTGGTGTCGACGGGGGGGGGGGGTCCAAAGAGGAGGAGTGCGGGCAGGGCTAACTAGCCCTCGTCTTCGCTCTCCTCCTCCTCCTCCAAGGTCTCCTCGAACAGCTTGTCCGGTAGCCTGAAGCACTCCTCGAAGAAGTTGACCAGGGATTGGCTGAGGTGCAGCCGCGTGGCGTCCCCGGGCAGGAAGTGGCCCTCGTCCGGGTAAATCTGGGGGAAACAAACAGGAAGTGTGTGTGAGTGCCACGTTGGCTCCATCCAGGGGTCCCCACACGTTTCATGCCGTGACACTGGAGGGCTTGGCCCGGGACCCAACTCATTTTGCACATTCTCAATAACGTGTCAACAAAGGGAGAATGTTAACATGTTTATGTTTTGTATGTCGACAAATGCAATATTCCTCTTTTAGTCATCAAACGTACTAATGATGAAACAAAGTCTTCATCATCTGACCCACTCGGCCCCCTGTTACAATACTCTTGTGGACCCCGACCCAGCACTTGAGAACCAATATTCTACGCCAACGTACGGACGGATCCGGGCGGCTGGAGAGGCCCAATACACTAAGGAAAATTGAGTACTTATTCCGATTTGGGTTTTTGCGTGATTCGATAATTAAATGTCTGTCCTTTGGGCACCAATTGCATTCCGAACCATCCTTGGAAGGAGGGATACTTTTTCTGTGTTCCTTCTCGAAGAGAATACTTCAGTGGATTCTTTAATTTGCCTTTAATTTGAGGGCAATAATGCTTTCATATAAGGCTGGCCTGTAAAGCCTATTGAGACTAACTTATTATTTTATAATGCTAATTAAATAGACTAAATCTGAGCACTGTTGTACTTCAAAGACAGGGGGGTTTGACATTCAAGGCCACCTAGAGGATGATGTTTGTATATAGATAATTATATTTTTACATTAATGGGAACTTGAAAGTTACTTTGTGTAGCGTAACTGATGTGATGCAAGTAATTCATACAACAAAACATAAGAACAAAGTTTGTCTTGACTTTGAAAGAATCTACTTCACCCTGCAGCTCCCATTTGGCACATCTCTCAGCGTGCACTGTGTGTGCGTGTGTGCGTGCGCGTGTGTACATCGACGCACGCGCACGTGATTGAAGTAACTGAACTATGGGCCCGTGATAGCCTGTGCAGGAACAATACTCGTTGGTATCAGACACTAAAGGGATTATCTCGTTGTCTAATGCTGCTAATCCCATTATGTGGAGGGAATGCTTTGTGTTGGGTAATCCTGAGGTCTGCGTGTCGGATCCTTCTGGGTCTGAGGATAGAAGACGCACTGGAACGCATCGAGAGCACGAGTCAAGCGTGGAAGTGTCAGGATTTCCGCGCATTAGGACCTGAGAGCTGGCTGCAGATGTCATGGCTGGGGCAATGCATTGGAAGTGTTGTGTTGTTTGGCTGTAGTGGGCTGTGAAGGGTAACTCACCTGTAACGTATAGTTTGCCCTTTCACTGATAAGCTGGGAGATGAATTTGGCTGTATGCTGAAAATGGACTTTTTCTAAGAAAAACAAAATCAAAACATAAACAATACAATTATGTCAAGAAGAAATATCAAGAAAGGTATGCTTCATTGTCAGAGTTGCAATAATCTTTCATTCTTATTTTTAACAAGCCCCTACTTTACCACCAGGTGTGAGGTAACCATTACCAGCCATTTCAAAATACATCCCATAGTGACAGGAGCTGGAGTGTCCATCCCAATGCATAATGGGTAGTATAGCCGTTTGACTGGGTAGGGTCCAGGGCTGATCTACCCATCATGCATCTGGGTGGACACTCACACTTGAGCTGGCAATATGGGGACGATTTGTAATTTCTTATATCCCGTCTTACCGTCGGCGGTCGGGTGGACGATGAGAAACCGTTTGTCGCTGAACTGCGAAGCTCGATGACCCAGATTTGTGTTCTTCACCATGGCGATGGAGGAGGGAAAGATTGACACAAGGTTCATTACAGAGTGGACTTAGCGTTAGCGGCGAACGGGAATAAGGTGTTTATGTATTATTAGTATTATTGAAGGAATGTTAGTTACCGTGTACGCCCTGGGGTCAGGCTTGGGAAGGCCGAGGTACCGCTCGGAGAACGCAGAGGCTGCAAGAGAAGAGAAGGGAGGTGTTTCAAGGTTAAAACGATCATCAGGAATCATTACATATCGTTTCCAATATATTTTGCAACTCTCTCTCTCTTTCTCTCTCTATAACTTTATAGACTACTTATTGTAAGTCGCTTTCTATATCATACTATACTACTGTAACTACTATTAACTTATTTTATCGAATATATTTTTGGCACATGAACAGATTATCTAGGCTATGCTGTAGTGTGTTCCCTGCCTGCAGCCGGCAGCAGAAGGAGTCATCATTAAAAGCTGATTTGGTTTACCCCTTCGAGACACAAGATGCTATCTTTCTCTCACAGACAAACTTGCACCGCGACAGCTGGTGTCACTGCAGAGTGTTGTGAAGTTAACATGCCGCGTGTGTCTACCACCAATATGTGTTTGAGAAGATGTCTTTGCGTCACAGTCTCCACACACACACACACACACACACAAACAGACCACATATGGTTTACAAAATGACACTGTCAACGAAACAGGCTGAGGATTCTCGCCGGGTTCTCACTGTCTGGAAGTTGTTAGTATTAGAAGCACACACACACACACACACACACACACACACACACACACACACACACACACACACACACACACACACACACACACACACACACACACACACACACACACACACACACCCCTTACCGTATAATTCAAAGTCAGTGATAGGGGAGAGAACGGCTCCACATTTGACAGGAGACTCTTCAGCACTGAGCAGCAGGCTGGTCACGTAGCCCCCGTACACCTTAAACACACAATGCATTTATATTGATACCTCGCTAACTAGAGCTAGCACCTAAATACTAAACACACAATACATTTATATTGATACCTTGCTAACTAGAGCTAGCACCTAAATACTAAACACACAATGCACTTATATTGATACCTCGCTAACTAGAGCTAGCACCTGCACACTAAACACACAACGCATTTATATTGATACCTCGATAATGAGGGCTAACACATTAAACCTCTAACACACAATACATGTACATTGATAGCCCTCTTACTAGGGCTAGCACCCATACACATCAAACACACAATAAATGTATATTGATACCTCGCTAACTAGAGATAGCACCTGCACACTAAACACACCATACATTGACATGACCTTATAATCCGTACCTTTACATTCATAATCCGTACCTACAGCTAGACACTACACTTTACAATTCATTGATATAAAAATCCACAATGTAAGCTAACCCCTTACTCACACAATCATTTCCATGATATAATATAATAATAATAATAATAATAATAATAATAATATAATCTTACCTTTCCAAATGCACCGATTCTCGACTTGTCAACAAAAGGCTCTTTTGAGATGATTCTGTCAAATAAAAAACAAAGGATTCTGATTATTATCCATGAACCCTTTTTTTGAACTTAGGGATCGCCTTTTGATTACCAACCAAGAAGCCCAGAACACAAGCCTGCATCTCCGACCTGGCCTCCTGCAGCACGATGATTGAGACGCTGGCTGTGATCCCCAGCGCCTGCAGCCTGACCTGTAGACAGCCATGAGCAAGACGTCCACAACCCACCACCCGCTCCTCAGGTCACTGCACGTGGTCTTGGATGGAAGCAGGGGTGTAGCCGTTTCCGCTTCTTTACAGCATGTTACAAAAAACCGGCAGCGTCCCTGCTCAATTTGTGTCTATCGTTGGGACATTCATTGCGCTTTTGCATAGCTATTTTTTTACTAATGTAACCTCAGACAAAGTTTAGCGTATACAGACCATGTGTTTGTCGTGACTGCAGGCCTAGCCCGTCTCTAAAGTGGTGGTTACACGGCGATGTCAGGAGCTTTGGTTATTTTGGATTTGCTCCATAAATGTGTTGAGTGAGATGAGTGTTTGTCTAGACCTGTAGGTAGGCCTATTGTTCTAATATGTCGGGTAATGGGAAAGAAGCATCATTATTAAACATGTTGACTCCCACTGCACCAATGGACGTCTCAGGGCTTAAACTAGACACCAGTAAGGAAACAGAAGCGGACCTGAGAGCCTCCAGCTGGTCCCGCTCCTCGAACAGACCCAGCCTCTTCTGGACCCGGTGCAGCAGGTTGGTCCCCTGGAAGCCGCTGCCCCGCCCGTCGAAGCGCACCACGATGGCGCCGAAGCTGCTCACCAGCACGGCGGGCCAGTCCATGTCGAAGCGCTCCGACACCATCTGGCCACCGGGGGTGCCGTCGCTGCACCGGACACACAGGCACAACGTAAACGATGTGCCTACGGTGTATACCGTACAGCAGACAGGGGAAGTTACTTCTATAACATAGTTAGTGTTTGTGTGTGTGTGTTTGTGTGTGTGTGTGTGTGCGTGTGTGTGTGTGTGTACATACACCATTAGCAGCAGGGGGTAATGAGATGTTTCCATGAAGCCGGCAGGTTTAATGATCTGCATAGTCAGTGCTTGAATAGAACAAAAACGATAGAAATTAAGAACCAGATGTCAGGCAGTAAAGGTCAGACAGTTTAGGCATGCGGACTTTGGCCAATGTTTGGACTATGTTCAGAATCACTGATGCAGAACCGTAAATGTTAATAAATGAACCATAAACCATCACTGTTGCAGAAGTATGAATTTGCCTCAAACACCTGAAGTCCTCACAATACATTTCGTCCCACTAACCCTTACACACCAAAGCCCTAACGAATACCACTTCATCCCACTAACCCTTACACACAATCTACAATCCTCACAAAATGTAAAAACATGAATAAAATAATGTTTAATGTAAAGATGTTGAAATACATAAATATAACAATGCAAAAGAATATGTGCATAGAATTATATACAAATATAATAAAACAAAAACATCAGTTCATCAAATGTAATCCATGGATGTAATGTAACTTAAATGAGGTCCTACTGTAGTCCTCTATGCTGAGCTCACTGTACTCCACCAACCTCCAACATCAGTTCATCAAATGTAATCCATGGATGTAATGTAACTTAAATGAGGTCCTACTGTAGTCCTCTATGCTGATCTCCCTGTACTCCACCAACCTCCAACATCAGTTCATCAAATGTAATCCATGGATGTAATGTAACTTAAATGAGGTCCTACTGTAGTCCTCTATGCTGAGCTCCTTGTACTCCACCCAGGGCATCTGCATGGAGTCCAGGGTGCGCTGGAGGTTCTCGTTGGTCTCCAGGTCGTACACCTCTGGATCACGCACACGCACAGACACGCAAAGACACACACACACACACACACAGACACGCACACACACACACACGCACAGACACAGACACGCGCACACAGTTCATAAATGTATCGCTCTCATGTTGTTTCACCTGCTTTGCATTTCTATTGCTGTTATGCAGAAAAAAACGCTCCATGAATAAAGTTGAATTAGATTGAATGTATGTGGTGGCATGAGGATAATGGTATCACACGCACAGAGGCTTTTCTATGGGGAAAATTATGATTATGTGTTGTGTGTTATAAAGGTTAAACAAATGCATACAAATAAAATATTGGTATATATATATATTGGTATTTCAGATTGTTATATCACGACCGTGATGAGAATGAGAAGGAAAATCATCGCTGAGTGGTATTCAGGAAGAGACAAACAAGAAAATAATTATCAAACAGAATGATTGGGCTGAAAGGTTTCACAATATGCGTCAACTCTACCATTACATTTCTGTAAAAGGTCATGCTTATACAGTTTCATTGTAGAAATACAGAGAGGAAAAACAAGTTCTCCATCATCATAATCATCCATGTTCTGACAGAGGTTAAAGCAATCCCAAACACACACACACACACACACACACACACACACACACACACACACACACACACACACACACGCACACACTTAATCACATTTCAGGATGTGCATATTGGCAGCAGGCTTGGATGTGATTTCATAAGGGCGTCCATCGTATGGGGTCTAACGCAATTACGACACGCATCCCACATCTGCTCCCTGACAGACGAAGACTCGGCACCAAGATGGCTGCCGCCCCCCACCACCACCACCACCACCACTCATCGCTCTGTCTATTTGACAAGATCATCGTTCCTCTGCAGTGTAAACTTGTTATTGCGTTGTCTGTCCGGACGGCCCGGCCCCCACTCGTCTCGGAGACCCAGGGGTGGGGTGTGTGGAGCACTCACTCTGCCGGTCCTGTGTGTCGTAGACCGCCACGAACGGGATGCCGGGACCTGGGGCGGGGACAGGGGAACACAAGAGCGTTCCTTCAGGTCCTTTCCTGTCCCTTAACCCAACGGCTTTAGCTTCGCTTATTTGATTGTGGTTGAAATGACAACAGGAAACATGCATGAATATTTTTATTTTTTTGATCATCGATTTGAGTTATATTCGTTTGTTTCTAAACACTCATTGGACATATACACTTTAGATCGGACTGGAACACTTTACACTGCTTTAACGACACTTGTTTGTTGTCCTGTATTTGTATGCTGTCTGTCTCACGGGTCTAAAATGCACTGTAACCTGCGCTGTACCGTAACCTAGGTTACCCTGCATGGCTGTGCAGGGTAACTGTTACCTTGTAGCATTCTAATGAAGTTTGTAAAGGAAAAATAAAGTAATTTGAATAAAGTTAGAAATGTATTTCCATTGTGCATCTATTGACCCATACCGTTCATTTTACCTTTGCTAATTTCCTGTCCGGTTTTAATAAAGAATATCTTATCATAGTACAGCTTATCTTACCTTATCTTCCCACCTCATATTTTGTATTTTATAGCTGGATGTACTTTTGCTTCTTTGGCTGATATTTAAAATCATCACTAAAATGAGTTTTTCTACTTGATTACCTTTGCTTTGTCAAAATAATTGAAATGAAGAATAACCATGTAAATCACATCTTAAAATATAACTATTCAAAACTTCCTCTCCTGGTGACATTTTGATGCAGAAAGAGAGAGAGAAAGAAAGGACCAACAGAAACGCCTCCATACACATTGAAGTGCATCAAAGCCAAATAAACTAAACCCGATCCAGGGTAATCTCCACCCTCTCCATCCTCTGACCAGAACACAAACCCTCGGACATCAAAGTCCGCACAAAGAGAATTTCACAAGAACCCATAAACATCAAAGTCCTCACAGAGACTACTTGACCACACTAGCCCTTACACATCAAATTCCTCATCAGTCCCACAACCTTAGACACCACAGTACTCAAAGGTTTATGTTGGTAAAACTAAGTGAAAAACACCACAGTAGTTCATCACACTTACTCTGACACACCAAGTCGTCATTGGTAAAAATAACCTTAACGCACCGAAGTCCTCATTGGTGGTCCTCATAATGAAAACTAAGCTATAAACACCAAAGTCCTCATAAGTATAACTAACTCTGAAACACCAAAGTCCTCACAAGTGAAACTAACTCTGAAACATCCACGTCCTCACAAGTAAAACTAACTCTGACACACCAAAGTCCTCACAAGTAAATCTAACTCTGACAAACCAAAGTCCTCATAAGTAAAACTAACTCTGACACACCAAAGTCCTCGCAAGTAAAACTAACTCTGACACACCAAAGTCCTAATAAGTAAAACTAACTCTGACACACCAAAGTCCTCACAAGTAAAACTAACTCTGAAACACCCACGTCCTCACAAGTAAAACTAACTCTGACACACCAAAGTCCTCACAAGTAAAACTAACTCTGACACACCAAAGTCCTCACAAGTGAAACTAACTCTGAAACATCCACGTCCTCACAAGTAAAACTAACTCTGACACACCAAAGTCCTCACAAGTAAATCTAACTCTGACAAACCAAAGTCCTCATAAGTAAAACTAACTCTGACACACCAAAGTCCTCGCAAGTAAAACTAACTCTGACACACCAAAGTCCTAATAAGTAAAACTAACTCTGACACACCAAAGTCCTCACAAGTAAAACTAACTCTGAAACACCCACGTCCTCACAAGTAAAACTAACTCTGACACACCAAAGTCCTCACAAGTAAAACTAACTCTGACATACCAAAGTCCTCACAAGTAAAACTAATTCTGACACACCAAAGTCCTCACAAGTAAAACTAACTCTGAAACACCCACGTCCTCACAAGTAGACTAACTCTGAAACACCCACGTCCTCACAAGTAAAACTAACTCTGACACACCAAAGTCGTCACAAGTAAAACTAACTCTGACACACCAAAGTCCTCACAAGTAAAACTAACTCTGACACACCAAAGTCCTCACAAGTAAAACTAACTCTGACACACCAAAGTCCTCACAAGTAAAACTAACTCTGAAACACCCACGTCCTCACAAGTAAAACTAACTCTGACACACAAGTCCTCATTGGTAGAACTAACCTTAACACACCAAAGTGTGAAAGACTAAGATCAAACTGACCATCATCATCGTAGATATTCTCGTTACCTTGGCAATTGAGCAGGAAGTAGCTCATGTTGAGGCTGAAGGAGCCTGTCACGTAGCCACACCCATCCAGGAAGTCACATGACAGACAGCGACGGTTAAAGGTCCCAACGGTGTCTGCGCTGCGGACAGACCAGCGGAAGACCAATACAACTCACACTTTTCACAATATATTCAGACTGGAATGGCTAGACCACATATGTTAATGCAAGGACTGGCTGATGAATATATTAACATTTAGAGCACAACCATATACATTTACAGTAGGATGAAATGAGGTACCTGTACAGGTGTCTTCGCTTGGGGTCGTCCTCTGTGCTGAGAAAGTATCTGTGAAAGCAACAAGAATGATTCATTTTTGACTTACAACTTCTATTATTTGATAGCTTCAAATAATAAATGCTAATATAATATGTTAATATTAAATAAAGTACGACCTTCCCTTCAAAGTGGAATAGCTTTATGTGTGTGTGTGTGTGTGTCTGTGTATGTGAACACCCCCCACACGCGCGCACACACACACACACACACACACACGTACGTACGTGTACATGTGAGTTAATGTTAGTTAGTTCATTAGGAAAAGTCCTTGTGTTCTTTTGTGTGTGCTGATCATCACATTACGTCAGTAGGTGACACATGTTTGAGCATGTGTGTTAACGTGCATGTTCGCGAAGCATGCGTTTGTGCGTGTCTTCCTGTCACATGTCTATGTGCTATGTGTTTGTCTATGCTGATCATGTGTATGGTATTGCAGGGCCTGTGTGTCTGTGTGTGTGTGTGCGTGCGTGCGTGTGTGTGTCTGTGTGCATGGGGTTTCACTCACATCAGCTGGTTGTCCTCATCATACGCCAGGACTTGCGTCACGTCCCAATCCCCTGAGGTGATTGACTGCAAGGTGTCAGTACTGGTGTTGGCCTGCAGGGGGAGGTAAACACACTGACCTGAACCACCCCTTCCAATGACATCTGTCTTCCACACTAACTCAACTGTCCATGGTTTTAATAAAAAAACATACATATTTTATTAAATATAAGGTTTTTTAGTTATGAGTAGTTGGAGGGTTAGGTTTTTTATAGGTAAAAGTAAATAAATAAAATGTATTTACTGTAGATGAACTCTAGTGGGAGTGAACGTTTTGTAAGAAAATATAAGTTTAAACATCTACGTTGTTATCTGGAAGACACGAGGCAGTAACAAACCAGCAGAGGGCCCCAGCGAGCTCTACCCTGTCCGCGTCCACCCCCGCCGGTCGGGTCAGGGAGAAGAAGACGTACCTGGGTTATGGACATGGAGACGTGGAAGAACTTCCCTCTCCCTCCCTGAGGGATGGCCCTGGTGAAGAACAGCTTCAGCCCGTCCTTGGAGAACAGGGGCTTCTCGTTCTTAACACACACACACACACACACACGCACAAACACACAGCACACACACACACTTGAGTACTCTTGAGGACTGCAGTCTCAAGGGGCATTCATTTGGGAATGAGGGGGATTATAAACACAGTGGATGAACGCAAACCTGTCTATGGAGCCAGCCCTCACTCTCGTCCTCGTGTTTCTACAGAGCAAGA
The DNA here is from genome assembly GCF_949987615.1 of Pollachius pollachius. Taxonomy (NCBI): domain Eukaryota; kingdom Metazoa; phylum Chordata; class Actinopteri; order Gadiformes; family Gadidae; genus Pollachius; species Pollachius pollachius. Next base: position 6,954,468 of record NC_136950.1, on the reverse strand, counting down.
GAGAGAGCGAGAGAGAGCCAGAGAGAGAGAGAGAGGTAAATATTTAGCACCTTTTTCTAGGGGAGTGGGACACTTTAAAAGCACATAATACGGGCCGGTCCCTCCAGAGTCAAGGTCACGCGACTGGCAATCCAATGCCTCCCGTCCCATTTGCATCGGATGCAATATCAAGAGGGGCAAAGGACTATGCGGCATCTTGGTGGTAATGCCACCCACACCCTTTCCCCTGACCACAGTACCCTGACCCTGTCCTTTAGAGCCCACCCAGGAGGTCGTACCTTGGTGCAGACCCCAGTGGTGGCCTCACACAGCGTGAGGACGGAGATGTTCTGGGCCCGGTTCAGCCAGTTGATGGCCAGCTTGGTGGTGGTGGCCCACTTCACCATGGTGACGTAGTACTCCCTGGAGAGACGCAGCAGACGGTTGGGTTTCAGGTGGAAGAGGAAACTGACAGAGTACCAGGGGAGCCGTCACGCTTTGGCTTCTCTCCTCAAATAAGAGAGCCCTGCTTCAAATTCTGTTTTTTCACGGTCTCCAATGGAGACCATTAAATGACCAATGACATAAATTGTGATATTTTTGTCGGCGTTTTTCGCACAATGGAGTTCATGCAGCAGAACGCGGGCTTCACAAAACTGTATGAAGCAGTACTTTCTTATATGAAAGAGTTGCAGAGCGGGACGTTTCCCCTTTTAGACTGGAGACAGTTTCTACAGTCTGGAGACTGTTTTTACAGGGACACGATGGACATGGACTTAAATGCATCCAGTTCTCAAACAGGCGTGACAAAGATGTTTCAGACTTGCATAGTGTAAATGTTCATATCAATAGTGAATAGTGTAAAATCAAAGTTATCGACAGGCAGCTGGAATTTGCATGATGGGAGACGTGGTAATTATTTTTACTAATCACACTTTAAGGCATTTGGCCACAGGACAAGTTTAATCCGCTGCCAGAATTCAAATGGTGTTTTTTTTGGTGTGATTTATGGATATTCAAAACAGATTAAACCCAGTAATGTGTTGGTTTTTTATGTCACCAAAAAAGTGTTAATTAGTGTTGAATGGGAACATTAGGAATGTGTGATGGTAGTGGGGGTCGCTACCCCATCCTAGGGTCTTCTGGTCTCCTCATTTCAATGGTGTGAAGAGGCCCATGGAGGTTCACCACGTACAGGGTGATGACTGGGTTCTCTTCCCCTGCCTGGAGGTAAGGTTGGCCGCAGGGGACCAAAGAAAGAAAAGTAAGAGCAGATAAAACGGATAATATTAGTGTCTGAGCTTAAAAGATAAATACGATTAAAATACTTTGGACACGTTGCGATTTTCCCTTACACTTGAAAACTGTTCGCGGGTTCACCGTCATCCCTTTCTCTCGAACCATTTTATCGTCAGAATAGCGTTTACGATGACCCCACGTACCTTGGGGTAGTGATAATCCTTCCCTGTGGGATACGGGATCCCGGTAAACATGGGTAACTCCATCTTGGGCACCAGCGTGTCGTTAATGGTGGCGTAAGCCAGTCTGGCGCCGTCGGGTGACCACCAGTGGGCGATGTGGGACTGGAAGATCTCCTCTGCAAGAGACAAAAACTAAATTGGTCACACTAATGCGATAGAAATCCCAAACAGCTTTTTATCGGTTTTGAACGTGACAATATGTCTTTTTTGATCATCAGCATAGTCACCTTTGCCTTTTTATCACTGTTACTGAAATAAATCCCCAATTTAGACAGATAAGACTAATGTGATGTTTCTGCCATTCTCCCCAAACCCGATGTGAACAGTCCACTCTGCTGCTAACACAGGTGGCGTTCTTTTCGGACAACTGAGTGCCTTTTAAAGAGTTATTAAAATACCCTCAAAATGTTCAACTTTTTTTTATTCAAAATGGGTTGTTGCCAAATTGAAAGAGTTTTTTTTTTTTTTTTGATTTTCATTTCAATATTAAAGTCATAAAGTCTACAAGGAGTACTGTCAAAATCTTGATAAGAACAAATCAAATGTACAGGTATTCCAACCTTAACATTTCCAACAGAGGTGGAAACTGGAGCCAAATCAGCATCTTCATTTTTCTTGTGCAACAGTGAGGAACAGTGATGTGAGGAAACCTAAATATATCCCAGACGACGCCTGTATTTAAATACCTGCCCATGGAGTTGATTCAACATTGGTTCAAGGGTGCTTTGTTCCACGCCTGTCTCTGCGTCGTGTGTCTATTGTTTTTTTTATCACACTCAAACAAACAATTTCAAAACACATTGTTGTTGCCCACTGTGTTTGTGTGTGTGTGTGTTTGCATCTATGTGTGTGCCTATATGAAACACAACCTTGTACTTTGCACTTTTCTTCTAACCTGCATTCTAGGAAAGTCACCTCACAGTTGAAAAGCACCGCTAAGAGCAAATTAATTCACTTCTCTGTACGCTTCTGCATCCAAACACAAACAACTCGCTGCACACACAAACACACACCCACACAGATCAGACACTTTTCCAGCTGAACTCAAACACAGTCGTCATCAAGCAATGCTTGTTTTAAAGTTGTTCAGGGAACTTTTTTCCCACCCAAACAATAGACCAAAAAAAAACTCATTATCAAGTCAAGCGTCACGTCACAGGAAAACATCCAAATATTTCCCCTCAACGCTAACGTGCGCCCGGCGGCTGCACTTAGATCATCTTGGCCAATTAAAATGTCATTAGCGCTGTTTATCTGTGGGACCGGAGGCGGCTTTTTGAAGGGATCCCGTAAACATCCATTACCAATTAGCATTTTCATTAACCGGCCTCGCTTGGCCCGACCACTTGATATGCGGCGCTATTTGAATCCTCCCCACCTCTTCTTCTCCTTCCCCGCGGTGTGCACGTCTCTAAAAACCCCAGCGGGCGCACTGCCACCGAACGCTGGCGAAGCAATCACAGTAATGGCCGCCGATAGCAGAGTGGTGGGCCGAAAGCACCGGTGTTAACGTTTTTAATAGTTTGCCTGATTTGCTTTATTTTTTTCCAACCTCTTCACTTCTGTATTTGTGAAGAGGTTGTGGCCCCGGACCCCTCTGGGGACGGGCTCTAAGGCTCCATGTCGTGACCAGCCTCCAAAAGCTTTCCATCATACGCTGATATGGAAAGTGACCTCGATCGTCCTGGTAACCATGGCACTATGGTTAGGGGGCTGCACTCAATCAGAACATCAGTGTAAAGTGTGTGTAGTATCACAGGAATGGAGTCTTTCTGAGGGCTATCTGGACCCCATTAAGAACGAGAGAGAGACAAAGAGAGAGAAACAGAGAGAGAGAGAGAGAGAGAGAGAGAGAGAGAGAGAGAGAGAGAGAGAGAGAGAGAGAGAGAGAGAGAGAGAGAGAGAGAGACGGCCAGTTAGTAGGAGGAATGGTGTCCTATTAATGCTCCACTCTCCTCGGAAAATCTCTCTCTGTCTTTCTCTCCCAGCCAGGTGAGCTGCCAGACAAGCCACCTCCGTCCCCCTCCTGGTGCTGTGCGGACTACATAATTCAACTTGTGCAGAGAACGTTATATTATATATGATACGATTTGATTGGGAGTCAATCTACCAATGGGTGTAATGAATGGAAGGTGACAGACCTTGGTCCAAACTAATGAGAATATGAGAGGGGGAGGGGGGGATAGATGGCACTCTTGAGAATGTGCTCAATACTATATTATGCGGCTACTATAATCATGCTTAGTCACAACATCAGTACGGTTCATACTTTATAGATTTGACTGCTTGCCTCCAATAGGGGGCAGCGGCGAGGCAGGGCCGAAGGACCTCCTATGTTTTTGCTGCAATCATGAACTAGGCCAGATGCTTTTATCCCTATGCTGAATAACCTAAATGGACTCTAAACTCTCCTGGCCCGGAACTGAACTACAACAACCCAAACCATTGACCTAATCTTAGCAGTCTGTAGCTGTAAACATCAATTCATGTTTATCTTTTACCTGACTCTACAATTTTAAATGTTTGGAAACATTACTTTTTTGGTTTGAAACCGGCACTCATTCGATTTGTTGAGATTACTTCAAGCAAACTCGAACATGAGGCGAGCACGAGTCATCTTCTAAGGACAAAGTGAATGCGAGAGCGTAAGCCAACACCCTTTTGTTTTACATTGGGTGATTGCTAAGTAACAGCCCACCGCGGGCTTCTATAGCATTGAGGAGAACATATGAACCCACTGCTGTTCACTTTTAGATTTTAATTAGCTTTTCAGTTCATTCAACATGCAAAATGATCAAAAGAAAAAACTAAAATTATATAAAATAAGAGGGGCTCTGGGTGCTGAGCAGTGCTCATGTGTTTGTGTTTAATTAAGTGTGATCCATCTACGCAAGAGGTCCCCGAGATGTTATTAAGAGAACTTCCGACTCACACGCTAATTAGCGTAGCTTTCTAACACAGTAGCTCCGGCCAGTTAAAAGAAGTTAGTCTGCAGATCATTTACCAAATGACAATATTTCCTGCATCTCGATGAAAACAATGCAAGCTGGTTCTGGCCGCCACCAAAATATATATACCAACAGATTGAACTTGAACGCTTACTACGGAGTTTCAGTGGAAAACTTTCAAAACACGAAAAAACAAAACTGCATTAGTAATCATCTGACTGGGTCGGATCTCACCGCGGGGGGGAACAGATAAACCCAAACCCAGCAAAACATAAACAGCCAATCAAATCCCCGTTTCTGTTCCGGAACTTTCCCGATAACAGCCGACGACGGCGCCTCACGCAGTGACAGCACGTCCTCCTACCGGTGATAACCAGAAAACACAAACAACATGTTGTTGTTGAAGCGATAGACGCGCAGACGCCTTGCCAAAACATCGGGGAGGGGGGGGGGGGGGGGGGGGTGGACGGTGGCAGCCGTGGTTGTGTTGGCGGCGGGACGCGTAAACAAAATGTTGTTCTTTATCTCGACGCACCAGCTCTGTCCCCAGGCCACGCCACGGCAAGCGGCTGCCGAGGATTGTGGGTAATCGGCCCGCTGACAGAGGACGGGAGAAAACCTGAGGGCGCGCGCGCCGGTGGGACGGTGGCGCAACGGGACGAGGTCTTTACTTTCATCTTGTCAGGGTTTGTTTTGTGTTCTGTTGTTGGCGTCTCTCCATCACTGTCTTGTCCTCCTCCACCCTGTCTCTTCTCCTTCCTTCTCATTACCCCTGGCTCCCCCTCCACTTCATCTCAATCACTGTCTCGTCCTCTACTTTCCTCTCTCCCTCTCTCTTTCTAGAAATACCTGTGTGTGTGTGTGTGTGTGTGTGTGTTTGTGGACGTAATCGTTTGTTTGTGTTCCCTGCCATAAATAAATAGGGTGATCTCAGGGTCTTCAAAACCATATAAACATTACGGTCTGACTGGTCGGGGGCTGAAATAACACCGCCTTGTTTTAGTGTTTTGACATCTGGCCAAGAGTTCTTCCACTACTGCAGTCCAACTTTTAAAGCGCACACCACCTCCTCATCTGGAAGGAGAAGGTGGGTGTTGATAAGATTATGAAACCAAAACAACAACAACAACGACAACAACAGGCGCATATCTGGCAGGAGGGAGAGAGCAGATAGGTCGTAGCAAAAGGCAGGCAGACTTTTGAAGGGCTTCTGGAATTGTTGTTCAAATGTTGTTTTGAAAAAGGTTCGCAATTGTTGCTCCGGGATTTTGGGAAGCGTTGGGATTTAGAGGTGGAGAAATATGTGTTCCGCCTGAAAACAATTATATCAAGGTATTTGTTGTTATGTTTTTTTAATCCTTCCAACCTCTTACAGAATGACAAGCACATCTCCAAACAGCTCAGAATGCAGTGTGAAAGCTTTCCTTTGAGTAAGCGTGATGGTTCAACCTGATAGTGTGCTAACAAGATTATGCAATACACATTCTGGGGCCCACGATTCCTGTTCGATTTCCGCTCCCATGTCGTTCCCTCTCGTTAAACCCAATTTCCTCTCTCTCTCCAGTGTCCTGCTCCAAATCTATAAAAATACAAATTCCTTAGTCTAATTCAAAATGCCTGGTCCCCAACCAAGAACAGTGAGATCGAAGGCATTTGGATGTGTGTGTGATGCAAGGCTGCGGATAAACTGATGTGAATCATCTCAGGTAGAACAACTAACACGAGCAACCTGGAAAAGGCTGTCAAATTCTGGTCAGTTGGTCAATGGGTTGGTCGATGAGCACTTGTTTGACCAAATTCAGCTTTTTTTTTTTTTTTCAAATTCTCATCGATGGAGCTGTTTTAATAAGGAAAAAAGCACTTCTCAAACCATTATTTCCGGGCTTGGTAGCAGCAAATGCAGATGTTTGTTAACTTGATTGATCGGCTATATATGGGAGATTGGCTTTATATGTGTTAGAAATAACATTATTTATTAATAAAATTATATTCAAGGTTCCGTAGTTTCTTATTTAATAATCATATGGTTTGATAGACTTTGAGTAAGGAGGTCAAAACATTATCATTTACATTTAGGGCATTTAGCAGATGCTTACATCCAAAGTGACTTACAATAAGTCGGTTCAGTATGGATGTTCATAGAACAACTTTGAAGCACTATCAATTGCTAGGTTAACCCATTTCCTGTATATTACAAAGATAGTTGGGATAAGATGCTAGACGATGCTAAGTACTATTTTGAAGAACTAGGACATGTTTAAAGGAGAATAAGGGAGGAGGGGAGGTGGGGTAAGGAGGGAGGCTATGCAGAGTTCAGTTGAACCCTGGACAAGTGAGTCTTGAGTCTGGTGGGTTGTGACTTTGTTGTTTAACCTTTGCTTGCTCTTAGCGATGGCGTCACCATGCATCCAGCTGAGGCAGTTGAGCGGAGTGCTCAAGCTTGGTTGTGTGGTATGACTAATGCTTGGAGGTAGGCAGGGACAGTTCCCTTTGACTGCCTTGTAGGCCAGTATCATTGTCTAAAACACCCAAGTTTTCACAACTTTGAACTCGCGAAACTTAAGGAAGCTAGTGGCTAAATGCTTACCGATCATTTACTCATCTCCAAACTAATGACAAAATGTCACAGAAGTCATTGCTGTTGCAGCACATTTTTTAAAACAACATAAAGGTGTGCAGGCATATCATCTAAAATCGTTAGGCGGTCATTTTTTTTTTATGTCGTCCGTGATGCTCCGTCAACCTTTGTGTTTAACGCTCGATTGGCTCGAATGTGAACCTATCAGAATCGGCACCTCAGCACGCAACGCAGCAACATCCCTTGGGACCCATTATAATAACCACAGAACAAAGCCTTGAATCAATAAAGTCTGGTGTTCGACCCTTCATATATTGAAGCTCTGCGTAAGCAAACTCGGACCACGAGTGGATCTGAACCCACTAACCTTCCCTTAACAGCAATTGCGCCATATTTAGGCTAGCAGTCAGAGTAGAGTGCACTGTGGATGAAAGGAAGTTAATCTAGAGATAACGTGCATATGTTTTTAATATATATATATATATATTTTTTTTTTCATCTATAGAATTTCAGTCGACCAAGATTTTCTTTGGTTGACTACAGCCCTAGAAACAACACAGCTTACCGGCTAGAGTTTTTATTTTTTAATAAATTGCCTGCGGGCAAATTTAAATCAAACGACACAAAGGGCGCCTCACAATACACAACGGTTGGGATTTGATCATGTAAAGCATGTTGTAACATGTGTTTAAAAGGGACTCTATGAATACAATGTAACATATTTAAATATATCAAATCAACATTAATTGATTCTACTTAATAAAGGTTGGTCTGCAGCGTTCACCGCGTTGAGTTTAGGATTGGCTATTGGCAGTTCACACTCTTGTGATGTCACAAAAGGGGATTGGCTTATTGGCTTACCTTCATACAGCCAATCGCTGAGGCCGTTGAAGATGACGCCCTCCTTACCAGTGGAGACCAGGCGGATGGAGCGACTCTCCACCGTGGAGCGGTAGTAGATGTTGTTCTCAAAGATGAAGATCTGACAGGGGAGAGAGAAGAGAGAGGGAGGGGGAGAGAGAAGAGAGAGGGAGGGGGGGGAGAGAGAAGAGAGAGGGAGGGGGGAGAGAGAGGAGAGAGAGGGAGGGGGGAGAGAGAAGAGAGAGGGAGGGGGGGAGAGAGAAGAGAGAGGGAGGGGGAGAGAGAAGAGAGAGGGAGGGGGGAGAGAGAGAGGGAGGGGGGGAGAGAGAAGAGAGAGGGAGGGGGGAGAGAGAGGAGAGAGAGGGAGGGGGGAGAGAGAAGAGAGAGGGAGGGGGGAGAGAGGAGAGAGAAGGAAGGGGGGAGAGAGAAGAGAGGGAGGGGGAGAGAGAGGAGAGAGGGAGGGGGGAGAGAGAAGAGAGGGAGGGGGAGAGAGAAGAGAGAGGGAGGGGGAGAGAGAAGAGAGAGGGAGAGAGGGAGGGGGAGAGAGAAATTAGAGAAATAAACAGAGGGAAGGGGAGAGACAGAAATAGAGAGAGACAGAGAGAAGGAGTGATGGAGGGGAGAGCGAGAAGGAAGGAGAGAGAAGAGAAAGGAGAGAGGGAAGGATTAATGGAGGGGAGAGCGAGAAGGAAGGAGAGAGAAGAGAAAGGAGAGAGGGAAGGAGTGATGGAGGGGAGAGCGAGAAGGAAGGAGAGAGAAGAGAAAGGAGAGAGGGAAGGAGGGGGAGAGAGAAATAAAGAGGGAAAGAGGAGTGAGGGAGGGGAGAGAGGGAAAACGGGAGAGGGAGGGAGATATAGAGAAAGGGAGGGAATTTGAGAAAGGGGAGAGAGAGAGGAGGGTGGAGACAGACAGGGAGATAGAGGGATAAATATGGATAATTAGCCCCGAAAATGAATTAATTAGTGAATAAATAACTAAATCAACATTATTTAAGTGAACGCAATAAACCCAGGAACAAAATGGTGACAAATTAGAGGATTAGTCTCTTAATTAAGTAACGTTTGAAGACAATACTCAACTGATTTGTGCCTGTGACATATGAGTAGAGAGTAGGTGAATTAATTAGCACAGTGAAGCTACAACAACCCCCTCCACCACCACCAGCACCACCATCCCCAGCACATCTTGGCACGGCTGGCTTCCCCACAACATCCCCTCTCTTACCAGGGCGGAGGGGTCGGTGGGCCGTGACGCCGACACACAGACTCAGGTCCCCTGGGGTGTGAAGGGCACCCCCCTCCATGTTGGGCGGTCACTGTTTAGCGCTCACATTTCGTAGGTGAAGTCACCGCTAAATAGTGACTCCTAGCGCCACCCCCCACTCACTAGTTGTTCAGTAGTATTCAAGTGGTGAACAACGTTACATTTAACCCTCTGCCTCTTTCGGACTCCTTTCACGTTTGGCATTTCAAGTTTTTTTGGCATTTCACGTTTTTTCTTTCTCGTGTGTCTTTTTGCCGCTTTGTGTGCTTGCACTTCGCCCTAAACCAATCCCTGGATGTCTTGTCATACAGGCGACACAAGACTCCTGATTCTGATGGTTTTCACGGCCTGACAGAGAGACCCTGACAGGCGTGGAGAGAGCGAGCGCGGGGAGAGGTCAAACGGCTCATCGGAGCGGGTAAACAGACGTTAGGGGGATGGGTTGGCGGTTTAGTGTCAAAGGGAAACCAATGAGAGGGATGGAAGCAAGGATCACTGGATTCGGAGGGTTTTGGAGTGATTTAGAAGGACTTGTTTAAACTCGTGTTGGGATTATGGATTAGGATTCATCTCACTCTGAGGCATTCCAGGTAATTCTGAAACATTTTTGATGCATTGCCATGGATATCCGCTGGAGAAAATCAAACACTCCAGAACTCAACGCTGGTTTGCTCACAGAAGAAAGTTGCTAGGTTCGAAACCCCAATGTCTGCATCCTTGAGCGACATGCCCCTAACCCCTACCAGCTTCTTAATGATGTATGTTGCCATGGATGATATCTTAATCAGATGGCTGATAGAGTAAATAGAAAACGGACTTCAACTGTGGTAGTGATTCACGCAGGTGTAAATGGAGGGTTCAACCAGGGGGTTGATGGGAGTTGTAGTTCTCACCAGCTGCTGGCCGTGCGGTCCCCAGCCAGCGTACTGCAGTTGGGCGTTCCTCACTTCTGGAGGGTTAAGGTTCCAGGTCTCCCTGAAGAGACACACATACAGACACCGACACACACACACCGACACACACACACACACACACACACACACACACCAAAACACACACACATACAGAAGTCACAATGCTGATAATAAATACAACACATACACAAACTGATAAATACACACAAACACACACACACACACACACACACACACACACACACACAAAAACACACGCAGACAAATATACACACATACACAGCCTACTGCAGTGAGAAAGCTGAATAGTTTATAGGTGCATCCTTTACATTGCCTCTCTGCCCCGGAGCCACTTGTCCCTGTACAGGAAGTGCTGTGTAGAACAAGGGGGCCTTAAGACCCGCCACAGGCCCTCCAATGCCTTTGTGGAGCTGTTGAATTAATGAGGTCATCGCTCCTGGAGGGCTGACGGTCTGCTAGCCACCACCAGGTGGCAGCACACCTATAGATCTAAACGACTGAACTGAACTAAGTGTGGCGGCTAAGGAAGTCCAAGGTTTTCATGGAATATCTAATAGTATATAATATATTTCCCTTGATGTATTAGTAATAGGTTTAGGCATTAGAGAAACGTTGGTTCAATTCAAGTAGGCTATATGGTTGTGGTGATGTAAGGTTGGGTACAAGTTTGAAATAGTAGATGTAGAGTTAGAAGATAAGTTTGAGGTAGACACCGTTACATCGCAGACGGCTTGAGTATCATTGGGTTTGTTTTTTCAAACGGTATGTTCAGGGTTTATGATATCTCATGTCTCAGTATGTTCTTCTGAAAATGGTTGCAAAACCAGGACATTTCAATGTGGGTAGTTGCACTAGAATACAGCATCAAGCTAATTGGATACTCACGGAGTCTCAAGGCTGCAAATGATGTAGAAGGCCGTGTAGGAATACTGGTAGACCTGGGGAACAGAGGATTCACGTATTCATACAGTCATTCACTCATAATTCTAACTCAAAAGTCATAGTGTTCTCCTATCTCATTTAGATTGTTTTTGATTGCCTGTGAAGAGGTAAAGTGATTTAGTGTTAGACATATTTGATCAGGAAGCTAATATCCAGTGCTAGCCCATTGAGAATACATTGGAGACCTTTAAAATAGATACGTAGACGGAGCCCCATTGACTGCTCCGTTGCTACGATACGCCAACACTGCCAAAATATTGGAAAGGCCAAGACTGGTCTGTAAATACATTCGGTTACTATTAAGTAAACGGGAGAGCTGCGTTTCTACTGGAACCAAAACTTTTAATATTATATCATTCAATATTATAGTGTATATATTTTATGTAACCATGTTTTTTTTTACCCCATGTAGATAATACACCCTTTAACAAAGACACTCACGGAAATCCGTTGGGCTCAATCTAAAGTAAAATCAGGAGAACGACATTCCCCTTCTGTTTATAATCTATCAACGTCTCGTTTCACGTTCCCACGCTGTCATCGCAAGCCCCTCCCCTTCATCTCTCAACCAATCAGGACCTCACGCATTAGCAGGAGTGCAATTGTGCGCCGACGCACGATTCATCAGTGTATAATAACATCTCTCATTCATGCTTGTCGCTTGTCTGCTGTTTTCATTGAGACTCATCGCAGACCTCCTCCATCCCCTCCACCTCTGGGATTAGGCTCCACCCGTCTACGGAGAAAGAGATTACATCCTCCAGGGCAGAGGCACTCCATCCACAATCACACCACCACCAGCGTCTAGACACCATAATGAGGGAATCCTATCCCGGCATACTTCATGGATCCATCTTCCCCTTGAAGAATAATTTGATGGGAGTCGGATCGCCAAATGTGTCGTCAGTAAATCTCATGGTTCCTTTTAAATACTGGTCTTTCCTGATTCAAGTGGAACGTGACTTTTCATCCAGAAGAAACGCAGCTCCCCCGGTTACTTGTATTTGTTAGCAGGCCAGTCTTTATGGCCTCGACCTTGACGTATGATCCAAAGGCCGATGCGGTGGCTATATATATATATATATATATATATATATATATGGCTATGTTTGGGCCACCGGTGTGTCGTCGTTAGTGTTGCCTCTCTGCACTCGTCTCTGTGTTGCCCGATATTGATGTTTTCTCTCCGCTGGGATACGTTTCCCCTGCTGCTAGCTTGGCTGCATGATAATGGTGCTAGCTGAATGCCTATGAAGCTATCTGATGCTAATAGTTAATTATCATTCATGTTAATGACTGCTAGCACGGATGAATGTAAATGGTGCTAGCTGAATTAAAAGGATGCTAGCTGAATGCTAATGATGCTAGCTTAATGATGATGATGCTAGCTGCGTAACCTTACATCGTCGGGACCGACTCGAGGAAAGGTTGTGTTATAACCCCTCTGGGACCGGCTTGGCACCAATATGTACTGCCATTTAGAGAAGGGAATTCCTTCCCCTCCCTAAAGCTATTATGCTAATGCTAAGTCTATGTTCACTTTCATGTATGAATAATGAATAATATGACATCATATATAACAATTTTACATATATATATATATATAACAGTGCAGTTCAGGTACGAATAATACCATGGAACATTAATAGAGCTAAATGTATTTGAGACGTGTGTGTGAATGTGTGTGTGTACGTGTGTGCGTACTTGCGTGTGTGCGTGCGTGTGTGTTTGTGCGTGCAGAGCATGTATGTGTACACAGATTAGAAAAGGAGATCAGGAATGGTGGAGACATAACAGCACCAATATAAACACACGTACAGACACACACACATACATAAAACAAATACACACACACACACACACACACACGCAAACAAATACACATAGAATAAATAGTCTTCTGTGTCACCTATTGCTAGTGTTTGTTTGTCGACACATTGTACTCGACTCTACTTGTTCTGGGTAGATGATTACATCAGTCAACATCCCTCCTTCCCCTCGCAGGCAGACGTAAGTGTGCCTGTGTGTATGCGTGTGTGTCTTCACCACCACCTTCTTTACAACCACCACCACCTCCACCACCGTCACCACCACCACCACCACCACCACCACCACCACCACCACCACCTCCTCCACCTCCTCCACCACCACCACCACCATCACCACCACCTCCTCCACCACCACCACCACCATCACCACCACCACCACCACCACCACCACCATCACCACCACCACAACCACCACCACCTCCACCACCACCACCACCACCACCACCACCACCTCCTCCACCACCTCCTCCACCACCACCACCATCTCTACCTCGACCACCACCAGCTCTCCACTATCTTCACCACCACCATCTCCTCCACCCCCCCCCCCCACTCGGTCCGGGGTCTTACCGGGGCTACGTTGTAGGCCAGCAGCACGTGCTTCATGTCGGGGGACACCTCATAGCGGCTCGCCTTGTACATCTCCTGCCAGGACAACAACACACAACCATTTAACCGTGCGCACAGCTTATTTACTCATTACTTCCGCTTTCTTTCCATTAGCGCCGCTGCCGCTGCCGCATCTCACGCTAAATGACGTGCGTTTGACGGATGGCGAGGAGAGTTGCCGCGGCGGCGGACGGAGAATTAATCAGGACGCAGTGAGCGTAACACCCGGCGACGATGACGAAAGTAATGTTGTGTGTCGTGGCGCCCGCGTCCCCCCAGAGTCTGACACAAAATATAATCAGAATTGTATTAGTATCTACTGTAAATATGGATGTGTTCATAACCCAGCCAACCCCCAAATAGTCCCCCCCCCCTTCCCCTCCAGATCCCCCATGATGCATCGGCAGACGGGGAAAGGCACACGGTGATGATGGATCACGTGTTGTTTGGTTCCTAACGCGAAGCGACTCCGAGGGACGGAGATGTGCTGACGGAGAGAGAAAGCCTTTCATTTAGTTCACGGCTACGCACTCTCTGTTTCACAGTCCGGGGATTACAGGAAGCCAATGAGGAAAGCATGAGGGGTCAGTGGGAAACAAAGAGAGAGAGATGGATGTATTGCTAAACTTACAAACTTCTTGTTGTGGACCAGGACGACCCTCTCTTGGGTGTCCACGTTGAAGTTGACAACGTCGCCCTCTCTGGTTCGATACAGGAGTTCATTGCCTGCAGAGAGAGAGAGAGAGAGAGAGAGAGAGAGAGAGAGAGAGAGAGAGAGAGAGAGAGAACAACAAGGGACAAACAAGAGGGATAGCAATTAGAAAAAGCATGAAGGAAGCGTATGCATGAATATTAATGCATAAATGTGACGCAAAGTCACTGTTATTCATTTAAAAAAGAAGATAACACATTTCTGTGTTCAACTGAGGTTGAAGGTTGTTTGTCGGACGACAACAGACGAAGAATCTAATCCAACAAAGAAGAATAAAGGATAAAACCCAACCAGTTCTGAAGGTTACTTTAAAAAACACTGGCGTCCCTCGTTCACCTTCACTCCGCGCACGCCTCTCTCGCCCCGAGCCCCACCCATCAACATCGTGGCCGGCTGCGGTGCTGAGGGATGGAGGTGCTCTGACGTGCGCGGTGCGGCGAGGTAATTAGCAGCGGGAAATTGGGAGGCCGGGCGTGTCTCTGGGTCCTCCAGCATATCTAATTGTCTATTAGGCTGAATCTCCATCACTGAGTCCCCAGCTACCCCACGTGCCCAGAGACCCAGACCTCAGGATGAACGAGGGTCTGTTGTAAATACATGAATAAATCATAGGGATAAGGATGGGGGAGAAAGGAGTGGGTGTAGTCTCTGGGACACACTGTCATTGAAGAACCAAGATCAAGTGCAGGTGAAGACAATATTGTGGCCCTTCTAACTTTTGATGGTTAGTTCATCCATTCATCTTCACTACTTTTCTTCCTTGCACCTTATTTGGCGGTGACCTCTGGTTTGTGTATGTGTGCGTGTGTGCGTGTGTCTCCATTTGCCCATCCATCCATCCCTCCCTCCCCCAATCCACAAACCCACCTTTCAAACCACTTACCTATCCATCCCTCCATCTCTCCCTCCACCCATCTCTCCTTTTTCCCTCCCTCCCTCAACCTCCCTTTCTCCCTCACCCCTCTCTCCCTGTGAAAAGCGAGGGTCGCATTTCCCCAGATGCTACCATTTAGCCGTTTACCTTTGCATACACACATAGCACCACACTACAAACAACCACACACCACAGTTTAATACACTCCATTTATTTACAACATGCTAGATAATTCACACATACATTTGTTTGTCAACTACCCTTCTTCCTGTCCGGCCTGGTCCATGGGGAACGCGTGCCGCATGGGAACCAGGGCTTTATTTTCTGTTCCGGGACAGTTCATTTGGTTTGCTAATGGCGGGGGTGGTGAGGTAGCGTTTGTACTTCTGAGTGTCGTTATGGTTGGTGTGATTTATTTATCAAAGACTGTGTT
Source organism: Pollachius pollachius (assembly GCF_949987615.1). Taxonomy (NCBI): domain Eukaryota; kingdom Metazoa; phylum Chordata; class Actinopteri; order Gadiformes; family Gadidae; genus Pollachius; species Pollachius pollachius. The sequence goes on along the minus strand of NC_136950.1, from coordinate 6,939,024 downwards.
GTGTGTGTGTGTGTGTGTGTGTGTGTGTGTGTGTGTGTGTGTGTGTGTGTGTGTGTGTGTGTGTATATTTGTATGCAGCGTTTGATGAACCTATAGTGTTGGGGCTATTATTCTTTGGTGTTTGATTGACCATGTTATATTGATGTGTCACCTATCCCAGTGGTTTCTCCCAATCGGCCCTGATTGGTAGGCCTATTTAATGGAGAGACATGGTGAGGGAAAGGGGTCGGGCATTTGATATGCAACAGCTTGCCGACAGGCTGTATTCTTTTGTGTGACTTTTTGTACTTTTGACACTGTAAATAAACCGGCACCATTTTTTGCAACCTTCAACTCTCTGAGCCGACTCCTGCTTTTGACCAACTGACTCCTTGGTTGCATACCGTCCCACATGTGAGTTGGGGGTTCAATACATCTGTCTCACACTCCCTCCCTCATTCTTTCTCAGTCATATGTACCAATCCTCCAGGTATCCCAGCAGAGCTTTAAATCCTACCCAGCATGCACTTCTCCAGGCAGCGACTCCTACAGATGTCTAGCCCCTCCTCGCCTCTCCTACTCTTCCCCAGCAGCGCCCTGGACACACCCACGCTCCCAGGGGGCATGACTGCAGTGGCCCCGCCCCCTTTGCCCTCATTGGCAAAATTGACCCCCGGCCCCAAAAAGACATGACCTGTCATTTGTTTCACATTCATTTATTTTGCATTGTTTTATTGTTGTATTTTTTATGCAAAAGTACAACTGTTATGCCCTCATTGGGTCTGTGCAGGGCACTGCCTGGGCGTCTTGCGTCGGCATCTATGTTTCTCAAACTCCCTCGCCCGAAGTGTTGTTTTTAACTGTGATCTCTTTTATTAATACAACCTCCAGCCCAGGGCAAGTCTGCTGCCCCTCCACACCCAGAGAGAGATGGAGGGAGGGTGAGAGAGACCTTGTAAAAATTTGCTTTTAAAAGTGGATTTATCTTAATCTCATCCTTGTCTGATAACACAACAATGCATTACTTGGATCTATAACACATGACTTTACAATATCAAGTTGATCTGCAGTCACATGTTTTTTACCAAAATCGTTTCAGATCTTCATCTGAAAGCGCGTTGAGCCCATATATTCTCTCTGGAAGGGAGCCCTGACAGAAAACCAAGAGACAATTATAACAGGTGAGCTTCACCTCACGTACAGTTGGATCAGATTGTCATGTTACTCAAAACCAGAAACAATGCAATCAGCTTAAGAACCACAGTACACAGTGAATCGGTATCTGTAAGGTGTTCACCAGCCAATCAGAAGGCAGATATCAGCACCTTTCTGTTTTAACCACACCAGCGTTTTACCGTCTAACTTATTATAAACGACACTTCCCACGGTGCTGAAAGTGACACATTATACCGTTTAAACTCTTATAGTCTGGCGGCAGGCAGCCATATGCTTGGCGGTGCCATGGGTTTTAAAACGACGTTCCAAGCGAGCCATTCTCCTGCTGTACGCTGACAAGTTAATTAAATACCTTGAGTACCTACACCGGTAAGCACTGCTTTAAAGAATAATTATTCCAGTCAATGCGGGTTGACCCTGCCAATGGCACCATGCCATTGTTCCAACTGCCTTGAGTTTTCTTTTGTCCTGCGGCTGCGTTCCAACTGAAGCATTGTTCCTCTCTCGCCGCCTTCTAGGAATTCCTCGCCTTCTCCGGAAGGACTCTCATCCATCCAGAAGGGGGTGAGGGCTACCATGGAGCCCCCCCTCCCACGCTAGCCATGGATGAACGACGTCGGGTCAGGTCAACTGTATTTGTCTAGCCCTCCATCCCAGACACCCCCTAACCCTGCAGAGCCCTTTAAAGGCCACGGGAAAACTGCCAAACCCCAGAGGGGACAACCCTGGAAAAGGAACACAGAAGAAGGTTCAACAGTCAGACACGGTGGGGAGCGACTACGAAGACCTATTCAGGGATGAAGACCTGGGCCATGCAGAGGTGTTTTTACTAAGTGTTCTTGTGGAGGTTTCCCCCCAGCCTTGTTTGACCAATTACTCCCTAGTACTATTTAGTCCCTTTTATCCAAAGGGACATACAGCGTGTTAGGGACTTGTCTTCAAGGAGGGATGGAAACCAGGAGTCAAACAGCCCAACCATGACAATATCATCCCCCCTTTTGTGCATTTAATGATATGGTCTGTGTGTGTGTGTGTGTGTGTGTGTGTGTGTGTGTGTGTGTGTGTGTGTTTTACGGGTCGTTTGGCGGGGTGTGGAGGAAGAGGCCAGGAGCTAGGGTTGAGTTATGGTGCGTGTCAGCGGCTAGCCTCCTGCGTCGTAGCGCCGTAAATCTCCGCTCCTTGGGCTCCGTCCAGCCATTAAATGAATAGACGTTCATTAAATATGTATCAGGATCCTAATTGTAAAACGAAGAAGAAGAAAGAAATCCTCCATCTTGATAATCAGGAGTTTCATGGTTTCTTTTTAATTTCCTCTTTGATCATTTTTTCTTTATATTTCTTTACATAAATATTTTTTGTTCGAATCTGCAATCGAAATTCCAGAGAAACAGGGAGTCTGACCGAGCTTGTCCAGGGAAACACAATCTGTAAGATGTGCATGACACGACAAAAGGTGATGAATTGTGAATGATTACATGAGTGAAAGAGTGAACATGTGATCACGTTAAAGGGTTAAGTAAGTATTAAGTAAGTATAAGCGAGTGAGCGAATTTCAGTGAACAAGTGGACAGGTGAAAGAAAACAACAACAAAGGTGCACGTGAAAAAGTGCATCGAGCAGAGTGGAAGGAGAAGGAGTAAAGAGAGACTGAAGGAGAAGAGCGCGGGGGGAGGTCAGCCGCCACAGGCGACCCCCCCCGGCCCCCCGTCACGTCCCTCAGCCAGAGATCGATGGTAATCAACCAGGCGGGCTACATCGCCCGCGGCCCGGCCCCGGGATGCCACGCGACCGCGGCTACGCAGTGACAAGGCGGTCAGGGTTCATGCTCTGTTTCTGTTGTGTTAACCTTCGACCCCGGCGGCGGAGAGGCGCTGAGTGCCGGTGGGAGCGCCGCTGTGAGCCGGAATAACGGACTAAATAAATACACATTCTCGCGGCGTTTGTGAGGTGCCCTTTTCTTCTGCCGTGAGCAGCAGCACATTTGCCTGTCCTGCTGGGCGCCCGGCCCTCGCTGACGCAACAAAGAGCCGGGAAGCTTTTGTGTTGGCAGCGATAAGACGCTGGAAGAGGATTCAAAGGATTGTGGGTCTATTACATGGATACTGCGTGTTCAGCGCACATCGGAGAAAGGAACAGTCACGGCTTCGCTTCGCACGCACACACACACACACACACACACACACACACACACACACACACACACACACACACACACACACACACACACACACACACACACACACACACACACACACACACACACACACACACACACACAAAAGAGGGCCTCGGAGGATCCTCTTTTCAAAAGAAGCCCTCGGCATTCTGGGTATATCGTGGGATCCTGGGTATATCATTAATAACCAAATTAAATCATGTGAACCGTCTGAATGGTCCATCCATCCGTCTCCTTCATCATCCATCGATCATCCATCGATCAATAAGCGATCCATCCACCAGCTATTTAAACCTTTCAGTGCAATGTGCCTCAGTCGATGGCTGGTATTTCAACCATGAGCAAGGCACACGTTGATGCTGAATACAAGGAAGCAGTTCACAGTACCACTGGACAACATGTTGACCCTGATCATGACTGCTCACCCCCAGCGACCCCCCAGCAGCAAAGTAGAAAGGGTTGTGTGTTATGACACTAATACCGCTTTCTTTGCCAGTGTAAATTAGCAACCTCCCGTGTGCTGAGGAGGTGATGATCTGTGGAGAGACATACGTGTGTTGACGTTTATAATTGGCCTTCCACACCTAGCCCTGGTGGTTGCCTTCGGAGACGATCCCGATCCAGCTATCCACCTTTGAGTCTCGCATCGGCCTAGCTTTGGCTGGGATGATGTCCCCCAGATTTCCAAATATGGGCGCAACCGTACGATGTTCAAAGCCAATTAGAGCAACGCACTTTGCTCTCATCGGTCGTGCCAAATCCAGTTGGAAGTCTCTAATCTGAGAAAAGCCTTCCCTGCCGATTTCTGTCCATCTTTTGACATCGTTATTCACTCTATTTCAGATAGAACCAGTTTGGATTGCTACTCCCTTTCCAAGAGTGCCACCATTGTTTATTTAATTGGTCACTTGCTGTTGGTGGTGAGCTGAACCTCCCTCCCCTAAGAGCTGAGTGGTCTGAGCGTGTTTATATTTTTGGATAAGGCTTCAGACGGGACGGAGGCCAGACCGACACGCAGAGAGAAACAGAATGTGATCTCAGCCATCAGGCTGCCTCACCGGGCTGTCTGGAAGCACATAGCTCACTGAAAAGGCAGAGCTCCCCTGCCACCACAAGTGTGTGTGTGTGTGTGTGTGTGTGTGTGTGTGTGTGTGTGTGTGTGTGTGTGTGTGTGTGTGTGTGTGTGTGTGTGTGTGTGTGCAACTGCACACAGACATGCGCCCACACACACACACAATAAATCGATGAAGCTATCACGGCGGTATATCGCTCCAATCCCTTTCATTTGGGAGTGTGGATGGGTGTTAGAGGCAATGGGTGGGAGAATGAGTTCATTGTTTGAAAAAGGTTTATGCCTTCAGAAACTGGGACATTGTAGATAATAAATAATCCAAATCCATTACTATTCTGTTATGCAAGATGATGACTGTGCATGTATTTACAGAGTTCCCAATACGCCAAAAAGCTCCTTCTCTCTGGGCTCATTGTTTAATACATCGTGGTCAGTAAAGGGACCAGTAAACAAGCAGAACCAGGTCGGCCATTAAGAAACAACAGACCTCGAGGCTACCGGGACCCCGGAAGGGAGGGGACACTTCCCTCACAGCCGCCAAAGAGAGTAAGGGAGAGAGAGAGAGAGAGAGAGAGAGAGAGTCGGTGAGTCAGTGAGTGAGTGACAGGAAGAGAGAGAGAAGGATGACAAATAGAAGCGGCTTGGGCATAAAATGAAAACGAAATATAGAAAGGAAATAATGTGGCATATGTGTGAAATCAGCGGGGGCTACCAACTGTGCAATTATTGTCAGCGGTGAGAGCTAGCGCCGCCACGGCAACGGGACACGCGCGGAATGCTGATGAGCCGTTTAGCGGGAGCACGAGGGAGCGCCCAGGAGTCAAATTGGACACATCACTCGGCTTTAAAAGGTGATGAAGCACAGAGACGGCGGGCGCAGGCGAGCCGCTTACGGACGGCGAGACCCTATAGGAGCTTTTCCATTAAGCTAGCCGGCTACCCTGAAACATCAGAGCCATTTGGATTGGACGAGGTCCGTTTGGACTATGCAGGAGGATTTCCGATGAAGTGGCTCTACCCAGCGTAAAAAAACAGACCTTGAAAAACAAAACCAATTATTTACAACAACAACAACAACAACAAAACAACCATTAAATCTCAAGCCCTTTCCCTGAAAGAAATCGCATTCTCCGGATGCTAGAGGTCTTGCTAACCGCACATGACTCGAACCATCCGGTTCAGTTAATAACTAACCCACATAAAAAGATGATGGAACTTGTAATTGCAATTCCTCCGCAGTTCTCTGACTATCTATCACCCATCCGACTACAGATCCATCTGGCGGTCCTCCCTCTATCACTCGTCACGCTATCTATCATCACTGTACCCATCCACCCATCATGCATCCATCTTCTCTTCCATTCCTCTCTGTTTTTTCGATTTCCCCAAACCCCCATCTTCCTCGCCCCCACAGCCGACAGAGGCTAAGGCAAAGAGGGCCGGGTTGTGATGAGTTCATCTCACGATGTTCTGCTCCATGATTTTAAACCCCGACCCCCCTCTGGTTCACCATTTCCTCTTGAAGCCACTGATCAAACGTCTAAATATGTCTCCATCACCGGCCCTGTGATGCTAAAGTCGAGATCTGTCCAGACGGTTCCTTTTGAAGTGCAACACCATAATGCTAAGCTAACTAGACATGTAGGAAAAAGGCAAAACGTGATACAACAGACGCTTTTATCCAAAGTGACTCATCTTTTTTTGTAGATTTGTTTCGTCACACAGCATCCATCTACAGACTCAGACTCAATGTTTATATTAACTGCAATCACGAGGACCGTTGGAGGAACTGTCCAGTTATGACTTTGTGTAGATAAACTATAGCATCCTCTACACCTTTATACAACCTGTGTATCTTCTCTTCTCTGACCTACGGACAGAAATACTGTCGGTAGACCTACAGACTCATAATACTCGCGTTTGTCGCTGATTTTGGGTTCCAGGGGGTACGGGGTGTCAGTGTCAGTGTCTGTGTCTTGTTTCCTGTTTAATGAAGCCCAAAAAAGACCGTACCAGAGCGTGGTTATGAGGGCCGTCTGTCGAGAGCACACTCCCCATGTTCTGCTCTGGGGGCCGCAGTGAGGGCCCCGCTGACGTTCCACGACGTGGAGCAGATGTTGTGTGCTAGCTTCCAGATGTGAACACTGAGCAACGTCTGTTTCGGCGTTAGCAAAGGACCGCTGATGCGTGAACATGATAAATGTCGTAGCCCACTGAACGGTTTGCGGCGCGGCGTTAAACAAGAACAAAGGGAGAAAAACTGGTCACATGGGACGTGGTTACTTCCTGATGTCCATATGGGGACCCGAGGTTCAGGGGGACCACCGCGGCTGAGGGGAACCTGGTGTCTGGGGGATAGGATGGAGAATGGCTTCTGTCTTACCCTGAATCCTGCACACTACGCAAACAAGGGCAGGGTTTCAGAATCAACAGATTAACCCCGAGATTGTCTGTCGGGATTACTAGGATTTTGGGGATTACTGGAGTGTGTGAGGCTAATGGTTACTTCTGGGACAGAATGTCTTTCAGATCATTGGTTCTCAAGCTGTGGTGCGCGTACCACTGCTGGTATGTGTGCGCTATTTTGTGGTATGCGGAGGAATCTCCTAAAAAATGATGAAATGGCCCTTTTATTTTAAAACAGAATATTATTAAGATACTAAAACGAAAGAAAATACCTTAACCATCAAATCGTTAAAATGGGAGTCAAAAATAAGTTTTGCCATGCCTGTAATATTTTTGTTTCAGTGTCAGCCTGCTTCGTAGTTGGGTTATATATATGGCTCCTCACTGAAATATTTGCAAGAGAAGTGCAGATCAGGAGGATAATATTTCAACCTGTAAATAAACTTGGGGACTGCATTGAACCGAGCCCAGGTGCTACCGGCGGCTTCAGCAGCACCAGTGAAGTCTCAGCAGCACCTGCTAGCACCAATTTGGGTTAAGCTGGAGAGGGACGGAGAGCCTAGACCGCAGTGTGAGGAATGTGTGGATGTTCTTAGCAATGAAACCATTAAACCCTCCCATCTCAAACAGCATCTTACAACCAAAACAGCAGCGCTGTAAGACAAATCAGTCATTTTTCCTAAGAAACGTGACGGATTGAAGCAGTCCAAGTTGACGATTCAATAACCAGGAACAACATCATTGTGCACCTCCTCTTGCTCGGACCGCACTTCCTAGAATATTTCAAGGTGAAGACCGAAGCAAACAAATGGACAAGAAACCCGTTCAGCATCCAAACCTCTGAAATGCCCAAGGACTTGACCGTTGGTGAGCAGGAGAGTTCAACAGAAATATCAAGCAGCACAAAATTGAAGTCTGCTTTCAGAAGGCGGTCTTTGTTGGACTTTTGGAAACAGCAACACACCGTATACCCTGCGCTTTCGGACAAGGCCGTGCAGTTCCTTCTTTCTTTTGCGACCACATATCTGGGCGAGAAAGGCCTCTCTTCACTTGCGGTCATAAAAACAAATATAGAAGCAGAGACTGAAGTTGACCTTGATAAACCCAGTCATCGCTGGACTGTGTTTGCAGAGGCAGGCACCCTAGTTCAGTTGTCAACATGCTTGCCAACTTTTTCACATTATTTGAATATGTCATATCATTTTTCAATCAGGTTGTTGGTTTACAGTTGTTATTCCTAATTTGCTCCCTTGCTATGTGTCTGTGTGTGTGTGTGTGTGTGTGTGTGTGTGTGTGTGTGTGTGTGTGTGTGTGTGTGTTTGAATGAAATACAGTTGTTATCTCTAATGGTGTCACTTGCTCTGTGTGTGTGTGTCTGAATGAAATACAGTTGTTATTTCTAATGGTGTCACTTGCTCTGTGTGTGTGTGTGTGTGTGTGTGTGTGTTTGAAAGAAAAACAGTTGTTATTGTTAATGTTGTCACTTGTTCTAGGTTTGTGTGTGTGTGTGTGTGTGTGTGTGTGTGTGTGTGTGTGCGTGTGTGTTAGGGGCGTGCCCTTATATTGTGTGGAAGATTTAACAATAAATAATATTATTTTAAGCAATAAATGTGCCTCCTGTGTGAACTGTGCGTAGCTAAGTAGGGCAGGTCTCTGCTACTGTATTTGTTATATTTTATAACATAACATAATGGTGGTAGTTGGAGAGACTAATATTTCTGTGCTTTATAAAATGTTTGAGAACCACTGACACAAATTAAGAGGTTGTGTTGTATTGAAGGGAGGTGAATACTGATATTGATAGACTTATGATACGTCATTTCGTGCCATTTTGGGAATGCATAGCAGTGGGCCAACACAACTTGTTTTTTAAACATGGTCAATAAATAATTGCCGATTCAACTTGACTTAATAACCCAGAGTAAAGCTTTGTTCCAGTCTCATCACTATATCTTACTGGTGCAGTGCAGACACACACAACCACTCATTCTAGCTTTTCTAAATCATACAGCGAAGTGTGATATGTCATATTCAGAAGCGGGAGAAGGATTCTCTCCATCTTATCTTGAATCGAGGAGCAAGACATAAGGAGTTGGAGACGAGGAGAATGACTGGACCAGAGGAGACAGAATCTGCATGAATCCTTCTGTTTCCCAGTCTGTGGTTGAGCTTCCCTTCTTACTGTGTGTATCCCAGTGCATGCGTGTGCAATTTTCAACCAGGTGAAGGCTGCATTATGTTCCTCCATCCCCTCTCCGGCTCCCCTCTGAAGTGAGCACAGCAGCTCTGCCTCTTTGAAACCTCGCTGTTGAAACGCCGCGCTCGTGGTGGCTTCCCCGCCAGCGGTATAACAGGAGCCGTAGCCGCGGTTACGGCTAATTGGACAGCCTGACGAGCCAATCGCAGGACGCTTCGGTTTCGCAAACTGGGACAGGCAGACCAAAAGCAGACATGGAACACGTGCACACAGGAAAACATAGTTAGATACATAGTCACGAATGCATTTGTGCAGACAGAAGCAAAGATACACAGACATACACACACACACACACTGGACAGCCATGCCCAAATACAGAAGTACAAACACAGACCAGAGATAGCCACACATGCAGACACACATACATGTGTCACACACACACACACACACACACACACACACAGACACACAAACACACATCTCCCTACCATATTCCCAAATCAAAAACTAAAACTGCATGCCAATAAAGGGAAATCCAAGCCCGGTCCGACAGTAAAAACTGAATAAAAGGAAAGGAGCGAGGAAAAACACACGGATCAGAATGGATAAACGCGGTTAAACAAACACAGCGGGTGGGAACAGCCAACGCTGGCCGGGAGATGCTAATTGGCCGCTGTGTGGAGAGACCTCCCCGTATTAACGCAGTATTTCTGGAGCGCCGCACTCAACAGCTGCTGAGCTACGCCCACACAGCCGCCATTAACAGACACCACAGGAACGGCGGAGAGAGAGAACGCCAGAGAGAGCGCACGAGAGAGAGGTCACTAGAGAGTGTACACTAAAGGGTGCACGAGCAAGAGAGCGCACGAGCAAGGGTGAACGACAGTGGCTTTTGACAATCTACACATCAAGTAATGTAACCGTATTCTCAGAAGCTGTAGATGGCTTGAAACAACTTCTTTGATATTTAATAATTACAATCTGTGGGTGGGGATGGGGTAGGGGAATCTGAATGTGTTTCTGTTGTTGTTGTTGTTGTTGTTGATGTTGCTGCTTTGGGTTTTATGATTGTTTTGTGTTGATGTTGTGTCTTGTCTCCTTTCAATGTCATATTGCGTGACATCTGACGTAAAAATGAAAGGTTGTTAGGGAAGGAATAAAGATTGGCGGGGGTTTGAACTTACTGCTGATCCACTTTGCATTGGGCTCGTACACCTTGAAGTCCTTCTTAAAGATGTCTGCCACCGTGAGCTTGGCCTTGAGAGCCAGGCTGTCGTCCTCCCCTGAAGCGCAGAGACAAAACACACAGAATCAGATGCATTCGTAAGCAGTATATTAATAGAGATCAAACAGCCTCAGACTCAAAGTTAAAATTTACGCTGCATATCAGCAGTTTTTGCCGATTTATGTTTGCATTTCTATGTTTTGTGTGTCCTTGTGTCTGGCCGCGTTAATATTCTTTATGATAAGAAGCTATAAGCAGCTTTTTCTCTGCCAACTTTCTTTTGATTTTATTCTGTTTTGATTGAGTCTCTTGGTTCCAGCACATTGGCTGGACCGCTGCACTTTTGCTAGAGAGCACATCAGAATACCTGAGAACCAGGAAACGCAATAAAAACACTATATGAACAAAACAAAGTGAGCAGATTAAACAAAGGCTGATGGCAGATGAATTAATAAGGAATATATAATAGCCAATACAGAGTGAGATAAACAATTCATAGATATAGATATAGTGTACACAGTGTGAAAAACATAGTTCAATTAATAAATCTCTCCGTACACAGAGTGAAACACACACTTGCTTAAATAAAAAAGAAGGAAAGAAAGGAATATAAGCGTTTTCCTTTTGACCACTTTTAAGCACCAAGATTTTCTGCCTCCCTTGGCACTGCTTCACTTCAAGTGTCCACATTAACGCAAAAGGTTCTGGATATGAAAGGGTCTTGAGCAGCCTCTAGCTGGAGGACATGGCCTGAGGACCCGGCATATTAACTACTTCAGACGAAAAGATACATTTTTATCTCCATGTCTCAGGTCATCAAAAGATCTCCAGAAATCTCTTTGAAAAACGGAGCGGGAGAAGAAGGAAAAGGCAGAAGGAGGGGAGCCTTCTTTGAAAGATATATCTTTTTAATTCTCCGTCTCATGTCGCAGATGAGATGGCGACCCCCGAACACGCTAATAGGCAGATTAGAAACAATTACAGGAACAAGACGAAAGGTAAACGCTTATTAGAAACTTTAAAACCTTGTAAGAAGCGACGACCCTTGACCGGTTACCACTGAAAAATACTTTCCTCTTAAATTCCCAGAGCTGTGCGGTAATATTCAGGCATAAATATTTGGCAAACGCTTTTATCCAAAGCGACTCACCATTGAGACTGAGAACACTCAAGCATTCAACCAATATTGGAGCAGCTCCACACACTGCTGAACGACATCTCAGAACAACAACTGGACAGACTGACTGAATATTTACCCAAACATTCAGCTCCAGCTTCTGAACAGACGCACAGCATATCATATCCTGATGTAGATCCATAATGTATCCAATCTCTGAGCTTCAGGTGGACCAAATCTAAAATATGAATAAATGTAGTCCCCTTTTACCAGCGGTAAAGAAGCTTAAATAAAAATTACAACGTCCATAAACAGCAGGTGTACAACACGGCTTTTTGCCATCACTTTATTGGCGTTAAGGTTAGATGTCGCTATAAAATGGTAAAGATAATTATATATAACATCTGAATTGAATCTGCAAATCGGACCTATGATGTTTTATCCTCGACAAACACCACTTCAACATTCAATATTACACCGATTAAGTTATATTATATCCTTATGTTCAGCGCATTGCTGCAGGTGCCAAGGAGGTAACCCCTCAACTGATACCGGGTACCTAATGATGTCGCATGGCCCTAATTAGACCTTGAACCAATCAGAGAACACAGCCATTGTAAAAAATCTTGTGTTTTGACTTCAGTGTTTTGTAAGCTGATGGTTTCTCTGAGGGTCTCACACATGGAACTGGATGAAAAGGATACACACATTCAAATACACATACACATACACACACTGTCACACTCTACTGCCAGTTGATTTTAATCTATAGTGGTTATAGAAACACAGTAAACACTGTACAAACCCATTACCCAATGTGTTCTATGCATTTGTTTCCCTGTGTTGACCCTATCGTATGATTGTAGTTAATATTTGTATTATTATTATTAAAATAGCAGTAAAAAATAAATTTGTGTCCTCTGCTGTTGTTTGATAACTGGTGTTTTTTGTAAATCAAAGTGGATTTGAAGGCTGAAGCTATCCATGGAGAATTATCAAATTGTTATTATTATGATTGTATTCAACGACCATTCAAAGACTTGAACGTGTCTCACAAAAACGCCCATAATCCGAACACAAGGGTGACCAACACACTTTATTTATCCAACACAATTTGTTTCAAGTGCTATTCACCATTGAGGTGGAGCAATTATAAAATGAAAGATTTTTTCTATTTTGTATTGGAGTACTTTGAACCGAATAACAAGAGGTGAGAATAGTTTGAAAAAAAAAAGAAGAATGCAACCTTTATTTGTTGTGGAGCACAACCTTTACCACAACCACGGCCTTATTAACCCAGCGGCCATCTTGGTTTTAAACGATAGCTGGTTGGGAGGAACCAAGATGGAGCCGAGATAGAACAAAGATGGCTGCTCTGTGCATAAGGCCCGTTCAGAGCTACGACGTTATAGAACCTTCCATAAGCTTGTTTCTTTAGCAACAGAGAGCCTCTAGAGAACGTAAATCCGGGATTTGTTGGGGATTTATTTGCCCCTGGGTTAATTAATGTCGTGTTGGCGAAGTACAGTACACACACACACATTCTCCCAGTACAAACATTAATTACTTGTCAAGCCAGAGTTACATGAAAATATGGTTAGGTTTTGTGATTGTGATTTGGGATTGAAAGAAGCATACACACAAGCGGACATATGCATAGAAACACAGAAACACGCACACACACACACACACACCCACAATAAGTTGTATCGTTATCAACTTATTTCCTTCCTTGTTTTCTTTAAATTATATATACATATATATATGCATACTTTCTATGTATATTGTCTTAAAATATATTCTTTCACCCATTTTTCAAATAATGGGAGGCTCAAAGGTGAATCCCTTCATACTTAAAATGTGCATGAATTTGATATTGGCTAAGTCGCTTTTAAGCCAAATAAGCAAAACGGGCTGAATCTTGCTATAAATATCTCAGCCCCTCATATCAGTCACACTGCCGTTCTCCTTCTGGTCCTCAGTTTCTTGCCCCAGCTGCCCCAGGGATCAGCTCCACCAGATGTTTGACCTACAAGATGTATGGTGTGTGTGTGTGTGTGTGCGTGCGTCTGTGTGTGTGTGTGTGTGTGTGTCTGTGTGTCTGTGTGTGTGCGTGCGTCTGTGTGTGTGCGTGTGTGTGCGTGCGTCTGTGTGTGTGCGTGTGTGTGTGCGTGTATGTGTGTGTGTGTGGGCCTATCAAGTTTGTAAGTGTTCCAGCTGACAGAGATAGTGTGGTATTATAGGGTGAGGGGAAGAGAGGACGAGAGGAGGCAGAGGAGCGAGGAGGGGAAGGGGTGGGAGGGAAACAGCGATAGAGCGGGTAGGAGGGGGAGAGAGTGGATGAGAAGAGGAGAGAGAGAGAAAAATGGAAAGTGGGGGTGAAAGAATGAGGAAGAGGGTAGGAGGGGGAGAGGATGGGAGGGGGAGAGGGTAGATGAGAAGAGGAGCGAGAGACACAGAAGGCAGGGGGAGGGAGGGATAGAGATGCTGCGACGGAAGGGAGGTTGAGAAACGGAGAGAAAAGATGGGAGAGAGCGAGGGAGAGCGACAGGGAGACAGAGAGGGAGTGGGAGAGAGAGAGACAGGGAGACAGAGAGAGAGACAGGGGGACAGAGAGAGGGAGTGGGAGGGAGAGAGGGAGAGAGAGAGAGAGAGAGAGAGAGAGAGAGAGCGAGAGGGAGCGAGTGACAGAGGTTGGGAGACAGAGAGAGGAAGAGGGGGGAGGGAGAGAGAGAGAGAATAAGACAGTAAGACAGATAATGTGGAGAGGGAAATAGAGTGACAGGAGGTGGGCGGGTGGTTTGTCAAAAGCAGTTAGAAAATGCGTCTCTCTCTGTCAGGTGAGCACCCATCAACCTGCTGCTACTGAGTTGCACAGAACACGCCATCCCATAATTCTCCACAAGTGTCACGTTTACACAGCTTGATGCCCCCGGAGGGCATCCACCAACCTAGTATGTTCTACATGGAGTCACATCGCTCTAATTCTAGTCAGGAGCTGTGTAGTATTGCCGTAGCGGTGTAAGCTACGCAAATGGAAAAAGGCTCACTTAATAAAAGCTATGTGCTACCGCATGCCGACTATTTATTTATGCTACCGGCGTTAGGAACGGTTACGAACTAGCCTGGCATCGGAAGACAAATTGCACACTGCAATTATCCAAGGGGAGCAGACGAAAATACCTCTGGAGGCAATCTGATAGACAACCAGCCACACGTTGATGCAGCACTGAGCCACAAAATGATTTTTAACAGGCAACATGCTTGCAGTCAACAACTTCCTTCTCAACACAAGCTTTAGGTGCAGTCGTCGTGACTTTTTTTGGTGAAAATATACCATCCAGTTTGTTTAATACTGTCCTCGATAGCGGGATCAAAAGACAACTCTAGTGGCGGCCATCTTTGTTGAGAACGCCCCTATGGCGCTCCTCTGCACCGTCGTCGTATTTATCCCGCCTCACATTACATAAATGGTTGTGATTGGTCGGCCAATCACGTACCGGGCAGAAATCGTTTTTTACGGGAGGGGAGGCAGACGTTAACTGCAGAGCAAATTAAACATGTTCCCCTGAGATGTGGCTGGTTCCCAGGCGCATTACGCACCATTCCGGCCCCGTACTGAAAGATTCTCGACACCAGTCGAACACAGGCTGTAAACCCCGTCCCCGAGGAGGTTTCAAAAGCAGGAGAAAAACAGAGAATATCAGCTCTCCGTTGCCATGGATACAGAATTAATCAACGCCACTTTCCGGCGCCAAGGAGGGCCATATCAAATGTTTCAGCCAAACCGTTTACCATACAGCCCACCAGACAAACAGTCCCTGCCCCGGTCCGTCTGTCCGGGGGCCTCACGCACCACAAGACGGCCCCCCATGGCGCCCCCACAGAGTCAAGACCCTCTTGGACGAGTTCTGGATGAGCAGCTGTGGTTGGAGCGCTAGGTGGGCGGAGGGCATGGATTAACACTGTTTGGAAATGTTCCTCGAAACCGCCTGGCCTGTCTCTGCTCTCTACTGCTCCTGCCTGGCTTTCAGCGGCCCCCCGGTCGGCCCCTGGTCCCTAGGAGCTGGGGCGGTAGGAAAAGGCTGGCCGGGGCTATTCTTTGTCTCTGACCCACACCAGCTGAGGTCCCTGAACTGATCAGCCGCACCAGGGAGCAGCGGAGATGTTTCCAGAATGCCAGGGGGTTGACCTCTGCTGCTGTTCTCTAGCTTGTCGACGGAGAACTCTCCCCTGTGCGTCCCTGCAAACCATGGAACCGCGCCCAAAAGCTTTTTCATCAAACATTTCGGACACTATGTCGGAAAACGAATGGAATAAATTATTCAGACATTGATAAATTTGGAGGAGTACATTTGAAAACAAGGAAGATAAACTTCTGCGAGAAATAAATTGGACACAAAATAGATAAACCTAAAAAAGGAATAAGAAATCGGACAGCTTGTCGAACAACGATGACTGCTCTCATCTTTCCTCTACCCCGGCTCACGGGTGATAATACCTTTAATATTACCTCGATTATTACCTTGATATCTTCTCCCCCCCCCGGACTGGAGCTCGTAAACAAACGCAGAGCGATTAGCATGTCGCCAGCGGAGCGGAGGAACACATTATACGGACGGCAGTGATGAGGGATGGTGTGTGAAAGCGTCCATATCAGCAAACTTTATGGGGCTGACTCTAAGCAGATGGCCCGCTGATTAAACCCTGTGTGTTCGTCTCCAACGAGGAAAGCGTGAAGGTCAATATCCAGGTAAAGAGCACACTGAAATGGCTGCAAGGGACGATTTAGACGTCAGGATGGAATGTGCTGTGCGTGTGTCTTTACATATGCCAGGTGTTTAACATGTCACAACGTGTCATTTTCCTGTGACTCCCTGACCTCCAGCGAGGTTATGTAACCAGAGTGATATATAATCTTACCTGATGTAATAGAATGTCAATTTGATCATAGTGTGTCACACCTCAGGTAATCCATTAGGTGCAAAGGCCCAGAATAACGTGTGCGAATCATCCTCACTCATTCATAACACATGCAGAGACTATGCACGCACTCGCTCACCCACACAATCTGCATTGCATGTGAGCGCACACCTTTGCATTAAAACACACCAAACACCTACACACCAACACACAAGACACAAACCCATAAACACACTTGTTTCACACTTGCACATAGTATGTGGTAAAAACACAATGAAATACAGGTAAGCAGAAACGCAAACACAATTCCACGCATACAGGAGCGCACACAAGCTGACCCACAAGGCACATACACACAGTCACATCAAAGTGCATACAATTCCATGGAACACAGACACCACACTGCAGACCTCATTATCATGCAGAGGAAGACCTGGGAGGTTTGTTCAATCAATCAGAGACTCACTCAGGAGTAACAAAAGAGATGTGTGTGTGTGTGTGTGTGCGTGTGTGTGTAGGTGTGTGTGTGTGTGTGTGTGTGTGTTTGTGTGTGTGTCCACTTATGTGTGCAAGGCTGAAGGTGCAGTTTTATAAGTATGTGCTTGCCTATGGGCTTAGAATTGTTTAATGTGGCTATATGTGTGTGTGCATGTATGTGTGCATGTGTGTCTGTGTGTGTCTAATGTCTGTTTGCGTTTAATGTGGATGGCTGTCTGTGTGTGGGTATCTGTGTGTGGGTGTGTGTGAGACTGTGTATGCGTGTGTGTATGCGTGTGTGTGTGTGTGTGTTTGTCTGTGTGCGTAGCAAGTATATGTGTAACTGAATGCATGTAGAGTGTGCGTGTCGTTTGAGAGTGCGTTTGTTAAAATTTCTTTATTAGGAATACCCCTCCTCTGACACTCGTTTGTGCGTGTGCGCATGCGTGCGTGTGTGTGTGCACGTGTACATGTATGTGTGTGTGTGTTTGTGTGTGTATAGAGTGGGATGAGTGTGATGAGTGTGTGTGCGTGTGTGTGTGAGTGTCCACCCACCTGGTGTCAGCAGAATGACGGAGGTGACGATGAGAGAGCAGATGACCAGAATGACAAGCAGGGCGATGGCGATCCCCTTCCAGTTCCTCTGGGGGGGGTTGCTCCCCACCAGCTCCTGCAGGGAGGGGGGGGGGGGAGGGGGGGGGGGAGGGAGAGGGAGGGAGGGAGAGAGTTTGAGTATTCAAGCCACCTTTACACAATGATTCTAATCGACTCGCTCATCAAATAAAAATCGATTCAATCTATCAAAACTAAATTTGAATAAATGATAAAGGACTTACAAATCAGGGGTCAATAGAGAAAGTGGGGGGAAAAGAGGGGGTGAGGGAGAGAATGAGAGAGGGAGGGAGATAGAGGGTAAGCGAGAGAGTGAGAGCAAGAGAAATAGATTAGAGAGGGAGAATAACATCCGACAGTCAGATGAACAGCAGTTATAAAAAGCATCATCATCTAGTCAGTGTCATGTAGCAAAAAGAAGCATAGTTTACTACAATGTATGATCCTCTCCCAGCTACATACTGTCGCATTGTGTAGCATCATGTCTCATCCTCTAGCTTTGAGCTATATCATGTACCGCTGCGCAGCGTCATCTACCATCCTCTAGCTCTGAGCTACATCACATAGCGCTGCATAGTATCATGTACCATCACCTCTACCCACCATCTGAAATTCATATCACAGTTTCATATTTAGGACGGCACAATGGTATTTTGTTGTATCCTCACAAAGTGTTGTGTTGGGTTATAAAAGTGGGGCCCCTTCCGTTTAAAACAACACAATTCACATGAAGTTGGGTCTGCCAATCCACTAAGCTCCGGCTCATTCCCTTACATAATGACCTTTTCCCGAGCGCTATGTGGCGCTGTGCTGCACGGCCACGGAGAGCGTCCCCGCGAGGCGCTTCCTGGGGTAATGAATAGGACAAACACGCCACACTATCTCCACAGCCCACACAACAGAGCGACGTGGGAAACACAGCGGCCCCCGCCCCGAGACGACAAAGGAAAAAGAACCACAACACTCGCGCACAAAGAGCGGCTGGGTTCTGGAGTGGCGCCCAAGCGGCGCTCGGTGGGAGAGGGAGACAAAACCGGGGCTGAGCACTGAACGCGCCGCCGCTCGGAGGAACAACGGCGGCCGGAAATGAAAACAACAAATCAAGTTTCTCCATCTGTTTGTTTGTTGCATTCATAACCCGGTGTGTCATTATGGTCCGTGGGTCCGGCTGCTCCCGCGTGGCTCACCGCTAATTGCATCGACTGTGTGTGTGTGTGTGTGTGTGTGTGTGTGTCAGCACGTCATCAGGGCGATGACGTGCTTGTTTGTTTCGTTTTAATGGCTTCCATGAATGGCGAGCACGTTGGCCGCACAGGTTAGGGCGGCAGTGCGTATGGTGCTGCTAACACAAATATGATTTCCAGCTTGAGGAGAGAAAGAGAGGAAGAGAGGAAATGAAATGGAGCATGAGAGAGAGATGGAGAGACAACACAGAGGGAGGAAGAAGGAGGGAAAGAGAGCGACAACACAACGGAGAGAGAGAGTAAGTGAAGGAGACGTAGAATAAGAAAAATAGAGTTGGAGAATGGGAGAGAGAGAGCGTGAGAGAGAGAGCGAAACAAAGATTCATGGCCTGGCAGGCAAATGCGCATGCAGACATACAATGCAAGTCCACTCTCGTACGTGCACTCTCCTGCATGCACTCTCATACGTGCACCCTCGTACATACACTCTCGTAAGTGCACTCTCATACATGCACGCTCGTGTGTACACTCTCGTACGTGCGCCCTCGTGCGTGCACGGCCGTATGTGTCTTTCAAGGGCGTGAATGGGGTTGGGGGGGGGGGGTTTGTTGTAGGGGGGGGGGGTTGAAGGGACCGGCCAGAGAGGGGGCGGGCAGCAGCTGTGGCGGTGACAGGAGGGGGAGGAGGATGTCCAACGAGGCGAACACCGGCCTGGACTAATGTGACGGGTAAAAATGGACGCCGCCCTGCGATGCGTGAAGTCCGCCGACCGGCCGCCGGCACAAGACCCACCGTGGTCGGGCGTCACAGCTCAAGGGCGGGCGACAACAAGAGAGGACGTCTCTTACTTTAACGGCCGACCTCATGGTTTATGAGTCCGTTTAGGGACAAATATATCTTACATTTTTTAACAAGAGATAACGTGCAAAACGTTAACCAGGAACGATAGAGGGACCATGAAACTCTTCAGGTCTGTCGTTAATCACAGCCGTGGATCCGTCCCGGCGTTTCAGAAGCAACGGTGAGCCGGACCAAATGCCATCCGTTCAGCCCTCCTCGGTCGAGATTTATCATCTGAAAGCCGGTTTCCTTTTGGGTGTCCGAGCCGCAGTATAGAAGCCCATGTTTCATAGGGTTGGTTTTACAAGGGGTATTTCCCATTGTGTTGTTGCTTCGGCGTACTTTATGCTAGGCTTACAAAAGGGTTGAATAATTCCTCTCAGCTCCGAGACGAGACAATTGACATTAAATTTCGGCTGCAAAGCGACATCGCCATAATGGGCCTCTTTCTTTTCATGAATCCAGGGTACTTCCGCCGAGAGCACAAACAGCGATGTCTTCACTAGAGATATCCCCCACTACATCTCACTGAAAGTTAAACTAGCTTTTTCGTTGAATCATTCTCCACTTTCCAAACATAAAAAAAAGAAACCCTGACTAATAGCCAGCAGAAAACACACTCATGTCCTAAATCATCCTTAATGGCTACCGTGTGCAGGGCGCAGGATCCTAAACCCAGGCCGTTAGCCAAGGATTAATACCTTCTTAATTAGTTGATAGAAGATTTATATGTAAGAAAGAATGAGCTAGCTGGTGTGTTGTTGTTGACCTGTGGCTAGGGGCTTTAAATGAATAAATGCTAAAGCTTTTAATGGCGCCCAGGAGCTGATCTACGGAGCCCACCTCCGCCTGGCCCCCCACTCTCACTCTTAATTGAAAGGAATCTCAGAAAACCGTTTGCCTGGCGGGGGCGCGGCTCTGCTAACCAGACCGCCCATTAGCAAGGTTCATTAGCATAGGAAGCGGTTATTTAGCCAATTGGCGGCGCTGTGTAGCGCTCATCGCTAGTCAACACTGAAGCCCTCGTGGAGAAACGGAGGGGGAAGACACAATTATAACCTGGATTAAAATATAAGAATAATGGGATGCTAATGTTTTTCCCACACAAATACGCCCCCCCCATCTTATTTTTTAGACTTTGATTTTATTAAAATTGTTGAATATCAAATACATAAATAAAGCCCTTTTAAATTGCCTGACCGCTAGAGTGACAGAAAATAGAGACAGAAAAGTATAAGGAGATAGAGAGAGAGGGAGCTTGAGACAGAGCGAGCTTAAGAGACTGACAGACTGGCAGATAGACAGAGCAAGTCACACACATATATACATATATATATATATAAGGGCTGTCAAACGATTGCATTTTTTTATCTCAATGAATCGCCTAGTATTGGTGAAGTAACTCACGATTAATCTTTTTTTAAATCCACTCCAATTGAAGTTAAATGAGATTATCAAATGAAATGGCACATTATCATTCATACCAAATGTAATTAATAAGCAAAAACTAGACCAAGTGATCTTGAGGGAGTTTTATTGACTCACTCAGTGTGGGTTTAATATGAAAGTTATGGAACACCACAGATTTGGGAATTGTGAACAGGCAGTTACTACAAGTGTGGTTAAATTCAAATACGTATAGTCTATTACTGCAAGTGTTATTGAATGTAAAGTAAGTGGAACTAAAAACAATAATGAATTATGATAGGAATGTAGACATTATGTGGGCAAACCCTTTCAAATCACAGTAAGAAAATAGAGAATGTGCGTTAATGCGTTTTTATTATTCTAATTAAAATAAGATTGCGTTTATGCGTTATTATCGCACTAATTTTAACAGCCCTAATATATCTTAATATATATATATAGAGAGAGAGAGAGAGAGAGAGAGAATTAGACAGAAAGGGTAAAAAGAGAGAGAGAGGAAACATAAAGGGATAGTCAGACAGCTAAAGGAAGAGACAGAGCGACCGAAAGAGAGGCTGTAGACAGACGGCCAGACAGGTAGGAGGCTAGGAACCATAATTGAGAAGGAGTAGACAGCAGCATCCATATAAACAGCGCCTGCTGTTCATTCTGCACTATACCTCTCATGTTCCATTCCAGCTTATTCACTCTGGGCTTGGCTCGGTTCGGCTCACAGTAAAACAACGGCAATAAAAACAAGCTAACCAACCAGCCCAATAAACAAACCGACAATGTTGCATTGCATTTATAAAAGCACATTTTCTCTAGCCAGCTTGACGACACACAGGAGGACTTCAAATGTGTTTTCGTCAACAGCATGAGCAGCTAAATTGTGGTTGGCTATTTTGAGTAGAGATGTCAATTTGAGAAGTGCTTTTTACTAAACCTCAAATACACTCTGTGTGTCTAAATGTTATCAGACAGACAGAGTGTTCTCTGTTTAAAAATTCAATACAAGAAGGTCACTTTAAAATAAATAAAACCATACATTGAGATATGGTTATATAGCAATATAATGCACTTGTTGAGATGTTGAAAAAACTTAGACATAAAATATTATAAAATACTATACAGAATATTCCATTGATTTAATTGTTCTACCAGGGCATGGTAGAACAATTACATATCGTGGTCAGAATTGACAGAATGATCTAATGTACACCAGGGTATATTTCCTGTGAGACAAGCGATCAGGCTGTGGTTGTGTATGTGTAAACGACAGCTTTCTATCCATTTATCCTTTTTTTAATGGTACGTATTAACGTGTTATTTCTAATTAAAAACAGACAAAGCAACGTGCCTTTAACAAAGTGCTTTGAAAACTAAACCTCTCAGAGAAGAAATACATCCGTGATGATATTTGGAGACATCCGAACACCGTCTTAAAGGTCACTTCGTCCATGCATTCATACCAGCCACGTCAGCAGCTCTGGCCAGTAGGAGAGCAGTATTCTATATACAATGACATCTAAGCTTTTAGAAAACTTGCAATCAGGTTTATTCAGTGCCAAATTGACAAGAAGACGTATTAAAATAGGAGAGGTGTGAAAAATAATACTATACATTGTACTATACTATTGTAGAGCAAGGCAATCTCAAGACGTGTGATGGTATTTCAATAGCTGTAAGAGATTCTATGCAATAATACACAAGAGCTTTAGGATGTGCTTGTGAATTCAAATACCCATTCAAAACAGCACCACCGAAAGAAATATGCAACTCATTGCATTCATATTTGAGCACCAGCCACTGATTTTGGTGTGCTTACAAAACTCTTGATATGAAACACTATGTTTCTGTGGGTATCTCTGGGTGGCTGGTCTCCTCCTGGGAAATGTCAAGTACCTTTCCTTTCTTGCTCTCTCTGGGTTGTCATCAACAAGGAAGACAGAAATATAAGAGTGTTTCTAGGTTGGCAAGCTGGCTCCAATGCTGAACATCTGCAGCGTTCTGGCATTATAAAACACAGACATAGAAGGGGCACAGTGGGCTTCTATTACTACTTTGGGTTGTTAAAGACTCTGGGCTCAATGTGAAGAGAGGTTGGATATCCAAACATTCTGGGAAAGTGTAGTTTTCAAGTCATAAAGGGCTGCAAGAAAGCTAAGTGCGTGCATGTGTTATTCAAATGAGACTTTTCTAGATATTCATACCGTGTGGAATAAACATGCCTTCTGGTCAAGGTTGTTCTACTGAAAGAAAAAATACAACATGAAGGATCCCTTTTCGGGAGATCAAATTCAAATTACCCAGGGTAAATTGTAGAGACATGATCATTCATGACTCATCGCCACGACATTCTCCTCCTCCTCCTCCGACCTATTCCCCCCCCGACCCTCACCTCGAGCGGAAAATAATCGCTGCGTAGGTCGAGGTTGCTGACGCTACGACCGTGCGGCGTGTTAACCTTGCCTGACCTTACCCCAAGCGCACCTCTGTGATCTGCAATTAAAACGATGATTGGACTAATTAGGCCGACCAGAGCAGCCCCAGACAAATCAAGGAGTAATTACAAGTTACCGTGGCGACGGAGGAGAGCGACGAGGGCGAGGAAGACGGTCACAGAGAGGGTGTATATGGGGAGAGTGAGAGAGAGAGAGAGAGAGAGAGAGAGAGAGAGAGAGAGAGAGAGAGAGAGAGAGAGAGAGAGAGAGAGAGAGAGAGGGAGTGAGAGAGTGAGTGAGTGAGTGAGAGAGACAGAGAGAGAGTGAGTGAGTGAGTGAGTGAGTGAGTGAGTGAGACAGAGAGAGAAAGAGAGAGAGAGAGAGAGAGAGAGAGAGAGAGAGAGAGAGAACAAAACAATGTTCTGTAGGTAGGACCATGTAAAGAACAAAAGGGCAAAGGGCTTTGATAACGAGGCTAACAGCTTTGCCTCAACTGGAAATAGAAATAACCTTGATTAGAGATGGAAAGGTATATGCTCCTATGCTAATGTTCCGGGGAAGGTATTGCACAGATGGAAGTAATTTTCACAAGGTTAGTTATTATTCATCATCACTGTCAAATCATTATATCATTGTCCATTCTGAGCAGGGTGGCCCCCAGTATGTACCTACCACCAGTAATGTGTGTAAATTACCCTTGGAGTTACGCTCCTGGCTGGGCTGCCTGCCCCTACCTTTGCAGCGTATCCCCAACGCTGGAGCACGCATCGTGTTCCACCTACCAAAGTTTTCCCATGTGACCCCTATCTTCTATGACCTCCACTGGCTCCCTGTAGAAGCAGGCATCAGATTCAAGACAATGGTACTGTCAACAGAACTGCCCCTGCCTAGGCATACCTCCAAGCGCTAGTCAGACCACTCACCCCAGCTCGAGCATTCAGCTCAACTACCTCAGCTGGAGTCATTGGGCAAAGGTCGCAAAACAAAGTCACAAATCTTCTCTGTTTTGGCACCGCAGTGGCACCGATGTCAGGACTGCAGAGTCGTCCACCAGACTCAAGACACACTTGTTCAGGGTTCAGGGTTGTCAAGGTCTGACAATCTGACTGTCTTATAAGACAGTCAGATTGTCAGACCTTCGTTTTATTGAGAACAATCATAAGTATCCCATCCATCACAGAGCAATTTCTTCCAATTGCCATTGGGGTTGAGACAGTGACACGTGGCCCTGTGTGGACACGTAGTTTGTCACTCGATAAAGCCGGTAATCATTAAAAGCTGGCCGGTCTTTGCAGATGGCAAAGTGGTCCCCACTCACGGACCCACTGCACATGTGAGCCCTCAATGAAGACGGCACATGAAAGCATTCTGGTACCTCCCTGGCTGAAGAGGAAATAACACACACGCTAGATAGCAGTTAAACACTCGCCGACCCAAATTACAGTCATGGGGAGCAAGGTTGGAAAAAAAAAGAAGGAACACTGATTTCTGTCTCCCGAGATAAAACTGTGAAAGTGGCACGTTAGCGGCGCTAGAGCTGTTTAGCTTCACAGTGTCTGTCTTGTGAGCACCGAATTAGCAGCCGGGAAAAGACACTTCCACAAATACATGAAGAGAGGGACAGGAAGGACGAGGTAAAAGAGAACAACAAAGCAGAACAAAAGAGAGATTTCGATACCGAAACCCAATTATTCAGAGCTTACCAAACCTTGCAATACATATCGTTAGAGACGTGATGAATGCAGAAGGCTCTCTCGCACGGATAACTCAAAGGTAAATGGAAGCAGAAATCGAAAAAATATTCCAATGAAATCAAAGTAAAAGAAAAAAAGAAGTGAAACTGACACGGACCAAACATAACTACCATTCCTCTGCTGCGGGAAAACATCTTAATGTTCCGTGACATTACTCCTCGCAACCGACGGTGAGGAAAAAATATTAAAAAAATAAGAAAAACAAGTTTAGAGAGAAAGTAAGGAGTAGGGCAATCGGTAAGGGAGGGGGAAGGGTGGGATTCAAAACAAGCCAATTTAACCAACTGACCAAGGGTGTCCATTGGTAACACTGTGTGTGTGTGTGTGTGTGTGTGTGTGTGTGTGTGTGTGTGTGATAACGGCCCCCCTGTTGGTGGTTCTGTGGCGTTTCGGATTAGAAAAGGAGGAAAGCACTGGTGGTTGTTTGCACTGACCTCTCTCTCTCTTTAAGTCTTGCCTCACAGAACTCCCAACACCCCCCCCCATCTATTACTTTGTTATCATTCACACACAGTACCGTTGGAGACAAAGAAATACAAAATAAACATGGTTTCACAAACAGCTCCATACCCGAGTTATAAACTGATGAAATCTATAATCCCTCAATGGTAGGATTTTCAACTCTCATTTATATCAACTTTATTTCCCCTGGAAAATAAGGAGTTTTAATCCTAAATCCAAATTTGTTGCGGCTATTGTCCTTGAGGACACATGTGTTTGCAAAGGACTTTACTTTACGTCTGCCTCGCTCCTACGCAACTTTAGATTCTGAACATATAGCCAGCGTTTTCATCATTTGAATTAATCGCCCGGGTCAAAGAAAGTGACGGCCGAATCAATCCGAGCCCACGCCTTCTGAGATTTTGTGCCCCCATTTTTGCATAATGTAAACAGAGGAATATGATTTGTCTGTCGCATGTGTAATTCGCCTCGTTAGGAATTCAGCAGGTGAAACTAAATCCCTCAGTTTTTTTGCACACTTCCTCATGCCTGCTCTGGTCTATTTGAACATTGATGTCTTCCAGTCCATTAGACTGGCATTTGAAAAGGAGGTGGAAAGAGGAGGTGGAGGCGGAGGAGGGAAAGGATTCTGTAAACACTTGACCTATTTTTTAACTTGTTCGATACACATCCATAAAATTAAAGAAAGAGGAACAATTTTAAACGGTCAAATAAAAAGTAATGAAACACACCTGACTCCTCGACCCAACCAGTTTGGGTGAACTATCGGTACATCAAAGACCTTCCGAGACGAAGGCGTACGGCGTGTGTGTAGATATCATTATACATTCAAACACATAATCATAACAGGCCAAAAAAAACAATAACAGTACGATGGAATGAGTACTTCCAGGCTCCAACATGGCCCTTTACATACTCTAAACACATGTTAATAACCTGCCAGGAACCCTCTGAGACATGAGTGAACCAGGCAATTAAATGCAAACACACATTTGGCTGAAAACAATTAACTCCAGCCCCTGTGTTCGACAGACATTTTTCTCGTCGCTATGGAAACAGGGGAGAGGTGAGTGGTGGGCGGGGTTATGGTGGCACAGGGTTGAGTCTCATGGCAGCAGCAAAGAGCAGCAGGAAAAAGCACAGCGTGTCTCTTGGTTATTATGGGATGGATGTCCATTGGACATGCTGAGTCACGGAATCTGTTTCCTGTCCTCTCATGCATACATACCATCCCTATTTGATCTATTCGTACATACCATCCTATTGTAGATGCAGTGACATGAGGTCACACCGGAGATGATGGTTTGATGTGAGACAGAGGGGCTTTCATCCATCTACCATAAAGATGAAGAACTCCCCCCTTCATTGACACCCCGGTGTTGTTGACACCGAGCCAAGAAAACACCTCTCGCTCAAAGAGTTCATCTTAATATTCTATTCGAGGTAGAGCTGTTTGTTCTGTTTTTTGTTTTTCTGATAATCCTTAATCAAGTCTTGTTTTGCTGACACAAACATTCATTACAGTATGGTCTAGAAATGTATTATTATTACTCCCCTCTCTCATCTCTTTCCAGGTGCAATTTAAACTTAATTACGGGCAGTATGTCTGCTCTTCGTTTACCTCTACTCTCCGTTTTTGTTTGGTTTCAGAAAACAAGAAAGCAATATTCCACTGTAAACGGCTGGCAAGCGGCAGTGCACTGATGCACTCGAACATATATATTTTATTTTCCTATACATCACAAAATGTACCCCGGTAAAATAAGATAAACGATAATACAACACAACATAACAATGTTTCCCAAAGAGAGAGTTGGGTATTGGGTTTATTGCTAACAGAAGAAACATTAATAATGTGAAAGAACCACAATGGGTTCCACTCATGAACACATTGAATTATGCATTGCATGACGATAGCGTTATGAATACCCCTGCCACAGTGCCATTCTATAATTCCACCATCTCAGGTGAGTTTAACGGAATCCGAGTGTGACAGCAGAGACGAGCCGAAGCCCCTGCTGCCTGCTGCCACCCGGGGGCGCGTTGGCCCTGGGACTGGCAGATCAACGCAAAACGAATCGTTCACAGCAACCCGTAAGAACTGGGGCGAGAGAGGTAGAGCTACAGGGAGAGGATAGAAAGGGAAGGAGAGAGAGAGAGACCGGGGGGGTTGGAGCGAGGCGGTGGAAATATTTGAGAGAGAGGGATAGATGAGGAAGAGAGATAAACTCAGAGGGAAAATGGCAGAGAGAGGCGAAGAGAGAGAGAGAGAGAAAGGGAGAAAATGAGAGAGAGGGAGAGTAGGATGGAAAGAGAAGGGGCAGAGGAGAGAACGAGAGAGAGTAAAAGGGCAAAAGTGAGGGGAAGAGAAACTGAGTGAGCAATAGAGAGTGAGGGAATGGGATGGAGAGTAAGGGAAGAGTAAACGCAACAGGAGTTTTTTTTCAGAATTCCACACCGTTTGATTGGTTCACCTCAAGATAATCACACAAAATGGCCACCATTTACCGACGTGCAAACACACACACACACACACACACACACATGCATTACACACAGGCCCTGAGAGTGTTTGTAATTCATGGTAGGTTTAATGCTGTTGCGATTGTGACAGCATTGTCTCTCCCCTCTGTTACACAAATAACGGAAAAGGTGGCTTGTTGTTGTTGATGTTTTTATGAGCCTTCACTGGCCCAAAATAAATTATATGTCATTGAAAAACAAAACGCATCTGCCGAGAAACACACACACACACACACACACACACACACACACACACACACACACACTCACACACACCCACCCATACCCACACACACACTCTTTTGGTTCTTTTAAACACACATCTAATATAAGCTAAGCCCCAGTGTGTGTTCCCCATGGGCCTAATGTATTCCGGTTGCTGCTTGTTCTTTGTTTATCTGTCTCGGACAGAAATATGAAGAAGAAAAATAGATGTCTAGCTTCTTATCAGGGTCATGTTCACGTGGTCTGGATGTCTGTTGGTCATGGGAAGTTTTTAAAAACAGTTTTAAAAACAACAAATAGGCGCAAACTATATGAATATATTTTCTTCAAGCAGTGCATAGGAAAGCATCGACCTGTACAACGCTAGACTGTGTAAAGTGGAGAAGAAGAAGAAGAAGAAGAAGAAGAAGAAGAAGAAGAAGAAGAAGAAGAAGAAGAAGAAGAAGAAGAAGAAGAAGAAGAAGAAGAATAGTAAGAAGAAGACTAGTTGACCCTGATATACCTGACCGGTATTCTGACAGAATGAAACACCATCTAGATATGGAGTGGGAGTCGGGATAGGATCTCTATGCATGAGAGAGTGTGTTGTTGGATGTTTCATTTATTTTCTCTGTATTAGATTATTATTCAGCAGTGCTTTTGTTTGTTTGCTATGTTTGGGCCGTTGCCAAGGTTACCCCCCCTGGAAATCTCAGAAAAATAATTCCACCTTGTTCCTTGACAGATTGTCGTTACAATTTATCATCCCAATTATTCAAGCAATACACACGCAATGCACACACTTTCTCTCTCTCTCTCTCACACACACACACACACACACACACACTGGATTGCTGTAGCATTGGTTATGTGTTGTACTGATATAGTAATTAGTGGGTACTGCATTGAAAGCAATTGATAACATCTATATTTCATTCATGAATTATGTAATATTTAATATCAGACTGTATTGATTTGAAAGCAAAGTAAAATTTCCCTGTTTGTGGCTGATGCATTAGCTTCTCTATTAAGCCTTGAAATCCTACGTATCGGTCAAATAATATTTGTTTAGAGATCCTCCATGTGATTCTTTAGCAATCCTGGTTGATCCATCACACTGTGTATCTTGTGTAAATGTGTGTATTCGGCGATGTATTCGTGTGTTGTCCTACTGGGAGTGTTTAACTGCTGGTGTACTGGAGGCATTGTCAACACGTCAAAGTTTAAAATGGAAATAGAATCGGAATCAAGCCGATTCTATCGTTTATATTGTCTTCAAGTAAATGGCATTCTTCGAAACGAAAATATTAATTATAAATATACAGTTCCTTCCACAGGACAAAAATAATCATTAATGTGAGGGAAAGATACCAGGAGAGTAAATACTTTGAAGGCAAAGACGGAAACGCAACAAGAGCAACTATTACTATTTTGTTGTTTAGCACTTCAACCATTATCCTTTATCCAAAGCGACTTCCAATGAATGGAGATACATGCCATTAAGGAGCAGGTAGCGTTAGGGCATCTCAGCTCAAGGATCCCAGCAAGCAGACTGTAGATACTGTAGATTGGGAGAAAACCCCACATCTTGTACACTATCTCCCCACCGAGATAAGGGAATGACGAAAACAAATGCCCTTCTGTATCTGCTAACAAATAAAACAGAAAGGTAACCTTAGAAAAGTGTGTTATCTCCAGTTCTATTGAGTCTCCCAAAGCGAGGCCGCCAGCTGTCTCTCTCATCAAGAACTGTATCACTATGACCTGTAGACAAACTGTCTCTCTCCTCAAGGACTATATCGCTATGACCTGTAGACAAACAAACTGTCTCTCTCCTCAAGGCCTATATCGCTATGACCTGTAGTCAAACAAACTGTCTCTCTCCTCAAGGACTATATCGCTATGACCTGTAGACAAACGGTCTCTCTCATCAAGGACTATATCGCTATGACCTGTAGTCCAACAAACGGTCTCTCTCCTCAAGGACTTTAACACTATGACCTGTAGACAAACTGTCTCTCTCATCAACGACTACAACTCTATGACCTGTGGACAAACAAACTATCTCTCTCATCAAGGCCTTTAACTCTATGAATGGTAGACAAACAGATGCCTTCACCTAAAAATACACAATAATAGACTTTTGTCTAGAGTTTTAATAGACAAAAACTTAGAATCTGTTTTCTTGAATACAAATTCCTCACACATTTTTCATTATCCCGAAAATTGCAGAATCTAATTTGGCGGGTCAATTAAAACTCCGGAGGCAAGGAATTTTTACCTTGAAAATATCACATAATACATCACTAAATAAGTCAACAGTGTTTACAAAGGCATCCTTACTTGACTTGATGAACACAATACTGTTTAATATGCCGCCATTTAGCTGATACATTCAGCCGAAACGACTGACTTGTAAGGTACTAGTTAGACTCCACAATGTATCTGCTAAAAAAAAAACATCTTTATCTCTCCCAGTACAACTACGAGTGACTTGAACACAGTAGGGATCCAACCTCCCATCTGGACCCAACCACCCAGTCCCTCCTCTGCAGTCCTCCCACTGCTCCCAGCACCCTGGTGAAGGATGAGGGGCCAGGCTGTCCCTTCATTCCGTTCACAGGCTGTTGTGAGGACCGGAGAACAATTTGAGGTCTGCCATGGTTCACTGCTGGCCGTGGTTCCACACGGTCGCTCAATAGCCATTTAGTGCTGCTGCATGGGGAATCTATAGCTGCAGCGGTACGATGAGAGACAATGGCCGGATGATAGAATAGCTGTACCCCAGTAAATAATGAGCCACTCAGCTGGTAAAATAGTTATCAGCTGACACAAAGACAGAGAGACCCCACCTCAAAGGCAGAGGGAGACAGAGAGAGACAGAGACAGAGACAGAGAGAGAGAGAGAGAGAGAGAGAGCAAGCGAGAGCGAGAGAGAGAGAGGGAAAGAGAGAGGGAGGGAGAACGAGCGTTGACATTGTAATTCTGTCTACGTTTTGTTTTGTTCGGCTCAAGTTAATCACACCAAAGGGGCCACTATTAACCATAGTTTACCCAGGTCACACATCCTCATCCGGGCACACACACAGCTGTGGGACATTGAGACAAGGACAATGGCTTAAGAAGATCAATGAGGGTTTTTTTTCCCAGTCTCTCGCTCGCTCTCAATTGGAAGAAATCAGACAGTTCTTCCTGCTGACTGGACCTGAACATTAACCCCAGCAAGACCTCTGAGAGAGAGAGAGAGAGAGAGAGAGAGAGAGAGAGAGAGAGAGAGAGAGAGAGAGAGAGAGAGAGAGAGAGAGAGAGAGAGAGGGCAAGAGGGTACGGAGAAAGAACATTGGAGAGAAGAAAGACAGTTCGAGAGAGAAGGTATAATGAGAGAAAGTGGAGCACACAGAGAGAGAAAATCTAAAAATCAGTACAGATGGCCACACACACCAAAACGACTAAAAGAGGCAAGACAGTGTGTGTGTGTCTCCCCTGAGATGGTTTGTGCTGGCCAGAGGAGAACTCTGTACATTAGACTCCATGCATGCATCAAATCCAGTGTCAGCCTGTCCATAAATGAATAGGATGCATCAATAATGTAGCGGCGAGCGAGCTCCTTCAGCCAGCCCGGGATGCTACAACCAAGTACATAACAATCTGGACAGTGGACAGCTAAGATGGAAGCACCACATCCACCGATAAGACCCTGACCCTGTACAATGACAACTGCACCAACAGGATACCGGCTAGCTGGTCGAATTTAGAATGCAGAGTGTAAAAAAGAATCAATCAAAATCAATAACCACTTCAGTTTTTTAAGCGTGAAGGTGGATTCTGCTATTTCCCTATTCAGCACAATGTGTAGTCTAGATGAAGGCAGTCAGCCAGCCACATCAGCCTACAAATGTCGGCAGTGGTGCAGTTTCGTTTTTTTTTGTAGTTGGTAAACTGTGATGATTCCCTGCTAGCCTCTTCCACACCCATCATATAAACAACGCAAGACTCAATGTCGCAAACAGTAGCCTACAACCACCATAAGTCATTGAGATTATTCAACATTCGATATAGTCATCAGTTTCTAGGACAATAAACAGTCAAAATAAAATCACCATTAGGCACTAGCATCAAATAAACTATAAAGCATCAATAATTAAATAACTGTTGGCTATATTAACACTGTACTACTGTATATGTAACCGGCCTGGCCTCAGTACATGCTGCTGCTGCATGCTCTGTTCGTAGTTTAAGAGAAAAGAAAAAAAGAACAAACTCTCTTTCTGTCTGTCCCTGGCTTTCTTCCTGTCCTTGCACTATTTATGGTGTCTGAGAATTTGTAATCCAAGTCGAAAAATGTCTTAGCCTCTTAGCATGAATTAGCCATGGGAGATTTAGCCATACGAAGGTTCCAAACTGCCCTTTGCCTTTAGGAATTCCAGTAATTACAATTTGAGTGAAAAAGGTGAAAAACGGTTAGTCAGTAAACATAGAGGAATCGTTGCTATTTTAGGAACTTTCATGGCTTCTTTAGCAGATTGCCTTTCATAGCGACTAGATAATACACGTTATGGGGAAGATATCAACACGTTAATTGTTATTCGCTCACACAGAAAATGTTTATATACTGTGTATTGTTTTAGTTCAACCCCTAGCTTGTGTGGTATCGGGAAGCTAGCTTATAGGCTAGTTAGCTAAGACCTTATGCCTAAACATGCCTTCAAAATGTCAGTTGCCACCTAGAAAGTCAACAGTAAAATTACACAAAAATAACCAACCGTAATATCAGAAAGCACAACAATTAATGCAACAATTACACGGCAGAATTCATCTATATTTTTTTAACTTATAAGTACTTTTTGGTGTTTAGCAAATCTGTTCAACATATCTCATCCTATCAAACCAAGACAGGTTCACTGAACTGAAATAAGAAATGACAAGTGTACCGGAGAGGGTTTTAATTACAGCCCTGCCTTCGGAGAAAGAGTGTGTTCATGCGTTTGTCTCTGTCGATACAGAATACGGTAGTTAACAAGGTTTTGTTTATGCGTCTCGCTGCAGAGTCAATAGGGTATGTCAATTACTACAGGGCGTCGCTATTGATGTTTCCTCATCCATTTTGAGGCTAATGACGGTAGTCTCAAGTGTCAGTTACAAACATCTTAATAAGTAAATAAGTTTGGGTGGTTTAAAACCAAAAATCCCCATTATAATATTTGGGATTACATTCACAATACCCTGATTGTTATCGACGTAGTAATAATAAATAGTATGCTCAATGCTTGCATTAAAGATTCATGGGTGTGAATGCACTGCAAAGCAACTCGAAGCGTAAAAGAAAACAAATTTTGCCAGCGATCGATATCCAACAGAGTTGTGAATTGCCAACTTCAGGATCTACAGTCGAGTAGATGAGGTATTGATTCCCAATAGTAGATGTTTAATTAAAAGAGCAAAAAAAAAAATCCTTTGTTTAAAGATATTAGATTTTTAATGATTGTCTGTCTGACTTTGAAGTTCAAACATAAAATACATGTATTTATACGAAATGTTTATTGCATGGTCGAAATTAAAAGTGATTCCGGGAAAGTTGTCCTTTTCAGTCCAGAATAACACCCTCAAGGGGGTTCCCAAACAACACCCCCTCATCTAGAAATCCACCATATCAATTACACACATGGCCCACCAGCTCAGGCAATAATCAGCAACATATCAATGTTAAATAAATACTGTTCGATTTATTTTCTTTAACAAGTTCAGAAACATTCAACCACAACATACAAGGCTACGGTCTGCTGGTTAAACAATCCTGTAGCAATTTATATCAATTTGCCACCACACTGGCAATTGCAGGGTAGCGCTGCAAATTGTTGATTTAGTTCGTTACAAATTCAATGCTGTCCTGACTTTGAAAAGAGAAAAAGAACACACTAAATGGTAATAGCCTGTTCATCCAGCCCGAAACGCTGAGAAGGAAACACAAAATCACCAAAATGTAATACAGGTACAAAATCAGGGAATGAAATGGGTGCATTTCCCCTCTCCTCTCTCATACCTATCCAGATAATTCCTCTTATTTGAGTCTTCTGCACTGATTTCAAACCACATTGAGAGAGAAGCCCGCAAGTGCCCTTGAGAGAAGACAGGTGATAACGAGGGTGAAATAGAGAGAGCAAGAGTGAGAGGTAGAGAGAGAGAGAGAGAGAGAGAGAGAAAGTGAGAGGTTGAAAGAGAGAGAGAGAGAGAGAGAGAGAGAA
This sequence comes from Pollachius pollachius, assembly GCF_949987615.1. Taxonomy (NCBI): domain Eukaryota; kingdom Metazoa; phylum Chordata; class Actinopteri; order Gadiformes; family Gadidae; genus Pollachius; species Pollachius pollachius. The sequence goes on along the minus strand of NC_136950.1, from coordinate 6,904,604 downwards.
TCTCGAGACAACCGTTCACAGTTTCAGGGAGAGAGAAAATTATAGGAACTTTGGAGCGATATTCTGGGTAAGGAAGAAAGGGTAACAGGGTCTTCAGTGGTTGAGCTGAAAAAAGCAATCATCCGTATCCAATCTGGTTAGAAGCCGACAAACAGACAGGAAGACAGGAAAGGAGAGTGAGCAAGAGAGAAGAGAAAGAGAGTATGAAAGACAGTGAGAAAGGCTAGGATGACTCTTGGAGAGAAACTTGACTAATGGCAAAACTGTCCTTGATCAGTCATTCAAATGGTCTTACTGCTCTGGTGTTTCGTATGAATGAATGAAACCATTGAGATCTGAACCAACTGATTTGACGACTACTTTAATCGCCTCATTATTTAGCATGATCAAAAAAATCATATGTCACACACACACACACACACACAGTCTCCAAGACTTTTAACCAAAAGTCAAACCGAAGCGATGGTAACCTAATCCTAAAAGACACATGGGGTGTTTGTGTGTGTGTGTGTGTGTGTGTGTGTGTGTGTGTGTGTGTGTGTGTGTGTGTGTGGGGGAGGGAAATGCGATGCGGTCTCCTCAGCGCGGCAGCGGTGGCCGGTGTGGGCCTGCCGTCGCCGCTCGCTCGCCTGGTAATTGGCTGCTTTATTGATTTCCGGGCCCATTGTCGTCACGCCCGAGGTGACCTTTTTGTTTGAGAATAATTGCTCTATTAGCCGCTTTATCCCTCCACCTGCTGCGGCGTCTCAGAAAGCGTTAAGATCCAATAAGAATCCGGCGCCGTAACGCGGCGCCCCCGCTGGGGGACGGGAGGCGGGCGGACACTGACGCCGGCGCCCTGTCCCCCACGACGCTTGCTCTCTCTCTATTTCGCTGTCCGTCTCTCTTTCTCTCTCCATTTGTTTGTCCCTCTCTATTTGGATGTCACTCGCTAGTTACACTTTGAGTTCTCTCTCTCTCTCTCTCTCTCTCTCGCCCCCTCTCGCTCTCTCTCTCGCCCTCTCTCTCTCTCTCTCTTGCCCCCCCCTCTCTCTCTCTCTCTCTCTCGCCCTCTCTCTCTCTCTCTTGCCCCCCCCTCTCTCTCTCTCTCCCTTGCCCTCTCTCTCTTGCCCTCTCTCTCTCTCTCTGATGAGCTTGAGGGCTGTGTGAGCACATTCCCGCGGTTAGCCGTGCTTTCGCAAGCGCTGAGAGCCCTGATGAGGTTGGAACATACGATGTTTGTGTTTTCATTTCGTGGTAAATTGGTTTCATTTGAGATAACTGGCAACAGCTTGCGCCCGCGCCATGGCGGCCGATCTTTGTTTGTTCTCGTGTAACGAGAAGCAAACAAAGACACTTCAAATCGGTGGGGTGCCTTTTCTTTTTTTTTAATCGAACCGTGGCAGACTTTTTTTTGATTAGGTTCAGCATAATTTATCTCGCTAAATGATTAAGTAGGGAACCGCGGAGAGCACACAACTCAAGGACTGTATCTTAACGGAAACAGACACTAGGGGCCGGGAAACAAAATGCGAGGTCACATTGTGTTGGAATCAGCACAAAATATATATATATAAATCTAAATATAACTCGCTCCTCGCTGGTGTGTCTCGCTGTACGCGAAATTAGACCAGGTGGTCTTCCGTTTTTTTTTACAGAGAACTCAAGGAAAGCCTCTCCGTTTTTTTTTGGATTTGGGACGAAGATTTTAGCCCTCTGACCCTGTAACCTTGGAAATGCTTGAGATCACTAAGATAACAGTCTATACGTGTGGTTCTATTGTTCTTTTTACCCTTTATGCTGGAATTGAAATCAATACAAACATCTAAATTGATTAAAATATAGTCAATTTGAACATTGTAATTACCATCAACATTAAAACAGACGTGGCACGGCATCAATACTGGCCGACGAATAAGGGTTCATCTCAGTGGAAAGGGAATTAAGAAGAGGAAAGACATTTTCTTTATTCTGCCGTTTAATATGAAATAAATGTTTTGAATCAATAACGCCGACTCGACAAACCGTAAAAATCTCACATTCAAAAAGGGTATTGTGGAGGCCTTGACCCAGTTCAGAATGCAGTGGTTCAAAATCGCTGATCAATCTACAAAAGCACACAGTGGGACGTCTGAAGGATCTGCAGATGAAAAGTACGATGTGTTGAGGGCAGCTTTGTCCAGACTTTGTCAAGGAAAACAAGGGGCAAAAAACTAGCCTACAGGGGACTTATTTATCTATATTCATAGTTTTCATTTCATTAATCGCACAAGGAAATAAGCAGAAAGGCCAAAATATCGTGGCATACTATATATTATACAACAAATCAATTAAAATAACTGTATTAATTATACACCGCTAAGAACAAACTGAGACGTGTATTTTGAATGTGTCAAAATATACTGCCATAATTTGTCGCAGCAATATTAATTGTTATCGTCAGTCCCCGACTACCAATCAATTATGAGTCGCAGCCGTAAAATAAAAGCAGGATTTTAATTATGTGTATTAACACAGGGACTTGGCACATGTCACCTGTCCCTTGCAATCAACGTCGGAATAATCCACAATCAAAATAATAATTTGTTGAAGCCCTCATTTGAATCAGAAGAAAGAAAGGTGAACACTTGCCTCAGGTAGAGCTGGTTTAAAGGACAGGGAGAAGTACGCAGAGAAACAGAATATGCTGACCATAGAAGAGTCGTTTAGAGTCGTCTGCGCGGTACATTTTGAAAACCGATTAAAGATTCAGCAAACCTTATTACGGACAGCAGGTTGTAATGAAATGTCAGTGCCAGGCAACACCTGGATGTTTCTACAGGAGACCAAAGCGATGCTTCTGTCTGCTATTAGGCAGGTACTTTCATCCAAAGAGACTGAATTAAATTTATTCAGATACTGTTACGACTGCTACTGCTACTACTATTCCTCCTACATACATACATACTTACATACATACATACATACATATATATTTTCATTCATACATACATACATGCATACATGAGCAGATAGGGCTATGGTATAGGGGTCAGTGTGTACCTAACCCCCCCACTCCCTGTGTCTGTCACCTGGCTTCTGAGTGAGACAAAGAGTAGAATAAAGAAGAGTGTGAGGAACTTCAAAATCAAACTCAATTCAATGCGAGCTTGTTATTCCAGATCTACTGTGAGGTCTTATGTGCACAACGGAGACATGCAGGGGGGAAAACGATTCACTAGCCAATATAAACGTCTTCAACTCCAATCTAACACACCACCCCCCCCCCCCCCCCCCCCCCCACACACACACACACACACACCACCCACCCCGATCAAACAACGCCCAGAGCCAAATTGAAAAGATATCGCTCAACCTTGGTCTACCACTGATGACTCACACCGCCCTGCCCCGCCCACCCTCACCCTCGCTCTCTTACTCCACCCTCCCCCTTCGTACCCCAAACTCTCCTGACGTTTCCGTCTTCAGTCACTTAAAACTCATACATGCCCATTTATTCACACGACCTACACCGCACACATACGCACACGCAACTGCGCAAACAGACACACATGCGCACGCACATTTCAATTGTAATTGAACGCTATTGAACGTCTCCCAGGGGTCCGTTTGCGAGCGGCCTCTCTTGGATCTGAGTCAATTGGAAAAGGAAAGCATCCGTTTTCCCGTGGCCTCCGAGCACTAATGTGTTCAAGTGTTGGCTCCTGTTCTAAAGAAGCCTTCAACGGCCACTTTTTGACTCTCCTCAAGATGGATTCCCAGCCCCATGCACTTTACTGTACTGTATTGACTGAACACCTCGGCGAAGGTGCTAGGATGCTTTCCAACCTGAAGAAGCCCATTGTTTCTCACTTACAGCCACCCACTTCAATCCCTCTCCATCCTGCCATAGGTCTGCCGTGCACTAAGCTCTTAGTAATGTGCTTTTCCATTTCAATAGGGAGGTGAGCCAGAGGTGACAATTTCCTCATGAGGCAACGTCCATACAAAGAGGAAGAGAATGGCAGGAATCCCAACCCCTAGGGTTGGCTGATTTATTCACTATGCCACACTAAAGTCAAGATTAAAAATCTGTTTCGGTACGTGTGGTTGAAATGTTCCTTCAAGGTCCAACAGTAATGACCTTGCATTGCGAGAAGAAAGGATGTAGATGTAGAAACCAATATTGAATTCGGGAAACTCTCTCCTTTTAAGTGTTCAAAGACTTCAATTGGCCATCGATTTCAGCTCTCTTCACTCGTCTTATCCGAAACAAGATTTACAAATGCCCATCGGCGATGGAGGAAGCCTATATTTCACTGATAAAAATCGAGGGTTTCACCCCTCATAACTGGGTTTCTATGTGACAGTGCCCAGAGGAACGGTGAAATAGGATTAAAGTACAGAGCCATTTTTAGCTCCACAGTAAGTTAGACAGCGAAGGGCCCTGGAGAGAACCGGCCAGGGAATCTACACCCTCCGCTGCAGAGTAATAGACTCCGCTTTGGCTTTATTAAAACTGGCACTTATACAGCCGGAAGGGGACGATGGCACGTGCATGTAAAACACACCGAGGAACGTTGTGTTCTGGGAGACGCATAGTGCTGTTTGACTGTTGGTCACCATGTGTTTTAATCAACCAGAAATCCCCGGAAAAGAAATGAGCTGGCTTGGGTTTCACCTGTTCATACCGACGCCTTCTGTGTGAATGCGGGTTTGACTTCAGCGAGGTGGAGAAATATAATAAATAGTTAATGACATACTCTTAAAAATGTTATTAAAGCTTCCCACTGTTCGTTGCAATTAGCTCCCTTCGTGCAGCGCCGTGTCTATTCCAGCGAAAGCGCCAAAGGCACACGGCTTCCTATCGGAGGAACAACTGCCAAAAAGAAAGCAATAAACAAGTTTCGTACGGTGTTGGGCGCGAGGAGAACTAAGTGGAAGGCCTCCTCTCCTGGATCAAACAGAAGTTGGGAGTGGGGTGGGGTGGGGCGCGAGGGCTTGGGGTTGTATTCAATTCTCGAGAAGGTACTTAACATGGAAATGCATTAGCCAAATGGAGAAGCTAATTAATATCCACATACGCCTCCTCGCATGGGTCCGTGCAAGTAAGCGGTTATATTAATGTTCGCTACGCCAAACCCCCCCCCCCCCCCCCACACACACACACTCACACACACACAAGTACGCGAAGCACACACATACACACACACACACCTGTAGGCCGGCGTCAGTTCCTTGTGTGTTCTTGCGCGAACGGTGCGACAGAAACACAAAGCGCCACCGTGTCACCATGGAAACCCGGGAGCTCATGCGTTACCCAGGGTGCACCGGGCTATAACAGCAGGACGCGGGAGGGTGAGTATATCAGGCCCCACCACCACACATCAGCCGGAGCTCGGTGGGCGCCCGTCAATACTTGAACCGAGGAGCAGCGGCAGGAAGCTGGCTGGGCCTCTTGTGATTGGTCGGCGAGACTAACCAATAACAACCGGTTCCCCCCTCTGCAAAAGGACAGCCAGTGTGCCCAAGGGGGAGAAAGATAACTGTATATTTGGTGGGTATAGGCGGGCCTCATCAATTCTCTATAAATTACGATTGTGTTTTATAGGCCTCTGTGCTCGCAGACTAGTATTACGCTAGTTGGTTGTGGTTGAATATTCCCCGAAGCTGATTAGACAAGAATCAAACTGTTCTTCTCATTCCACTCTTCAGCCTTATTAGAGAATCAAATGACTGTGTTGTTGTGTGTGTAAAAACACATTAACAAAGAAGCCCAGACAACAAAACAAACGGAAAACCAAGTCATGCATATGAGACAAGGGATTGGAATATAAGAGAATTCCCCTGACCCGCCCTTCTATGAAAGGCCTCAACACAAACATTTCAAAACACATTTTGCCGTGGTCGCAGAGTAATAGCATTTTTTTTTCATTAACAATGCAATATATACTTCCCTTAAACATAATAGGTGTAAGGAAGAATTCAGTCGGAGAGAAAAATAAATTACACTATCATTTTCCCGGCAAGGGAGGCTGTGAGTCCAATTTAATCCAAGATGGCGTCCGCCCTCGGTGGTGTAATATGACAGATGATGATGAAGAAGAAGCAGCCATACTCCTCCGCCGTAGAGAGTAATGGCGCTGGAAGACTTCTTACTTTCACGCTGCCAGCACCGCAATAATGTGACGAGCTGTCTCATAGACATTTTTTTCTCGAAGCCGGACTCCTCGCTGTGGGGGGTGGGGGGGAGGAGGAGAGTTATGGCCGCCATAACAATAACAGTAATGGTTGGAACTCATAACTGTCAGCAGGAACACCGAGCAGTAGACCGGTGGGAACCAAGCTACGAGGAACCATCGTCATGGAGATGGAGGGTCCGAATCAACAGATCCATCCACTGAGGAACAGACGTCACATTCAACCCCCCTGGGACCAACATTCATACCCCATCAACTCTTTAACAACAGTTGTAATTTAACAAGTTATTGGCGCGATGTCATTTTAATTATGAGACGCTTTTATCCAAAGAGACTCACAGTGATTTGATAAATCGTCCTAAATACATGGCCTGTTCTGCCCTTTGAGACTGTAACGGTGATTAAGTGCTATAAAAAATAAAATGAATGAATAACTTTTATTTTAATGTAGTTAAGGAGCAGTAGGGCTTAGTTTGGGGAATGTTAGCTCTAGGAAGCCTGAAACTGAGGACTGTGGGGATCAAACCCAGTACCTTTCAGCTTGGAGTCAAACACCCAAACCAGTTCACTATCCTGCACATCCTTTGCGGCATACTCCTGCAAACAACTACAATAGATCTATATTATATATGGTGGTTTTTTTGGAACCATCCCCATGTTCGATTGGATGCAGGAAAAACACAGCAGAAATCGCTCATATTAATTCTGCCTAAACACAGTTCTAAAGGAGACGGATAATAACAGTCAGCTGGTAGCCATATATGCTGCTCAATCTGTTCTACAACTTCTAAACTGCAGCGCTACCCGATGGGGTGATCAATAGATGAAGCACAACTAATCAGACAGAGCTCCAGATCCTCTTTCTCGGATCAGTATGAAGAATCTGAGGCCTCGCCTGGGAATCTCAGTATTGCTAAATCAGCATAATGGAATAGTTCCAAAACATACTTTTTGTCATAATTATTATGATAGCATATAACTTTATGAAATGATCTTTAAGGCTCTTAAAGACTGAATCTATCTCGTTCTACTGCACATATAGCATTTTCTAAATATATATTGAGGACAGGGAAGGGGGCGGCTTTACACATCATGGGACAAATGAGGACACGGACGAAGATTGACTCGTGTCTGCAGAGCTCTCGACCAATAGGATTGCTAGAAACATTTTAAAATGGCCTATGGTCAACCCGTTCAGACACCATTCATCCAGCCAATCACAGGTGTTTTTTTTTAACAAGTTGCCTATGTTTAATCATGAGTCACCAAGTAAAGCAGTAAAGCAATGCTTAACATGGATTGTGGATGCATAAGTCGTTGTTTTTGTATGTTCTGTGCATTCTCCTGGATCCTACAAGGATTTCTTAACTCCATTTTGGTACCATATTAGTTTGTGTCAAGTTAAGGGAACGAATTTCAAGATTCATTCATATGTCACTGCACCAAACGTTTTCAGCACGGGTAAGAATTATTTCGCATTCAGTGGTGGGATGGAAACACATTGCAAGTAACACACAATACAACTAAAAGAGAAGCATATTTGAAGGAAGGAGTAAGTTCATGTTATTTTTTTAACTACTACTGGCAGTAATCAGCAGTAAAGTACTTTTTATTTTCTACATCTGAGTGTAGAAGGGTATGGGAGGAAGATCTCTACGGCAGATAACCCCATGGAAGAGATGGGAACCTCGTATTGATACTTTCGATCTTGGTGCATCAAAAACAAAGATCTTGGTGCGTCAATTCCGTTTTCTTAAGCAAGGTATTTCAATTTGTCCTCTCTGGAAGAGATATGGAAATGGGGAAGGCAGGGTAGGTGAAGAGGAGAGGGCTGGAGGGGAAGAGACGGAGAGAGAGTTGGAGATTTTTTCTTATCTCAATTGTAAAGGCCATCATTTGTATGATAAGCATACCTGCTTCACTTGATAAAAAAAGCAGCCTTTTATCAGCAAGTGCTGTATTTTATTTTTTTGCATTGTCCTGCACGTCTCTAAAAAACATAAAAACTGAGAGAAAATTTTTTTGGGAGTAATTTCACTTTTTCTTCTGTATAGATTTTCTTTACTCTACAGATCACCGTGCATTATATCCGTAACATTTGGTAATCAGTTAAAAACATGGACGAAATAAACAATTGTTTTCTGTTCAGACACCTCTGAGGTACCTTCTTTAAGTGCCCTTATTTTGGCAGAGTGGCTTGTGTTATTCATTGAGCTGAGTTTCCAATCAAACAGACACACAACCTCGACCCCTTGCATCAGTCGTATCTGGCAAACGTTGTCGAACAGTTGTAATATTACCGCTGATCGGCGCTGAACTCCCTAGCTGGACCAGCGGAGCTCAAAGATGGCGGCAGGGTGGGTGTGTGTATATTTCTACCAGCTAGCAAGCCGCCAAACATACTGAACTGGCCCTGTCCTGTGCGATCACACTCAGGAGGAGGAGTGTGTGTGTATCTCGCCACACCTCACTGACACTGGCACCTAACCGCCGCTGGCAGCAGGATGAACGGCGCCAGAGGTTACGGCCGCGCCGGCTAATTCACGGTCGGGCCTTGCGGGTCATTACCCATAGCTCCGGTGGCTAGCGCTAAGGCGTGGGCTCATCGCAATGTTGGTGTCCGTCATCAAGGTGACAGACCGGGGCCCTGAGAGCGCCGGGGGCCAGGAGTCCGCGCGACGGTCGCGGCTGCGCTCCGAGTTTCAATTAGAGGTTCAGTGGAACATGGCGCCTCTCAGCGCCGTCCTGCTTCGCCACGCAAGGGTGCCTGATTGGTTGCAGAAGGTCGAAGAGGAGAGAACACACACATACACACACACCCAGACACACACACACCGTTGGGGTGGAGTGGTGAGCGAGGATGCTGATACACAAACACACACACACACGCACACAAACTGCACTGTTGTCACACACTAACACACAGACACACACGGACACACACACATTGAATAGAGCAGGTGGACTCAAAGACACAGAAGCCTGCCTTGTTAGTAGTGAGTAAGAGGTTCAGTGAGCAACCTGGTGAGTTAGTAATGAGTTAGTAGTGAGTAAGAGGTTCAGTGAGCAACCTGGTGAGTTAGTAATGAGGTAGTAGTGAGTTAGAGGGTTCAGTGAGCAGCCTGGACAGTTAGTAATGAGGTAGTAGTGAGTTAGAGGGTTCAGTGAGCAGCCTGGAGAGTTAGTAATGAGGTAGTAGTGAGTTAGAGGGTTCAGTGAGCAGCCTGGTGAGTAAGTAATGAGTGAGAGGTTAAGTGAGCAGCCTGGTGAGTTAGTAGTGAGTTAGCAGTGAGTGAGAGGTTCAGTAAGCAGCCTGGAGAGTTAGTAATGAGTTAGTAGTGAGTAAGAGGGTTCAGTGAGCAGCCTGGTGAGTTAATAGTGAGTACGAGGGTTCAGTGAGCAGCCTGGTGAGTTAATAGTGAATAACAGGGTTCAGTGAGCAGCCTGGTGAGTTAATAGTGAGTAAGAGGGTTCAGTGAGCAGCCTGGTGAGTTAATAGTGAGTACGAGGGTTCAGTGAGCAGCCTGGTGAGTTAATAGTGAATAAGAGGGTTCAGTAAGCAGCCTGGTGAGTTAATAGTGAGTAAGAGGGTTCAGTAAGCAGCCTGGTGAGTTAATAGTGAGTAAGAGGGTTCAGTGAGCAGCCTGGTGAGTGAGTAATAAATGCGAATGGTTCAGTAAAGGAAAGAATACAAATGATAACATTGGCAAAAGAAACCCAAAAGTAGGCAGAATTAATAGTTCATAGGCTTTTTAATTTGCCTAGAGTCAACACCAATTCCCTCTCAAAATAAATGTTCTGCTGTCGAATGCATCTACAGAGACCAGGCTTTTACGATTTGTTTGTGTTCCTTCGTAATTTAACTTTATCTTTTAGTTAAATTATTAGCTTGTTTTTGCAAATATTCTGATTGGCTCTTAATCTGTCGGGGGAAACAAGCTAAGCAGCCGCAGGAGACACAATTACAAACAGATAACCACAAATCTACAACGTTTTCACACCTGCCAGGAACCATTCTGACCTTTCCCTCCATAGAGCGCCAGGTGAACCAGTCACCTCTGGGCTGTGTATCAACAACGTAGAACACACACACACACACACACACACACACACACACGCACACAGGATATGCAACACAAGATGTCTAAAACAAAGACACACCCACACTACACAAACCCACACAAACACTCTAGAGAGCTCACACACAAACACATTCACTCTCTAGATCAGAAAAAGACACACACTCTCTAGAGATCACTAACACAACACACACACCCTAGAACCCACCCACACACACTCATATGACACTCATACCCACCACCAACAATAACACACACACACACACACACACACACACACAAGGTGCACACAAGCGTATCAAAACACAAACACTCACGTCCATGACAACTATTAGCGAGATGGAGGATTAGCGTGACATTTGGTTCGGCCGCGGCGGTGACCGAAAGACAACAGACGAACAGAGCCTCGCTTGCGGCCTTGAATATTTATTGCTGTATTAAAGTACCCCCCCCCCACACACACACACACAAACACACACACACACACACACACACACACACACACACCTCCTCCCACCTTCATCCTCCCCCACCGCCTCTATGTTCCTCAGATGCTTTATGAGAGACGCGTTTAAATCATGACCGCGATCATGATGAATCACACACACTGCGACGGTGTGTGTGTGTGTGTGTGTGTGTGTGTGTGTGTGTGTGTGTGTGTGTGTGTGTGTGTGTGTGTGTGTGTGTGTGTGTGTGTGTGTGCGTGTGTGTGCGTGTGTGTGCGCGTCCCATCTAATATCCACTTCAGGGCCCCCACATCACAGCTCAATTGTTCATAATTGTCCGGGAGATGAACTGTGGCGCCAACATTAGGGGGCATTCCAATTCTCCTCTAAATCCATCCCTCCTCGCCGCCTATTTGTCAAGGGCACTTGGCAGGCGGTAGGAAGCAGGAAACAGGGAGAGGGACGGCGTTATCTATTCCACAAGTGTGCCATCAACGGGATCTGTTGTTTTTATTGGGACACAGGTTTTTTTCGATGTGCTCTGTCGCACCGGCTTGCAGAATAAATTGAGCAGGACCTATAGAGCCGGGTTATTATAACCAGACGTCCTTCAGGTGAGGACTGCACGGGAAACCTTCCCCTGTTTCCCCCCGTGTGCTGAGGCTATCTCCCTGCTACCGAGGGCTGAAACAAAACAATCTGTATGTGTGTTTTTGCTCGGAGATCCACCGAATTCCGTAGATCCTTTCCTTTAAACATCCCGCGTGGAGATAGATGTTGTTAAACGATGTTATCGCCGTCGGAGGTTAATTGAGTTGTGATCCGTGTCAACGTTTGTACATGAGATGAGCCGCCCAGATTGTCGCGCTCCGCCGTGTATGATTTAACAGTCAACGTTTGATGCAGATTTAGAGATTTTGGGGGTGATTAACTCGATGGGAGACATGAGGTTTGTGTGTGTGGGTGTGCGTCTGTGAGGGTGCGTTACAGTTGCTATATGTAGCAGCCTCCGTATCCCCACTGGTGTAAAGTGGGGGCAGACTTGGCCTCGAGAAGCTCCTCGCGCTTCATGTGTTCTGCGACGTAGCTTCTTTAATTAGCATGTTGGAGACGCTATGAGTCTTAATCAGAGCCAGAGAGAGAGAGAGTCGAGGCAGAGAGAGAGAGAGAGTCGAGGTAGAGAGAGAGAGAGAGAGTCGAGGCAGAGAGAGAGAGAGAAAGAGTCGAGGCAGAGAGAGAGAGAGAAAGAGTCGAGGCAGAGAGAGAGAGAGTCGAGGCAGAGAGAGAGAGAGAAAGAGTCGTGGTAGAGAGAGAGAGAGTCGAGGCAGAGAGAGAGTCGCGACAGAGAGAGAGAGAGTCGAGGCAGAGAGAGAGAGAGAGAGAGAGAGAGATTCGAGGCAGAGTGAGAGAGAGAGAGAGAGGGGGAGAGTCAAGGAAGAGAGAGAGAGTGAGAGAGCGAGAGAGCGAGATGGACAGAGAAAGAGAAATAGAAAAAGAGAGAGATAGTCGAGGCAGAGAGAGAGAGAGAGAGAGAGAGAGAGATAGTAAGAGAGAGGGAGAGAGCAGCCGACCTGCGTAAAGCTCAGCCAAGCAAATAGCATGCGACGATACGATAAAATAATAATTGTGGTAGTTAAATGCGCAAGAGCGACACAGTAGGGTGAGCCCCTCGCTAACCCAGCTTTAGCCTAGCGGGAAGGACCTGGGTTTAAGTGTGTGATGTATCCCTGGTGCCGCTTTAATATGCAGTCTGTAATTGTTTGGGTTTCTGCTGGTTAATAAAGTTTTATCCCGTCTCCATAGACGTTTCAGGCGAGTGGGTGACACAGCGCTTAAAGGCGTCTCCCGGCCTTATGAAGGATCCTGAACAGGTAGAAGTGCACACTAGATGGATGGATAAATGAATGGATGGATGCATGAGTGTGCTTGTGGATGAATGCATGCGAGTGAGTGAGTAAAGCACTAAAACCAGAACAATAATAACCAAACCTAATTAGTATAAGCTGTTGCTGCTGACTTACACATATTCTGCAACGGGATCCATTAAATATATGGTATATAATATCTTAAAGGGTATGCTTCTCATATCTTAAGCTCTAAAGACAATGAAAGGCCAACGCAGCGAGACCGCATCACCATGGAAACCATCCAAGACGAGCAGTACAGTATTTTGCGCCTGTGAACGTTGTGAAGTACAAGTACACAAGCGTTCTCACCAAGTACTCACTCACTACTTCACACTGTAAAGAAACAGATCAATGCCTCCTGTGAGGAGCAGACTGTGAATGGAGCGGGGAGACATGGGGGACAACAACTGAACTCATATTCTGAAAAGGAGCTCAAAAAAAGGGTAAAAACACGTCTGGCCAGACTCATTGAACAGGTTTGTACCGCTTTGAGGAGAGATTTATGGATCACGGCCACAGCTGCGACGAAGTACATTTAATCAGCGTTGTGAATACAGAGGTATTTATCGGGATTTTCATCAAGGCTCTGTTTTCATGAAATGTCCTAGCTAATGGTATGGTTCATTAATAGCTAAACACAATACACAGGGCGGTGAGCTACACATGCTTGCATCACAATCTCGCCTGGGGCTTTTAGCTGTTTCCCGGAGTAAAGTGGTTAATACACAAACAGCAAGTGACATGAATGCTATCACTATTTCGTATTTCCGCCTACAACAACTATGGAGAAAACATATTTATTTCAGCGCTGGATTTAAGACTTAAACTCTGCTGCCCGCGAAGAATTACGTCCACTGTGTGGGCAAACACAAGACGAGGAAGTTAAACGGAGCTTGAGGCCGGGGGAGAAGCTGTGCCGGTGTGGGCGCCGTCTGGAGGCGGAGTGTGTAGCGTGAGGCGTTAACCGACACCTTTCACCCACTCTTTCATTCAACCTCCTTGTGACATCGGGGAGGTTCTACGTAGAACACAATGTTATAGAATGGCACACACACGCACACAACATACACAGGCATACACGTACACATGAACACACACACACACACACACACACACACACACACACAGGATTAACTGAAGCAGAATTATGGATTGAGATACAGAAATACTTCTACCCTTCATCGCCTATAGGGGAAGATTTTGATTTGCTCCGGATATAGTCAGCATTCTAATTGTGTTCAAATGAAAGCCAAGACAAACACCGTATATTGTGTGCGTGACCCCTGTTATCTAGACAGAACATGTGTGTCTGTCTCACAAGACCATCCCCCAACACACAGACAACCATGAGAACAGAATTGACAGCATGTGAGGGAAATACTTTCATCACCTTCCCTCTCATCTTTATTATGGAAGTACAAAAGAGGGCGAGAAAGAGAGGGTGAGAGAGATGGGAATACAGAGAGAGAGAGAGAGAGAGAGAGAGGGCAATAGAGAGAGAAGGTGAGAGAGGGTGAGGGCGAGAGAGAAAGAGAGGTCAGACATATTGACCCTCAAGGTTCATATTAGACTAAGTAGGCCTACTTGATGTGATTAAGTTAAATCCAAGCATTCATTTGGCCAAAAATTGGATGTTTACCCACAGCAAACTTTCAGTATTGTATTCATTCACACCCAATTCGACTTTTCAGAACAGCAACAGGTGGAATGACAAAAGCCCATAAAGAAATCCATGAAACAAAATGGTCAACACGGAACCCCATCATCCAGTCCATCATCCTCAACTACCCCATCAAACGATAAACGGTCGTCTCTATGATGATTTTATACAGGACTAGAGCAGGTTGTGGAGTGCGTCGCCTTATCTGGCCAGGAGTTACAGCCCCACTACATCATCACAGCTGCAATGACAGAGCGACTGCGAGGAGGTCGCACCATAAACGTCGCTGCTGAACAGACCAACTTTCTACCGTCGTACACCGAGTGTGTGCACATCCCGGACTGTGCATGTATCAAGGTTCAGAGTGATGGATAGGTCACAGAATCTTGCTGCTTTTACGATTCATGGCAATTGTATTAACAGTCCGCCCATTTCTCCTTTTTTTTTCCATCTTTTCGAAGATATTGCCAGCAAACAAAAAGGAGACATTGACACATAACGTCGTAAATAAAGATATCAGGGCTATGCGGATCATACAGCAGTGCAATCTGTCTGTGGGAAGACGGCTGTATGCTACCATTAAACTGCACGCAAAGCCCATGCCCTGCTCGGTTAACCGCATGAGACGGTCGCTCATGGGTCGGAGTCGAGCTGTTGGAAAACATGCAGACCGGTCCTGCTGCGATGACCCGGCAGTGAGGACCGGTGGTCGGAGAATCACATCACGCAGTGACAGGAGCATGAGCATCATCAGTCTCAGCGAGGTACGAACCCCGAATCAACATGTGATTTCCCCGCGATTAACGCGGCAGGAGACGCATTATCCAGCTCTCTGTAGCAAAACACGGAAAGGGGAAAAATCAAGCCGAAGCGCACATCGCTGCCCGTGTGCTCGCGTGTACGTGCGCGAGTGTGCGCGTGTGCGTACAAATGAGCGGTGATAACGCGTGCATGAGAAGGGAGGAAAACTGCAATACCTGCTCCTGCTGGTGCGCCGATTTCGGTCCTTGGTTGGGGTCCTTGGCCGTCGTCATGATTTAGCGGTTTGCGAACGCGACAGAAACGGTTCACTTCCCCACCGCCGAGGACACCAAATAAAAAAACGTGACGACAACGAGCGTACGCACACGCACTGAGGTGCACCTCGGAAGCACGCGGAGGCAGAGGAGGACCGGCCGCGAGGAGGATGAGGAATACTGACGTATCTAGTGACGGGCCGGGGCGATATAACAAGTGGTGGGGGAGAGGAAGAGGGGGTAGAGCGGGAGAACGAGAGAGAGCGAGAGAGATAGAGAAGGCGAGAGAGAGAGAGCGGGCAAGAGAGAGAAAGAGAGAGACAGCGATAGGGAGGGTAATGGGGGAGAGGGAGAGCGAGAGAGAGAGAGAGAAGAGCTGAATGATAGAGCGAGAGAAAGAGAGAGAGATGGTAGAATGAGAGAAAGTCGACCACACAGAAAGAGAGAGAAAGAGCGATCAAAAAACAATGATAGAGAGCGAGCGAGGGAGGGAGGGGGAGAGAGAGAGAGAGAGATGGTAGAATGAGAGAAAGAGGACCACACAGAAAGAGAGAAAGAGCGATCAATAAAGAATGATAGAGAGCGAGAGAGAGAGCGAGTGAGAGAGAGAGCGAGAGAGAGAGTGAGCAAGAGAGAGGCAAATCAGGCATTACTGAAATGAATGATTCACTGTCCACTCAGTACCAAGTTGTTAGAATAGACAAAGGTTGACTACTTGTATTTGTTGCTTATTGACGCTGTCTATTCTTATTCTGTACATTGAGGCAAGAAACTATTCATGGATCGCAGAGGATGAGAGTAATAACACGTAACTTCATATCTCATGGTCTTATATTTCCATTGCTACAATAATGCTGTATGATAACGGCCAGTATAGTCTCTTAATGAAACTCATCCACAGCGTCTTCATTGATGCTCCGGTCGTTGATACGTTTAGGGGTTGAGAAAAAGAAACATTATAACATTATCACTTATTAACAGCAATAATGACCACCCATCTCACAGTCCCATTTAAGACCCCTGTTTGAATAGAGCTGTGATTAAATGCATCTATTCAGTTCATCTCTTCCCAGCACGGTCTCTCCTCCTATCACAGAGCGTCTGACCAATCAGACCACTGCTAGTTTGTTGCACTCCCCCCCGGGTGGATCTGTGGTGGTCTCTGGAACCACCACCAACAGATCCATCAAGCTGGTGGTGTTTACCACCAGCACGGTGATGTATGAAACCAAAACAGGGACCCCTCTCAACGGCCAATCAATCAGCTCCAAACGGATGACGGCGACAACCCCAGGCAGGGTCCCTATTGGTCGATGACTGATGCTGTGCGGTTGGACAGTGGCAGGCCACAACATAATAAGAACAGATTTTTGTTTTACGGCGATGAGGTGCAAGAAAAGTGCATAGCAAAGCTGACCGGAATTTGATGAATAGGCAGGAGATTCTTGAGCCACTCTCTCACCAAACTTTTTCCTCCCTGTTAGCTCAGTTTGTGCATATTTTTAACAACGGATTAAAATAAATCGTGTTATTCTATCTTGTAGTGGTCATGTCAAGCTCAACTGATATATGAGCAAGGCATTAACACCGCCAGGGTTAGGGGTTATGTTCCCTGTCTGGCTCAACTGGTGGCAAGGCATTAACACTGCCAGGGTTAGGGGATAGATTCCCTGTCCCTCTCAAGTTGTACAGCAAGGCATTTTCACTGCCAGGGTTAGGGGTTAGATTCCCTGTCAGGCTCAACTGAGAGAGCAAGGCATTTACACTGCCGAGGGTTAGGGGTTAGATTCCCTGTCTAGCTGGGGTCCACAAATTAAGGAAAGATTAATTTCCCTTTTCACTAGGAAGTACGTAACCATTCGAACGCGATAAAACACATTACAGACCTAAGATGCACAAAATGCTCATAAAGTGGACCAGAATAAAACGATTTACAGGGAACGATTGACTCACGGATGGGTGTGTTTTATTATTGAGAAACTTCCCGGTTCAGATAACTTCTAATGGAGTAAAAAGCTGCAGTCGAAAAATGTCGTAGTCACTGTTTAAAACTTTGATGTAGAAAATAGTCCACACAAACGGACTCATGGTGTCACCAGTACCCCCCCCCCCCCCCCCCCAGCGACGCGACTGAGCTCCCCCTACTTACAACCATTCCCCCGCCATTCCACCCGTGTCTCTACGGCAACAAGCCGGCCCATCAGCTTAATGATGTGGAAGTGCTTTTGACTAATTAAAACTCGTCACTAATCAATACTAACCACAACCTGATGCCTCGTACTTTCCCTGGCTGAGGAAAGCGTTGTAATTACTGCCAGACCGCAAACCCCCCCGCTGGGTTGCTGATTCTGTTCTGTATATGAGAATAATTGCTTTTGTTCGGAGAAGTGTCTCAAATTGGCCCTGTTGGTGCGGAGGCCCCCAGCCCCTAATATACGTTGCATAACTTTTTAGAAAGCTTGCAATGCTTTTACTCTTCATGAAGGTTCACGGTTATTGTTCACACCGCTATTCATCCCTCTGGTTTCACTGATCTGCTTCTTGTTGTTTTGAAGACATTTCATATATTTAAACGTTGTTTTATATGCTATGAGGCCGAGACAAGTTTACACAAAGATCTATCCAACCGTCTAAATAAATAGGAATATTTTTGGGGGTACACACTCACATAGCCTGATATATGCAGTCTATCTGCTCTGTATTTGAATTCACTTTGAATAAAAGCACCCGGTCAACAACTAATAAGTAGAGTAAATAGTAAATGTCTTTGTTTCTGTTTAGCTGTCGTCCTTGGGATGTATGGCGTGTCTGTAAATCCATTTTTGTTAATTGTGAGGTTTGGAGAAGATAAGCTAAAGAACAAGCTCATGGAATTTAATGGAGATAAGGAGTGTGTGTGTGTGTGTGTGTTTGTGTGTGTGTGTAAGTTAATGTGTGCACGTTCATGAGTGTGAGTTTGTAAGGATGTGTGCTTTCCAATTAATTAGCGTATCCCCAGGTAAGCATACAAACCAGCATTTTCTGAATAATGCATGAACATCTAGACGCATTTATTTAATGTACGTCCGCAGGACAGTCAACACTAAAGGTGGAATGAACCGGAGAGAAGAGTGTAAGGATGTCTTGTTTTCTGTCTTATCTTGGTCGTAATCAGCTCCTCTTTGACAGAACATGGCCTGGCATCGCATCTCCGACCCAAGACATCAATCACTCTTTGCTAATTCCTGAGTATTCAAACGCTTATACGTTTGGATATGTGATGGATGTGTTCAACGATGAGTTCAAACAGAAAACAAAGTCAATGAGATGTTTCAAAATCAAAAACACAAAAATACCCAACAGCCAAGAAGAGAGAAAGGCAAAAGAGACAAATTGTCTGCATTTCTTGTTATTGAGTCTTTTGTTATTTCTGAGAAGGGGAATTTTCATCCATGAAGCAGCGTGTAAACTCTGAACTGTGGAGAAAAAAATAAACATACACAAAATTCATTAATGTGTCGGCGTGTGTGTGCACATGAATGTGTGTGTGTGTGAATCTGTGTTTTTGTTCATTTATTTGTGTGTGCATGTGTGCTCACACATGTGCAGGTGTGTATTTTTGTGTTTCATTCATTTTGCATGCATGCATGTTTTCATTATGTGTGTATGTGTTTTCATTGTGTGTGTATCTGTTTTCATTATGTGTGTGTGTGTTCGTGTGTGTGTGTTTGTGTGTGTTCATGTGTGTGTGTGTGTGTGTGTATGTGTGTGTGTTTTCATGTGTGTGTGTATGTGTGATTGAAAATAAATCACTTTGGAGTTTACATGGAGCCACAGCTAAGGTCTTGGAATCTAACACACTTTGCACCGAAGACTCACACCACATGACATCTGGCTATTTTCCCGCCTCCCCCATCTCCTCCCCTACCTCCTCCCCCACTCTCCAACTTGTACCGAGACACATAGTAGGGGACAGCAACACATAGCGGTAATGGCTTTTCCATCCCAACCCTGTGTGTGCGGCCCCCCTTGTAAATACAAATCTTTGCAAATATCATCTTTGCGAGAGTGCAAGATGCAGTCAAGGAGTGTGTAAGTGTATGTGTATGTGGTTGGGTGTGCTCCCATGCGTGTGTGGATGAAACTTGTGTGTTACTACCGCTAAAATGTGATGACTCATTGGACTTGGACAGAACAAGTGTCAACAGCCTGCTCTATCCCGTTGCCATGCCAACGTTTGTAGATCCGGTGGGGGTGTGGGTGTGTGAGTGTCTGGGAGGAAAATGTCTGTAGAATGTAAATAGTGTATATGTAGTGGTGCAGTGTGTAGAAAGGTTGTGTATGCAGTGTGTTGTGTGATGCTGAATCAAAACAATACACAACAGTGTATACGTATTTGGGTTATGTATTGACAAACAGATGACGAACCTGGATATCCCAATTTGAACGCGATACACAGTATAAAGTTAAGGAGTCAGCCATGAGAGGCCGTAGATTACAGTGATTTTAGGAAGCTAGGCGTGTTATATCTCCCTAGCCGCTATGAAACGGTTACTAAACCGTTTACTATAGACTACCTAGTCAGACTTCACAAAAGAAACACAGTAATATAAAATACAATCATTTATTCAAATCAATCAGCCATCCTCCGCCAACCAATTAGTTCCTGAAGATAGCAAAATGGTTGCATAGCAACACGCAGGCAAACTTTGAGATTGGTTTTGTGTTAATACTTACGATGGGTTGTAATGCAGTCACAGGAGTTTGTGACAACGAGTCCAACAGCTTTGAGTGGCTGGAGTTAAACAGCTTCTGCCCAATCACAATCAAGGACCGCAAGTATCAATTTTATAAACAAAATGTATAGATAAATATGGATACATATGTAAAACAATGATCGATACTCTGCTGATATTTTTAGATGGTATTTTAGATATTGTTATATATTTTTAGAAAATATATTTAGGAGAAGATATTCAGTATGCAAAAGAACCAAAAAAACAACTATAAAAAAACTATTATTCAAAGAGAGCAAAATAGTGATGCTATCTGCTAATGTGTCGTCTAGACAACACATGAAATAAGTCTGATTCGGAATTGCTAGCCCATAATACTTTTTATTTTTATGATGGCAACGTTTATCCAAACACAAAAGAGTAAACTTTTAAGTAGCCAATTTACTTGTGTGGTTGTCGTGAAAATGCAGGTTGGAGTTGTTTGATTGGTTAACAATCAGCATTCACTGCAGCAGCTGGGGTTGTATCATCCGCTCAAAACAAACGCCTGTGTTGCATTGTGGGAGCTGTGAGTGCTTCCAAAGTCAATTTGAAAGACATTACAAACTGAAACACCAGTGAAGCAAAGTTCACAACTTCCACAGTTGCAGATTGGATTTCATGGACGCACATACTACGATTACTTCTACATCTACTACTACTACTACTACTACTACTACTACCACTACCACCAGGGATCTGAGGCCCTGATAGCTGAGGCAGAGACTTTTATTTTGAAAGCTATATTTGTGTGTAATGTAATAATGTAGGCAAATAATAGTTAATATTCAAAGGCCAAAGTCGTGTCTTACCTACGTTAACTCCTCATCAAACACTTTATTCAAGACATCATTTTTTTAGAAATGCATAATGCATTAAGAAAAATAGAAAAATAGATAAAATATAGAAATTGCCCTTTCACAACACTACCCTTCACCACTTACAACACATCTACAAAATAAAACCCACACAGCTGCCGTGCTAACTGGGACTTGTACTGCTGGTACAAAGGCCTAGGCCTGAATCCTGAGTTTCAGCACCAGTCTAAAGGACAGCTCTCCTGGTAACACTCTGGGCTCTGGAGGAATGGGCTTCAGCCCCGCCAAGCTAACAGACAGCGACCCCAGCCTAACTGCAAGGACAAAGGCCCGTTAGATTGAGGGGAAGAGAGAGCGATGGGGAGGGGATGGGGAGGGAGGAAGACAAGGGGAGGGAGAGTTGGGTGACAGGGAGAGAAAGGGGATGTGAAAGAGATAGGAATAGAGAGAGGCGAAGGGAATAGGGCGTGAGGGAGAGTGAAGAGACAGGGGGAGGGATGAGACATGGGCAGAGAGGGGAAGGGATAGAGCGTGAGAGAGGGAAAGGGAGAACAGTATGGACAGAGAGTGAGTAAAGGCACAAGAGAGAAAGAAAGAAAGGAAGGGACAGAGACAGAAGTAGAGACAGAGCGAAATAATGAGCGAGTGAGTGGGAGATAAGATCGAGAGAGGACCAACAGACCTTGTAATCTTACTACTATATAACAGCAGGGTCTGTCGCACAAGTTACTTAAGTTGGTCAGTGCATATGTGCCAAGCAGCCTGCAGCTCACACACACACAGCACCCGCGAACGCACACATACCCTGCATGCACGCACGCACACACATACACGCGCGTGCGCCGACGCAGACGTTTCAAGACAAAGGCAGCGCAGGAAACCCTTGTAACATTAAAGTGGTCAGATCCCTGCCCAGAGCTCCTATAGTGATTCACCGGCTGCATGCGTGCATGCGAGTAAGCACACATATGCACACGTGACCTATGAATCACAGTTCCACAAATCACCGTCGAACGAAGCAGATTTGGCAGAGATAACATACCCTGGAAGGAGCTCTTTATATCTACAGTACATAGGGAGCGGGTCTCTTACCAGGGGTCCACCATGCTGCACCGCCATGTTTCAACCGCATGCCGAACAGACCAACGGGTCTGAAGAACGCATTTTTAAAAAAAAACAACAACATCAAAACATTTGTATCGGGCTTATGAGTTCCAGAAAGGGGGAGGGCTTGTTATTGCCATGGCTACGACCCACTTATCATACTTTTTTAGCCCCTTCATTGCTAACGGGCATCATAGGAGCGATGTTGTGTATGAAATTAGACAAACACCATGGCGCTGTACTACAAGTGTCTGAGAAGCTTAACCCTCTCTCTGTCACGGACATCATGAACCACTGCCCACAAGACAGATCTACACACATCCACACACGCCCTGGGGTTATATACGCGTCCTAGAGGCTTTGCACAATACCATAAGTGTCCGAAAAAGCTTAACCTCTTTCTCTTTTAGGCGATCACCCTCTCAGAGATGTTGGTATCCCAAACAGAACAGTTTGTGATACAACTGCGTACCATAATGTTGTCAAGAGCAACCTATATTTATGTACCATAGTGCAAGTAAACACTGGCTTGTAGCGCTGAATGCTATAGAGATGATTGATACATATAACAGATCGGGATGATTATGGGTTTATGAATGTAGTTTACTGCTGTTTATGCAATAAGAGTGTTGAGAAGGATAAATAAGCTGTTACCTCCGGCATGTCCTTATACATGTTCAGTGATCATGGTTACTATACCAATTTGTGATTGGTTAAGTAATAAGCAAAAGAATATCGACCTTGGGACAAACTATTCAGGCTGCTTTTTCGCAAAAATGCTTATGAGACATTATGAGATTAAATAAGTAAATAAGTGTTTTCGGCTGAGAGTTTTCAAAGCTGAGTGGAACATTCAACTGATGTTGTGGGGAGACTGTCAAAAACATCAGATTCACTCCTGTTTTCACTAAATTGCGGTCTAATTTCAGTAACTGTGATGAAATGGCATCGAATACTTTGTTGATGACCATGTAAGTCATAATACCACGTTTAGGGCTAAAACAAACGGATGGTTTTGGGTTCCCTGGCTTCGACCCTTCCAGATGGCTCCCAGCTTTTCTGACTCCAATTAAAAGTTCAGTTGTGGCGTTTTCATTCATTTATTTTTATAGCTGCTTGAAAACAATTTTTAAAGCACCTTTAGACTTTACATTTATCCAGAGTGTAAAAAAGACTGATATAGAATTAAGTTTTATTACCAGTGGTAAAACTTCATTCTGTTTTGGTCAGGGATATGCAAACAAATATGTATTTACGATTAATTAGCCTCTTCAGTATGAATATATATAACGCAGAACCAATAACATTCTGTATCGATATTCAACATAGATATATTAATCTCCAAAATATCAAATTACTAAACACAATATTATTTGAAAAGAAAAAGTAATTTAAATGATTAATTTTGCCATTTCTTTTCAAAACCCACAAACTCACACTCAGACCAACACAGACCTCATATCCTCCGTCAAGGAACAAAAAATAGACGTGAGACAGACAACGGATTCTATTTCGTTCGGCAGACTTCCAACGCTGTGATGAATTGTCCTGTGAAATATTTATACACAGCGGTAGCGTGGGCGGGGAGGGGTTCTGTTTAAGTACAAAGCCACAGCATAACGTAGCGTACAGAAAACATAATTGCACATTAATGCGCTAGCATAATAAAGAGCTAGGCACTCTGCGCCTGCTAATGGCACACGGCTTCCATGGCGATGGCTTCCATTAGGCTTGTTTTAATGACTGTGGACCGCGGCGCTGTTGTGTTCTGCTTGAAGACCCGCGTGTCGTTCTGGATTCAAGTGCGTAAATACCAAACAATAAACGCCCTCCGAGGAGTGCGTCTTTGTTACTGGGCACGGGTTTCTGGAAAAACGGAAAGACTTGCCACTTATGCATTAATTAAGTATTCATACACAGTGAATTTATAGTGAATTTAACATTTCTAAAGCCTTTTTCCTACTTGATTAGTCTTTAGTAAGCGTTTCATAATAATTTAGAGATGATTAACAAGAGAATGAGGAAAATGGTTAATAAGATCCTATCCAGGTAGTTATAAATCATTAGTTACTTCTTTTGCTGGGATGGACTGGGACAAAGAAATCGTCCTGTTTTGCCTGGACAGGCCCACCGCAGAGAACATATACGTTTGTTAACCCTGGCAGCATCTGTCTGAAGGGCTGTTATGTTGGCCCGCAATAATCTGCTCTTCTCTTATGCTCTGTCTTATGTTCTGTCTTCTCCAGGGCTGCCAGGAAGCCTTGGAGAGTGATTTGAGGGAAGTTGGGGGGCACACAACACATTTCTACGGGGCCGGTTGGGGTCGTCCCGACGGTTATATATTCATTTCTCAAGCTGAATATAAAGAAAAATATTTACAACCACTCCCAAGTTTTATAACCACTACGCCTATCCCCGACCATAAGAAATTCACATGAGCCTGTTATTGGCCAACAGAGGGATCCCATACCTGATCTGTGTTTACCATTGACCACCAGGTGAGGGACTTTATGAACACGTTTTAACACATTCTTTAAGTATGGATTCATAAAATTACGTATTTTTATATGTTATTATATGATGACTGTTGTGAATGGACAGCATATTTTGTGTTCAAGTAACCCACACTCATTTTATGGAGGCCTATTGTTTCAAATAAGAATTCAACCGATAAATATTTATTATATATTTGAATTGGGTGGCTGCGGGGACCCATAAATATTATAGCACCGGACCCTTAATGACCTACTTAAGCCACTGTCAACTTGCCATTTCTTCTGACTATGGTAGGCATTTGATTCAAGTTATTTGAATCAAATCAAATCAAAACGTTTTCTTTCCAGAAAATCCGTTTCTTTGAGTTATTATGTTAGTTGTTCACACGATTTTAATGTGGGCTCGTAACAGTGTCCAAAATGGCTGCCGGCCGATTTGAAAACAAGGAGGAGGACTCGAACCAACAGGGCTGTAGCGGACCGTGGTGCTGTGGTGGGGGGGTGATCAGTGTGCTCTGCTGTCTGCGTACGGCTGTGGTACGACCCAAAAGCCTTCTGCATGTTTCTAACAGAGCCCTCGGCTTGTACCATTATATACGAGGTAATGTTATAAAAAGTGAATACAAATATGACACTATCCACCAGCCAGTTCAGGCTGGAGTGGTGTTAAGTGGCCATCAGACAACAAAGAATTAAATTATAGTTGTGTGTCGTTGACCCGGAACGCACGTGGGCCCATTTGGAGAGAGCCCAGTAAGGCCCATGGCCAGTCGGACCCCTGCTTATTGCTACACAATAATTATTACTGGTGAAATCCTGTACTTTAGGTGTTTTCAGCGTTTACAAAAACGTATAAATACTTAGTAAGGCATAGATAGCGTAGAATATTGAACTAGTGCTTTCTAACTACTTAAACTAATCATAAATGACAGCATTAATAAGTGTTTCGTAAGCATTCTTACAACCATGTAAATGACATGTAAACCTTGAGCTTACGCCTTATAAATTATCTTTTAAACCATTATCTAATTATCTCATTAATCATATATTATTGATAATATGTAGCTTACTAAAATGTATTCATGAATGAACAATGCGTCATGAACAAGGAAATCACTGTCACTAGTTGCTGTTTTTAAAATTGCTACCAAAAACAATGTTATGGTTATTCAACATTAACCTTTTAGGAAATAAAAGTCCTCCACAAAGTTTGTCTTGGTTGTTGGACAGTATATTTTAGCAAATAAAAGCCCTCCATATAACTCGGTGAGCGGACAACACCTTTGAGAAAATAAAAGCTACCCATGAAGTATATCTTTGTTAGTGCACCGTGCTTTTCAGAAAATAAAAGCCCCTCTGCCTCCACCCCGCCATTCGTTATGTGAGGTAAGTAAGGGTACAAGGAACAAGGACAAAAGGAAGGAAGGAGCTCAATAGCAGCAGACAGTCAGGCAGTAAGAGACCAAGAGAGAGAGAGATAATTTACCGCTCTAGTAAAGCTCTTGAATGGAAATACATTTTGAGAGAGAGAATAAAAGAGGGAAAGAAAAAAAAGAAAGATAAACATAATTACAAATAAAGACCTACATTGTGTCTGTAGTCTGGTATTGTTTTCCTGTCTCTAAGTACATAGTGCTGCGTCCGGAGCACTAATGGTGATCATAAGTCTGCAGCGCCAACCCTCTTGACCGTGATGAATCACCGGTATGTGTGTGTGTGTGTGTGTGTGTGTGTGTGTGTGTGTGTGTGTGTGTGTGTGTGTGTGTGTGTGTGTGTGTGTGTGTGTGTGTTGGGGGAGTAATGTCACGGTGGGTTGAAAGTTCTTCCATCGCCACACAATCCCCCCCACTCCCCCTCGGTCTCCCCCTTACAGCATCTCTCTCTCTCTCCTCATTAAACGTTGCCAAGGTAACATGTGCTCTCGTGAAGTGCTGTCCCAATCCCAAATATACCTATCTGAGCCCATGTGGCCTCACACACTCGCTCACATAGCACCTGAGATCAATTAAGTCCGTGAGTCCTTAGTCCTCAGGGCTCACTTTAGGATTGGGCCTTTGTCAGCTCTCTCTCTCTCTCTCTCTCTCTCTCTCTCTCTCTCTCTCTCTCTCTCAAAAGGAGGCGGGCTAGGAGGGAGATACCCCCGCATCTAGTGCAGACTAGTAGTAACACAGCTAACCTTTACTCCTACAGGCAGCAATACAGTTAGCCTCACTCATACAGATAGCCCGACAGTAAGCTTAGGTTAACTCTGAAGGGTTGTGCGTGTGTGCGTGCGTGCATGTGTGCGCGTGTGTGTGTGTGTGTTTGAGTCTCTATGAGTGTGAGATGTGTGTGTGTGTGGGCACAGTGAACCCAGCCTGCTCAGAGGGCCGTTGCAGAAGCGTTGGGGGCCGAGGGCTCCTTTGTGTCTGGAAGCACGTGGAGGAGGTTCGAGTGCAGCGTGAAAAGGTGAGATGGCAGACCGGCGGGCGGCTGGCGTTCCTGATGGGAATTAAACCCCGCCGGCACGCGCCTCCCAGCCCAGGTAAGCAGCCGGGTGGAGGGAGACAAGGAGGAGATAACTGCGTCTCCAGGAGGAATCTCACAAATGTATTATTTAGTCCTTTTAGTGCCCGCTTTTATCGGAAGTGACTTACGGTTCATTTCTGCTTTAAGGTGTCATGGATGAGCGGGTCAGTACGGGCAGCTTGCTCATGGGAGGCCTGCCGGTTAGAATGCGGGCAATAAGGATCAAACTCAGAACCTTATAGGCAGGGAGTCAAACACCTTGAGCACTACATTACCCCCCCCTCGCTGCAATAACTATCACATGAGTTGTAGAATGAGCTTTGTTCACTGTTCAATATTAATAAGAAGGTTGTTTCATGGTACACTTGTGCTCAGGGATGGAAAAGAGGAGTTTCTACCGGGTTAAACACAAGCAATGGAAGAATAAAGGTGAATACGAAAACATCAGAATACTGTGTGTGTGAGTGTGTGTGATGAATGTCTGATGTATGTTTGATGAGTGCATGAGATAGGTTTTGATGTCAGTTCTGTCATGTGGGGAAATCTGAGAGAAACAGCTTCTCTCCTCCTGCAGGAAGAGGAGTGGATAAGAGAGAGAGAGAGAGAGAGAGGAAAAGTCACCAAAACAAGGACTCTGGCTGCCTGGAGCAACGTCAACCTTTTTCTCCATCTCTCCCTCTCTTTGTTTCTCTCTTTTACCACCTCCACCTCTGTCTCCTCATCAGACTTCACCCAACTCTCTCTCTCTATTTCTCCCTCGGCCTTCATCTCATCTCTCTCCCCCTTTCTTTCTCCTCTTCTCTGTCTCGATCGCCCTCTCTTCCTCTCTGGCTCGCCCTTTCCCTCTGTGTCTCTCGCTCCCTTCAGGGATTTCGGCCAGTTGTCCATCTGCCGATTACCTGAGCTGACCTTCATCTGGTATCCAGTACAATGAAACCAGCCTCACAAACACTATTTTAATCACGCAGGGGCAAAATATATTAAGTTACTATGAATAAATTAATAATAAGGAGCGACTAATCCATCCAAACTCATTTGCGGGCGGATACGTTCCAACAAATATTGACTCTGGCAGGTTTGATTTGACACGGTGAAGGTTGAATCTATTAAGGGGGGATTTAAAGAGGCAGACCGTCTCCATCTCCCCCTGCCATCTAGATAATGGTCCGTTCCTCTGTCTCCTCTATGGGTCCAGGCTTCAGAGTGGAGGCCGTTCCTCAGCTGTTTCAAAGCAGGGCAGTCCGTATCTCACTTGTATGAGCACAAATCAATGCAATAGTGACTATGATGCTCACAAAGGAAAGAGAGGAGAGAGAATTCAGGACAAGAAAAGTAAGAGAGGGCTGAGAATGGAGAAATGGGAAAGAAGGAGAAGGTACCTGACAAATTACATATTTTTCTGTTAAGTTGTGTTTTTTTTCTATTGCTTCAGAGTGCATTTTGTATTTTGTTTGTCGTACCGTTGACAGAATGACGCGGTACAGTTCCCTCATCACTGCTTGTCAGCTCCCAGCGTTTGCGGGGAAATGACGCTCATCAATCTGAACGCTGCCTTCGGGACATAAAAAAAAAGAAAACGGAAAATCGAGAAAAAAAATAAAAATACCCCACCCAGCGCCCACACCTGGCGAAGGATGACGAACTGGAAACATACAGCACGCTTCAATGACCAGGGTCTGTGGGTGCGTAAGCGTGTGTGTCGCCGTGTGCGCGTGGGTATATATGTGTGTGTGTGTTTATAAATGTGTATGTTTGTGTGTATATGTGTGTGTGCGCCGGTGTGTGTGTGTGTGTGCGTGCGTGCGTGTACACGCATGCGTGCGTGAATGTATGTGTGTGCGTGCGTGCGTGTGTGCGTGCGTCTGAGGGTTAGGAGGTTCGGTGCCCGCCGTCAAATCAAAAGACAAATCAAAACACGGCGCGGTTGGCTGATCAGAGCCACGGCGACCTGCCAGACTTCCTGCCGCGAGAGAGAGAGCTTCTCCTCGACTACAAACACAAGCTGTCAGAGAGGAGCGAGACGGGCACCTGCCGATTGGAAACGCGAGTGAGGGAAAGACGCAGCGATGCGTAGCGATGGCAGGAAGGACGATGTCACCTGCTGCATCATTAAAAACAATAAACAATCAACAAGTTAAGCCGGTTTCAGGATCCGAAGGCGTTTATCTTAGTCTGAGAGAAGGACCGTTTCCATGTGTGGTGGATCTTGGGTCTATACGATGACGCATATGATCATTATAAATAAAGTATATTATTATTAATATTATGCTTTCTTAGAATGAGCTATGATTCTATTTATACAGACATAAATTGTGAGATCAATATCAGCCCTAGGACCTTTGAAGAGATAAATATCTTGTTTGTGCAATATCTATCTAGAATGGGCTGTCCAATTTATTCCAGGGTCTATATTTTGCAATGTGTGAAATAATGTTAAACTATAAACAAGACACTCAAACAGGACCTGGGATGTGTTGTACACAACCAATAGGCACATTTTTATGTGCCTAGTTTTTCCTTCAAAAGCATCTCCCCAGACAGAAAGTCCTCCCTCAAGACAGGAAGTCCTCTCTCTAGAGAGGAAGTCCTCTACTGAGACACTCCCTGGTCAGTTTCACAAACCCACAATGGGACACACACATAGTGTGTGATGAGAGATAGAGTAAAAATTGCAAGAATACACTTTGCCTCACCCACACACAAACACACCCCACCAGGGAGAGAAGTGTTCCAACAGTGAAAATGAAGCGAGAATAAATGTGCTCTCTCTCTGCTTAGAGAGATGGCCTCACTGCTCTGAAAGCGCTGTTCTCTGGTTACTTGGCAGATGCTCGTTGCCACGGTTCAAAGAAACACAGTAAAAACATGAGCTGGAGAAAGGAAATGGAAAGAAAGCCAAGAAGATCGCCCATAGCCTAGAATGACTCCAGCACAGCGTTTCACTCGACCCAAGGTTATTAATTATAAGGTTTGTCCGGTCTAGAAAATGGATGTGAAATAAGACCTCAACTCTCTGTGTTGGTCCTGTCTGGCTCAACTGGTAGGGCAAGGCATTAACAAGGCCAAGGTCACCCTGCGTTCACACCAATGGGAAGGCGCAGCGCAAGTACATTCCGATTCAATGCCAAGACGCTAATAGATGCACATTCATCGGTGCGAAAGGCTAAATGCGAAGAGCGCAGTTCGCTCTAATTCTACTCGTTTGAACAACGCAAATTCTCCTCGTTCGCGTGTTGCTTTTTGGCGTGAATTTCGCTTGAGGCCGAATCTCTCATGTGAGAAAAGTTTGCCGTTCACAAGTAACCCGAGTACAATATGTGCTTTGCTTTTGGTGTGAATGCACCTTAAGATGTTCAATTTCTACTCAGGTCATCCATGATAAGAATGTAGTGTATGCACTCCAGGTACCATAAGAGGCTCGGGAATGAAGCGTCAATCAAATAGTATGTGTTTATCCTCTTCTCCAAATGGTGGAGTATTGCAGTTAGAGAGTACAAGGGGAACTGGGGCTCTCCTGCCCAGGCTTGAGGCGATAAGGAAGAAATAATAACCTGGAGAGCCATGGGGAATATTATGGGATATAGATATGAAGCATAAAATCTGCTTAGGACTCCAAAATCCCAGGTGCAATAATCTAGCCAAGGTTCAATAGGTGAATCTTAATCTACAATGTAACTTGGCCAAAAGAAAACCCATTTTCTAACTTCACATAGCATAATACATAGTAAAACCTACTGTTACAAAACCATATAGAGGGAATTAAGATACAATTCATTAATGAGCAGGTAGGGGTGTGGCAGTGTTAAGACTGCTGGCACTAGGTCCAACTCACAACCTTTAGGCCGGGAATCGAACACCTCAGCCACTCCACTATCCATCTGACACGCGCTGTCATTGAACGGGTAACACCTACACATGTTTAAATAAATTAACCATGAATTAACATTAGTTACCGCAGTAATAAGCATCAACTAACAGTGAATGAAAAATTCACTCATGGTCTAGAAATAATAAATTAATGGTGTGAATATTTACAAATGTTGTTCGTTTTTCACTCCATTAACTTATGGTAATTAATGCTTAATTAATGTACCCTCATTGTGTTACCAAATGACTCAACAATGAAGTACTTCTCAAATCTCTCTCCCTCTCTCTCTCTCTCTCTCTCTCTCTCTCTCTCACACACACACACACCGGGGACTCTGAGGTCAGCCAGTTACCACCCCCCTGCCTTCTCCTTCAGAGGGCCCGTAATAGATGCCGGGCCCTTTGCTGGTTCTGCTGTTATCTGCTGCAACACCGTCAGCGGGGGGGAGCTGCAAGACACCGGCACAGACACGCACGCTCCCTCACACGCACATGCATGCACCAGCACCTGGATGTTATGGTATGTCAACACACACACACACACACACACACACACACAGATATGCGCTCTCGGCCACACACAGAAACACATACACTTATATGGATGCAACAGTCACTGATCCATATCAATAGAGTGGATATGCACACACACACACACACACACACACACACACACACTGAAACACGCACTGAGAGCAAACCACCACAACCACAGCAGCACATTCAAATTGAAACACTTCTACTACATGAAAAAGCCAATCCACCGTTGCAGCTACCAGCCAGAAATGCACGGCCAGATAAAACATGAAAGATTCACACAGAGGCCCGAGCCCGTCCCAGCGTGAGTGTTTGGAAGCGGCGGCGCCGACCGGGGCCAAACGATCTGCTGGCACTGTTTGGGGCAGGCGCTTTGGAGCGGGAGCCCGAGAGAAGGTCTGTGAACCGGACGAGCACTGCTCCTGCACTCGGCAATATGTTCTCAAACTTGGTGCCGCTTATCCGGTTCTCGTATAAAACCACACACACACACACACACACACACAAACACATTCACATACACACAAACACAAACATACAAATACACGCAAACACGTACACACAAGAGGGTAGGGGTACAAATACACCATTAATGCCGTGGGGAGAAAGAGCTACTCCTGACATCCAACATAAATATTTGATTAAGACATTAAAGGTCTCTCTTCTAAATGTGCGAGTGCGTCCCCAAGCCTCGCCACAGCGGGTGAAATTAATTTACGGAGACGACAAAGAACAAACGAAGAAGAAGAGAAACGTCCATTGTGCTCCTTTGTGGTCATTAAATATTAACAGTTGCTTTCTCTATATCCTGTAATCTACACAGATTACGGTGCGCGCCACAAACCTGCAGCGCTGCACAAAGGGCCCGCAATGAGGGATCAGGCAGAATGGGGCGGGGTTGGCCGAGGAGGAAGTCATCAGAAGGGGGGGTGGGACGATGGGAGCTTCCCCTTGTGAACAATTTGTCCTCCCCTCTCCTCCTATTGGCCCGGAGTTAACGACGCAGAACGGGCACCGCAGAAGCATCGTTTAAGATAGTGGTGAGGAGAGATTTGAGGAACGACCAGAGATAAACGCAGAGCTGGAGATGGTGACTCCGGTCGCACACCAAGAGGATATATGAAGACCTGTCCTCAGATGGAGGAAAATATATCACTTTGAAGAAGAAATACATCGTACAACCCCCAAAGCCATCCACACTCTAAAGTTCCTTCTTTATCTTCCCCCTTTACTATGCTCTTCAAACTGCTCTGTTCAGCTGATGACGGCAGAAATCAAGAAACGGGGACCAAGATAATGGGAGAAAATCGCTTTCTTCCAGCGGCCACGGTGGCTTATCAGCGGCCGCTTTCAAGCGCGACGCCGCCGATGGGGAGATAGCTAATGCAGACGGCTAATATTTCTTAAATGGCTTCCATCACGGAGGAGGTGGTGGTCGAGGCTTTTAGTATCAGATCTCCTCCCTGCTCGTTGCCGCGGTGAGGTAGAGCCAGCAGGAGGCGGCGGGGCAGGGAGACAACGTGGGCTTTTAGCATCGGCTCCGAAGCTCTGCCGCTGGCCCACATCTCACTGGGGGACATCTGGGCCTGGGCTACAGACAGGGAGGGGGAGCGACCATCAACACACACGGGGGGGGGGGGGGGGGGGGGATGGAGGACGGGAATAGGAGAATAGAGAGAGGAGAGTACTCTGCATGTTGCGCAAACAGGGAAATACAAATTTTGGTTTTATATGGGCAGCAAGGAATTACTTTTTGTTTGGAGGTATAAAAATAAGTAGGCATTGATTTATGACTTGATTCATTGGTTTTTACAGAGACGGAGACGGTGGAGATGTTGTGTTCATTGACCATGTACAGGACTACTTTACATGGCCTAAAATAAGACGGAAATATAAAATATTTCCGCAGGTCTACCCCCTCCTCGCCCCCCCCACCCCCCAGACATTAACAACTTCCTGTTAACAGGCATAGCTTCGAGTATTCCGGCTTTGCGTTTTCGGATAAAAAGCACATTGAGACCCTGAAATAGCAGTAATATTGTTGTGTTTTACAACCTGATGTGGGCAGGGGCGAAGACGTTAAAAGTCCTTAAAGTCGAAATCGAACTACGGAGTAGCCGGGCGTAAAATAGCACCCTAAGTAGGAAAGAAAGTTGGGAGTCAAACTCCATTAGGCGAGGCAGTAAATACCATAAAAATCATCTGCACCGTCTACAGTAACATCCATTGTCTGTAATCCGCGATCAAGTGCAACCACAACTGAATATCAGAGCTCAGGAAAAAGATTCACGCCGTATGTTTAATGGAACAGTTTGCCCGGCAACCGTTGATGGTCCATGACATCAGCTTACATTTATCTGTTGCTTTTTTTGTCATCTTGACTAACCCAGAATCCTTAAAGAGACAGGAGCCGGATTGATTCGTAATTCAGACAGTGTTACATTCTGTAAATGTTTTTAGAGACTTCTTAGGTTTGAGTCGGGGGACTCTGACCTTCCAGTTGCGAGACACTTCCACTACCTATTGCACTGTTACAACAGTCAGTTCAAACAAGCTTTGAACCTGACATTATTTGGTAGAGGATGAACTTTATCCCAGGTGATTGATAACGTTCTCAAACATAACACGACGGCAGTTATCGACGTACGCTGCCCTTTAGAGCGATGAACTCCGGCGTCTTACAGCCGAGAGACAACTCCATCTACTGCCGTTCGCCCATTAGCACCGACCTCCTCCGTCGCCGTGGCGATCAACGAGAGAAACAAAGAAGAATCGAAGCACGTTCTGTAAGTAGGTCACGCACGACCAAGAACAAACTCGACGGGAAAAAGGACAGTCAAATTCAAAGAGGATTCAGTTAAAAACAACTCTTTGTACCGGAGAAGGAGACAGCTGGTGGTATTGCTATGGGCTCTGTCACACCTTTGTATAGATTGTGTTCTGTTTCATAAAGGGATTCAAGGAAGAGCAGCTTTGTTGCTGAGGAAACACAGAAATACATCACAAGTGTTACAGGAATGAATTTAGGTTTTGGCTCATTCGGTTTGAATGGACTGAATGAGATCACCACACCAACCTGCTGCAAACATCTGCTGTGAACAAAACCAAAGGAAAGAATAACATAATTGGTTTAATGAACAATGAAATGTTTGATTCTTAGCGAATTGCTTTGGGGGCAATTGTTGAAAGTCTGGAACTTGAATGTTTAAAGTATAG
Organism: Pollachius pollachius; assembly: GCF_949987615.1. NCBI lineage: Eukaryota > Metazoa > Chordata > Actinopteri > Gadiformes > Gadidae > Pollachius > Pollachius pollachius. The sequence goes on along the minus strand of NC_136950.1, from coordinate 6,870,039 downwards.
GAATTATGTTGAGACAACCTTCTCAATCAAAACCCGGGCCTGAAACTATCTGGTCGCTACAGGAAAGATGGATAGAGGTGAAATGGAAAATAAAATAAAAGTTGATACCCGCTGAAATTGCTTTCTGTTAAACCTCAAGGATGTTGAAGCGGTTTTGTTTATCTGAAAGACATACAATTATTTGGATTCCCCTCTGAAAATTGTGCAGGAGACCTCAGTGCTCAAGTTCACAGGGAGGGAATGCTCTTGAGAATAAGCATGCTTTTTCCCATGATGCAATGCTTTGCTCTCAAATCCTCACCCTGACGTTAATTAAGCCCTACCAAACCAAACCACCTGTGAACCAACTTCCCATTTCACTAGAGACTAAGAGAGGATGGACGAGAGACTGGCTAACAGGAGAGAGAGAGACTGGTATTTAGAGAGAGAGAGAGAGAGAGAGAGAGAGAGAGAGAGAGAGAGAGAGAGAGAGAGAGAGAGAGAGAGAGAGAGAGAGAGAGAGAGAGAGAGAGAGAGAGAGAGAGAGAGAGAGACTTAACAACAGAGAGACAGACACAGTCTGACAGGCGGAGAGCAGGTTGAAGGGCTGGCAGTGAGCAGCCAGCTGGGTGGGGGCGGGAAGAGGCTCTCTGGTCTCATTAGAGGAGCAGAAGTGGTGGGAGGTCCATGTTAGCAGAACCTTCACACTATAGCCCCTGAACACAGACCTCCACACTCCACCACCTGAACAGAGACCTTCCCACCCATGGCCTATGCACCGAGGGGAAGAGTTCACCAGCGCTTGGGAATTGGTGGTTCAGGAGCTGCTTTTTGTGCTTTGGAAGTCGGTGCCAAAATAATGAGCCTTCCAACCAGCGGGATAATGTGTTAAGCAGAATTCTAACTCTGCTAAACATTACACCATCTGCTCTGGAACTCAGAACTTTTCGTCTGGGACTGTATCACATTCAGTATCACACACAGACACACTCATTTTTTAACGTAGAAAATTAAGATTTTCCCTTTGAGATGACAATCACAAGATTATAAATCGTTTTGTGCCGGTAACCCTTACCAAACAAATAAAATAAATACTATCTGAAAAGGAGAAACATGATCTCCGCCCTGCTGTGGTTGAGTGGTCCTGTCGGCCTGGCTCTTCTTTGGGGTTGGCAGTGTGGGTCTCAATTTTGATTGGTCGCAAGGGTCTGGTGTGAGTCAGAGTTCACCGCATCCACTTCATTGTGTCCTCTGTTTGATTGACCCACAGCAGGGTTAGGTCAACTGGGGCAGTGTCAGCTCAGCAAGAAAGAAAGAAAGAAAGAAAGAAAGAAAGAAAGAAAGAAAGAAAGAAAGAAAGAAAGAAAGAAAGAAAGAAAGAAAGAAAGAGAAAAGAGAGAGAGAAAGAGAGAGAGAATTAAACAGAGTGAGATCAGGTCAGATACGTAATCTAAAGAGAGATTTAGCCAGGAAGAACAACAGAATAGGGATAGACAAAGAGATATAGAGATTGTGTGAGATGGAGGCTGGAGGAAAGGACAAGGAAAAGAGAGATAGTGAGTCAACGAGGGAGCACTGAAGAGAGCGGAACAGACCTAGAGAAGGGAGGGGGCAGAGAAGGTGAGAAGGGAGAGGGAGAGACGAAATCGGAAATAGAGAAAGGCAGAAAGAGAGGGAGGGATAATCAGAGGGGGAATCAAGAAAAAGTAAGAGCAGGGAGACAGGGAAAGAGAGAGGATAAGACTATGTTGGGTCTTATTTGACTCTCGTGCTTTGGCAATGTAAATGTGTGCTTCCATGCCAATATAGCCCTCTGAATCTTGAAGAGACAGAAACCCATTTGGCGAAGGACTCAGGCGCGATGCTGTGCTCTGCATCTGATTGGCTGAAACACGACCCAGCTGCTGTCAGATAACGCCAGCTGCTGACATTTGTATTCAACCCTAGACTCTGAGTAGTGCGCTTTTACCTTAAAGAAAAAAAGATCTCAAGTATAGGCCTGAGCACAGACACGTCCACAGCCACAAAATACACACACGCACACACACACACACACACACACACACACACACACACACACACACACACACACACACACACCACCATATATTATCACACACTGTTCAGAACATGCATGGCTCCCCCTTCAAATCCAAAAGATACACATTAAGATGGCAAAACACAAGGGAAACATGAGCTACGGCTTAGATTTGGGATGGGGAGTGGGCAGATGTTTGGAAAAGATATAAGGACAGGGGAAGGAAAAAAGAACATACAGAAAGACAGGAAAAACAGAAACAGGCAATCACAGAAATACAGACAGACGGACCCCTCCCATGTGTACAATACCTCTAGCGACTATCAGTACAACTACCAACGCCAAAACGTGCTTCACAGTTGTACTGCACATTAAACAATAAAAATTACATTGGAATTGAATTTGGTGTTGTTAACACAAAAGAAACACCCAAACTAAACATCCATCAGACATCGAGCAGAACTGGAGCATTACAACCATAGCCAAACATATCATCCTAACGTCTCCTCCTCCACGGTGAACCGCCTCCTCAACACCACCCAGCACCCAGACTCCTCTACGCCCCCCGAGCCGGCGCCCCTCCAGCCCAGTGCAGGACCTCCGACCTCCGCCCAACTCACTCACCCTCCACATGCGCTTGGCGCTCTCCACCCGGGAGGGCTTGCGGTGGTGGAGACCCAGGGAGACCCCCATGGTGTGGTCGTATATCATCATGGTGGTGCCTCCTCTTGGCTGGCACCCCGTAGCCTGCCGCCCTGATTCTTTTCCTTCTTCCGGGTGGTTCTACACTTCCCCCCCCCCCCTTGCTCCACCTCCTCCCGGTTGCTCCTGGTGTTTCTGCAGTGCCTCCTCTTCTTCCGTCACCTCCTCGCCCTCTTCCCACCTCGCGAGACGGAGTGGTCTGTGAGCGCTGGCCGTGCAGTGCCAGCCCCACCCAGAGACACTTCAACTTCCAGTTCCTACTTCCTGTTGTCTGGGGCCAGCCCTAATGTACCCAACTCTGAGTCATGGTGCTCACAGCTCAGACATTAGCTGCTCCATTAGTAGCAGGAAAAGACTTGGTCTAACTTAGGTTTTACCCCAAGTCAGCTGACCGAAATACTCAACGAGTGAAATCAGCAGTTAGAAAAGATTTTTTTGTCATTCGTACTCTGTGTCTATCGTTTGGCAGTCCCTCTTATCTCGGTTTAATTGTTTATTTTTGGAGGAGGTGGGGATTTGGTTAGGAGGTTATCCAAGCGTATGAGAGGGCAATATTGCTGGGTTGTGTAGGCTGGTAATGGAGCTAGGGAGAGCAGAGGGAAGTAATTCAACACCTCCGCACACACAAACAACAGTGTGATGCTAAAAGTGGGATCAATCAACGTTAATGTGTTTATACCGCCATTAGGGCTGAAGTGCGCCACTCATAATGGGCTTGTGTGTGTGTGTGTGTGTGTGTGTGTGTGTGTGTGTGTGTGTGTGTTGATTGTGTTTCTGAGTGCATGTGTGTGTGTTGATTGTGGCTCAGAGTGTGTGTGTGTGTTAATTGTGGCCCCGAGTATGTGTGTGTGTTTGTGTGTGTGTGTGTGGGTTGAGTGTGTTACAATGTGCGTTTGTTTGTGTGTGTGTGTGTGTGTGTGTGTGTTTGGGTGTGTGAGAGGTAGAGGGAAAGGGATTAGTGATTATGACTTATGTTGATGGCATAGGCTATATTATCTGCGACTGAACACAGAAACTACAGCTGTACATCATTATTAGTGAGTAGGGTTAAACAGCACCTAGGGGTCACTCTCAGACCATGTTGGACCAAGTGAAGTGAACTCCAGTTGAGGACATTGACTGCTCCCCTCTCAAGTTAGCTTAGTTTCACTAGGACGCCAGCCAAAAACATACTGCGTCTCCATTACAAATGAGCAAGCTAGTTAGCTCCTTCCTAACACCTTTAACCACTTTGGCCAACGAAATATATATAATGCAAAAGAAACACTGAGCTACTCTGAGCATGCCCACAATCCCGACTGAAAACTTGCCATGAGCAGACCATGAATGCTTGATGACGGGAAACAAGTTCTCAATGACCTGTGATTGAGATGAAGCAGGTGTGTCATTAAGAAGTGATGACATCCAGAATGGGTTTGTGTGGGCATGGCTAATATTTCCCTATGCAATGATTAGATTTAATCAGCCTGTATCGACTTCATTACCGTTCATAATCATTTAAATGCAAATTAAACATACAGACACAACTAATTAAGGTTATCCCACAACTTACTTTCAATTACTTTAGAGGCCAATTCAAGCTCTGCAATGACTCAGGAATCAATTGTAAAAGTACACCTTTTTGTAATAATGAAGTAGTAATGCGCGATATAAACGATATACGATATAAACGATAAAAAATGGCCTACGATAGAGATTTTAATTCTATCGCTCTATCGCGATAATGCATGTTGATGACGCAAAATACAATGTTTAATTTATGGCTGGTGCAATTCCTTTTCACATTGCAATTTTCGCAACAGTGCCAGAATTCGTCAACAAACCTGCATGTGTAAAGAACGTTAACCCATTTGTACCGGCTGCTTTGCGGCGCAACATTGTATCTAGTAGATACTGTTGATCCGCGCAGCCGGTACAAATGGGTTAATGGTAAACACGCATTGATGCGCAATCCGGTCTTAAAGGTAAACACGCACAGATGCGTGATCCGGTCTGAATGGGTTAAATCATTGGACAAAAAGGTCTGGGGCGTTGAAAAGCGTTAAAGAAAAAGGGGGGGGGGGGGGGAAGCACCGGTGAAAGTAAACAATCATGGATATCCAGCGTGATATACATTGATCTGCGGACTGGTCCAACTCCTTCTCCCTCATCCTGACTCGGAATGTGTTAAATGCATCGGCATTTTTAAATTATGTTTTCCAGCATACTTTTTACTTGCTTTTGTCGGACCGTCGGGTGGTGGCTCAACATGGAGCAAAGAGGAGACGGAATGTCTTTTGGATATCGGACCCAAATATCCAAAAGACGTTCCGTCTCCTCTTTGCTCCATGTTGAGCAACGTCTCCGAGACCACCTCTCCGGCTGGGTCAACCTCCTTTTGATGGTTAAAAATATCACGTAATCGACAAAAATCTTAACAATCAATGATCGATCATCAATTAATCATGCCCATCCCTAATTGTCAGAACAGTGTCTGTTCCTTATCTAGAAAGACACCTATTTTCGCTGTTCTCTTCATCTCGGGTGGCATTTAAGAACCAAGGGCTTAAACTAAGTGTAGTGCCTTTTAGAATGGTTTGCACTAAAGAAAAGAAACCCAATACAAATTTTATTTATCTGCAACATTATGTTGTATGATTACAGTGTTTCACAATAAATGTTCTCGAAATGACATACTATATTTCTCTTTTTTTTAAATACATTTAGCAGTTTGGCTTTCCTTAGGGTCTATGTAACCTGTTCTGAAACGGTTATTTTATGATTTTATATCGTGATATATATCGTTATCGCAAGAGGCTGCAATGTATATCGCAATATGGATTTTAGGCCATATCGCCCATCTCTATAATGAAGTAAACTATTTGAATGAAACTAACATAATAAAGGGGTTGTAACCGTTTTTTTTGGCTCAAAAGTTACCACGGTGACTTCCTCGCACAGCCATGAGTCACAAGCTAAAGCTAGCCAATTAAATCTAAGTTGTTTCCGCCCTTTTTTCCCCTTTATCTTATCATCTATTCATGAAACATTTGCAGACTCTCAATAGAAATCCAGTTAGAGGACGCAGGGCCAAGACTCCTAGAAACCAAAGAATTTAGCTTTAATTATTCATACCTTATGCTAATGATACATTTTTATGATAACTAAGTTAAACTTTCCTCCTGGTGCAGATGAAAAGCTTGTCACTGTCAGGTGGGAGTTGGAGAAAAACATGGAGAAGTACGAGCTATGAAGGAGGGAGGGGGAGGTTGTAAATAGAGAGAGAGAGAGAGAGAGAGAGAGAGAGAGAGAGAGAGAGAGAGAGAGAGAGAGAGAAAAGGTGTCCATTTTTTAAATACTGGAGGTGGAGAACAGTCCAGAGTAATGCACCAGAGAGCAGAGAGAGAGGGAGGGAGGGAGGGAGGGAGGGAGGGATGGAGGGAGAGAGGGAGAGAGGGAGAGAGCGAGCAGCTCCTGTTCCTACCTACAGACGCATCAGAAACTCATTGCAACAGTTCCCGGGTTTCATAACAACACAAGGACAAAAGTACACGCATGCACGGCTGCAGCCTGCACACCGCTTGGGACTGAACACGTGTAACAGAGAGAGTTGGTGCGAGAGGGGACGAGGAGGCTTACAGAACTAGGGCACGTTGGAGTTACATTAGCACAGCGTTAAGAGTTATTGTGATTGTGCGTGCACAATAGATGTAGAGCTTGGGAGCTGGACATAATACACATGGTGCGTGATTAGCGTAGCGGGCGGGGTGTGTTACTAACCCCAACCGGCCTCCTTAATGACATGCACCTAAACCCACTGACTTTGACGAATGTCTCGGTGAGGTTTAAGGTTTTCGTTCTTAACCTCAAGACTAGCCATACGCCCGTGTGCTTTATCGTTTTATAGCCGTGGACCTTTCGTTGGTCAAGAAGCGGGCTCATATATTCCAGCGACTCTCAGCGGTTCCGGAGACGGAAAATCGAGTCAAGTGTTAACAGCGCCTGGCCACTCCATCAACTCACTACATACTCCCCGGCGCCGGGCCCCAGTTAAGAACAAATACGTCTTACTGGCCCACCACACGAAAACCAATTTTCTCGGCTGTAAATTAAAAAATGTACGCGTTTTTACTTTCAGGTGGGATTTTTTTCCATTCCCCTTCAGCTTGCATCTGAGAGTAATACGTCACACAGCCGGCCAGATGTGTGTGTCGGGAGAGGCGGTGGAGCGAACGTCCCGGAGATTGGAGACAAATTAAACAAAGGAGACGTTTTGATGGAGGGACTGTGAATACTAGACCTTCTGCCTGGTAGTGCTGCGTGTGTGTGTGCATCGTGTGCACTGTGTGTGTGTGTGTGTGTGTGTGTGTGTGTGTGTGTGTGTGTGTGTGTGTGCGTGTCTGTGTGTGTGTGTGTGATTCAGTTTATAAATAATGGGGAATTCTAATTAAAAGTAACCAGTGGCAGAAGTGTTGAAACTTGTAATAGCTTTGTCTCACAGATCGAAGAGATTCAATAAATGTACTCCTTTAATAATGACCTAAAACAGGAAAACAAACACTTAGCATCTCAAATGCTAAAAAAACTTTAACTTCAACCTTAACGAAAGAATGGTTTGTTTGTCAATATGACCCAAAACGACCCATATGAGCGTTTGCTGTTCAAGCATCCGCCATCATCGAAAACACAGCAATACATCAAAGTTTATGTCTGCCAAAATTGAAAATGGCTGCAACGAGTTCTCAGTGAAAATGCAACATCTCAAGTTTCTGCATTTCTAGCGAGAAATGTGCATTTCATTTTCCCACTCTTTGTTCAGTGAATGTATATGATGTTTAGATGTTAGTTCATGCAATGCTTTCAATCGCTGACATGGTGATTGATAGAGACTGCAACGACTGAAACCACGTTGTTTCATGTTGTTTGAATTCATTTAATAACGTTGTGTAGTCATCTGAGCTGTTATGTAAAAGGGGGAGTGCAACCAAAATCCTTTTGGTTTTTAAACGTGGCAATATGTGTAATGTGATCTTCATCATACTTATCCAAGCCATTGTGCCACTGCTACTAAAATTAGACCATCATTTAGAGGAAACTTTGTTTGAGAGAAACTTTCACAAACCCAAAAATATGCAATGTTCGTGAACGTTTTAGTGAACGTTCCGCTAAACGCTGGCATTGTTCTTTCCCTGCCAAAGTGCCTTTAAGTACACTCTTCAGCATCACGCCGAGGGGACACCTGTGGCAAGGTGTGTGTGGATGTGCGGTGCTCCGTCAGAGAGGGTGAGCTTCAAGGACAAAGAAGCACGACTTCACGCTGTGTTGCACAATCCATATACAACATCGCTCGGTATAACGATCATACACAACGTTATACTAAAGTAGTGTAAAGTCGGCATGGGCCGTGACCATGGGGATAACACGCCCACGTCCACCCTATACTCTCAGCTCAATTCTCTTTTTCAAAACTCGCAGCGTTCGGAGAGCTCAAACACAGGGCTCACTTAGACTTAGTTATTTTATGTAACAGACAATCATTCATAAAAAAAACAGATTTTCAAGTGACCCAGGGATGACATTTAATCCTCTACTTTGGGACAGACTATGCCAACGTGTTTTTGTGGAGCACAACGGAAGTGTATGCTCCGCTGAACAATCCATCGCAAAGGTTAATTTTATACAATTTGTCAAACAAGACTAAGGAAAATACCAAACAGATGCAGCCAGCTTTAATCGTAGTTCTTCCCAGAGACAGCTGGAGTGTTGATTCAAGGTTAATGCCGCTCAAACATGGGTTAGACGCATGATTTAATTCCTATTATAGGCATATACCTTTTTACATAATTAGCTTTGCTTAATAGTGCACCTTGGCTACACTGAGATAATAACTGTGAATCCACACCATACATTTCCATAATTACATTTTGTTCAATGTATTGTTAAAGTAGAGTGAGGCCTTAGCCCACTACAGGGGCAGTAAAACTGCTAATTACTAGTAGATGATGTCAAGGTTGGCTAGATGGTTGATAAATTGCCATGATAGTGGTAATGAAGGGAAATATATAGTGGAGTTGAAGTACATGCATGTAAGGTTCCACTTAAAGTACCCTTTCATTTAAATATAACAAGACTGCAATGGACCCTGGAGGTTAGTTACCTTTGAAACCTTGATGGTGATTGGGTCATCTAGTCAGAGTAGGCGGGACATAGCGGATCAACCACCAATAATATTGACACTGCCACTTTTGGAGTTAAAAACAATAGACTTAGGTTAGAACAACAGGGAGGGGAGAGATGGATAGGGGGAAGAGAGACAGCAAAATAGAGGGTGATAGCGAGATAGGTTAGGCAGTGGGAGAGAGCTAGAGCAAGCGATAGGGAGAGAGTGGAAATTGGCTCTAGGAGGGGACACACACTGACACACACACACACTGTGTGAGTGTGAACAGCCCACTCTCAACGGTTTAGCTAAGCAGAAGGAAAAACAGGTGTCCAGCTCAAATCTGAGTCACTCTCCCCCTCTCAACCCCCCTCTCTCTCTCTCTCTCTCTCTCTCTCTCTCTCTCTCTCTCTCTCTCTCTCTCTACCCCTCTCCCTCTCTCTTTCTCTCTCTATCTACCTCTCTCTCCCTCTCTCTCTCTCTCTCTCTTTCTCTCTCTCTCTCTCTCTCTCTCTCTCTCTCTCTCTCTCTCTCTCTCTCTCTCTCTCTCTCTCTCGCTCACCCTAGCAACAGGTACTAGGTCTAATGATCCACATCACTAGCTGAACCCTGACCCCCTGAGCCATCCATCCAATCAGGGAGAGGAAGGGAGAGCGATGGAGGGAGGGGAGAGATAATAGAGTTCAGGAGCAGGACAAAGGTAGAACAGGGATTGGGATAGAGATTCGGGGAGAGAGTGAGAGGGCTGGGTGCGTAGATGGGTGGGTGGGTGGTTGGTGGCGTGTGGGTGGGGGTCCCCAAGGGGCTCAGGGGCTAAGTGGACCAGTGGGGGGGGGGGGGAGGAAGATGCGGTTTTATGCTGGGTTGAAGACGACAGGGTTGGAAGAGTGTTAGAGCATTGTACTAGCAGGTCTGGGAACAGAGGGGAGCGGGGGAGAGGAGGAGGAGTAGGGAAAGGGAGAGGAGGTGGAGGAGTAGGAGGAGGGGGAGGAAGAGGAGGAGTAGGGAAAGGGAGAGGAGGTGGAGGGGAGTGGAGGAGGAGGAAGAGGAGGAGTAAGGAAAGGGAGAGGGGGAGGAGTAGGAGGAGGGGGAGGAAGAGGAGGAGTAGGGAAAGGGAGAGGAGGTGGAGGGGAGTGGAGGAGGAGGATGAAAACGAGGAAGAGGAGGAGGAAAAGGGGAGAGGAGGAGGAGAAGGAGGAGGAGGGGGAGGAAGAGGAGGAGTAGGGAAAGGGAGAGGAGGTGGAGGGGAGTGGAGGAGGAGGAAGAGGAGGAGTAGGGAAAGGGAGAGGAGGAGGAGTAGGAGGAGGGGGAGGAAGAGGAGGAGTAGGGAAAGGGAGAGGAGGTGGAGGGGAGTGGAGGAGGAGGAGGATTAAAACGAGGAAGAGGAGGAGGAAAAGGAGGAGGAAAAGGGGAGAGGAGGAGGAGAAGGAGGAGGAGGGGGAGGAAGAGGAGGAGTAGGGAAAGGGAGAGGAGGTGGAGGGGAGTGGAGGAGGAGGAGGATGAAAACGAGGAAGAGGAGGAGGAGGAAGAAAAGGGGAGAGGAGGAGGAGAAGGAGGAGAACAGGGATGCAGAGGATCGATAGGCTGTTAATAATTGATCAATGTAACCTTTTACACTTTATTCACTCATATAGAAACATTTCCGACGATCAATGATCATCATGTTTTGTTTAGTGAGGTACATGATACAAACTATTTTGGGATACTGTTAGTCCAATATTTCAGGGGAAAGATTCAACCTAAAAGAACAAAATGGAAAGACAACTTTGTGGTACTGCAGTTCCCTGACACCAGACTGCTACTCAGCGGGGGTTTGAACCAGTGACCTCTGGATTGGAAGGACACCCTCCAAATTGCTCTAAGCCAAAATAAAAGATTAGCGGTTTTTGGCAGTTATAGAGTTCTTAAGACACTGATGATTCCCCCAAAATAGATAGAGACATGGAGACATCTAATTGGTCGGCTTAGAGCGTGTAATTGCCGAGTTGTTATGTGAATGTGTGTGTGTGTGTTATGTCTGTGCATAACGAGAAGAGGGCGTAATTATGCCAAGGAAGCAGCGGGGGAGGTGAGTTCAGAGGAAGAACGATAAGTCGCAGAGACACATGTTGACAACAGACAAACAGAGCGAGGGGGAGGGAGAGGGGAATGGAAAGTCACTGCAGGATGCCACTCACTGAGACTCAGTCAAGAACACCAGGGGGTGGGAGGAGAGAGAGCGCAAGAGGGAGAGAGAGAAATGGAGTGAGACTGTTGAAACAGTTGAGGCTGTCCCAACACAAACAGAAAACTCAAAAACCTAGGAATGACATTGAGGATATTGACGCATTGTGTCCATTGCATCCATACATCCAAACCCTCCAGTGAGATTATTGTTGGCCACTGAATGTGCTCACCTGTTATATGAACTGAGCGCACGCTGCACTGGCCATGTAGGTGTTTGGAGCGTGTTCATCCATCTGTGTGTTTGCTGCTACGTGTGAAATGTGAATACCGTGCGACCACCAGATGGTAAAGGCACGCAAGGACCGACCGCATGAAGACACCCCGCATACCCCGACGCAGGGGTCTGATCACATGAGAGAGTGTAGCTGAGGACTCTGGGGGAGGGCGAGCACAGACGCCATGCCGTGTCGTTCCTGAGTGCCGTCGTCCTACTTCCTGGTTGAGCCCACGCTGATTTTGATTGGACGCATTTTGATTTGTTTTGATTTCTGTTATTTGCGCATGGTGGGAAGTGCTTACATATTCTTGTGATGTTTTTCTTCGCTTTATTTGGGGGGTATGCTGAAGAATTCCTCTGATTGACTAAGTGTTTTATTTGTGCATGCTGTGCTGAAATAATTTTGATTTCCAATTTTTGTGTTTTCCTCTTTGCTCTTGATTTGCTTGCAAATTGTTTATCGTTTTGAGAATACACACAAGACATTAGACTGACAGACATTAGTTTAAATCTAAGGCTGCTTTCCATGTATTAATCAAGTTCAATAGCCCTATCAGTTATGATCAGACAGGGGTTGACACTTAGGTTTCAAAAGCACTTGCCCATCGGGCAAGTACAGGTCATGTTCAACTTGCCCGAATGTGATGTTCATTTGCCCAAATTATAATCAGAATCGTGAACGGGCCTCTTTTTGCCAGGCACCCGGCCTGGTTTTGGGGGGCTCAGATAACTCATCCTAGCTCAGACTGAAGCCGAATGTTAGCTTCCACACTAGGGATCGACCGATTATCGGCCGGGCCGATTATCGGCACCGATATTCGGCATTTTGACGCATATCGACATCGGCCTTTTTTTTTGATCCGACGGGCGATAAGAGATCAATTTAAAACTGGGTTATTTTGGCTCTGATGCAGCCGCGCCTCTCTGTCTGCTGTCACTACGCTGTCTCCAGCATTGTCCCACCCACAGCACCATCTGATTGGTTACACGCTCTGGTTACACGCAGAGCCACGACGGGTAACAGCCAATCAGCAGTGAAAGCTGTGCATGCACAGTGCTCACACACACGGCGGAGAGGAGAAAAGGTTTTGTCTGGTTTGGTTTAGAGGTAAGTTAAGGCAGCAGACTCTCCCGAAATTGTAATAAACATCCCAGTCCTCTACAACTCACAACTACTGGTAACATTACTGTGAGCCCATTAACATTATGTAAACATAAGCGGCAGCTCTGCTCGCAGTCCGGCGTCCAGGCAAGCCTGTTAATCACTCGAAACAAGGTGGCTGATAATATCGATATGGAAATAGTCTGTGATAGTAGAAGTCTGTGTGTGAGTGAGAGTAAAAACTTAATAAACTCAATTCAGTCCAGTTTTGTTGCAGGGAAACACGTTAAGCGGTGGTTGTACTTCTACAACTGCGTAATGCGCTATCCAAATGCGTAACCACGGAGCCCCTCGAGCCCTTAGGCTTTAGGGTTAAGGCTGATTAGCTTTTAGCGTAACGTTAGCCCAGCGGTCTGCTTTCTTCTTCTCTGGCTCTAGACGCTCAACAGACTGTAGCGAAACTCCACAACTCACGACTACTAACGTTACTGTGAGGCCCAATACGTTAGCAGCAGCTGTCTGTTCCTATGATAAACACTGATTATTAAAGTGAAGATGCTGTAGGCTATTTACTGTTTTTTAACGATTAAATCACTTTAAACAAGGTTGCTGATAATATTGATAGGGAAATAGTCAGTGATAAAAGTAGGAAGTGTGTGAGAGAGAGAGAGAGAGAGAGAGAGGAGAGAGAGTAAAATTCAGTTAGTTTTATTGCAGGGAAGCACAATGAGGGGATAGCTAGAGAATAGTGTGTGTGTGTGTGTGTGTGTGTGTGTGTGTCGGTGTGTGTAAGCCACATGAGAAACTGCAGAAACTGACAGCAAAGCACCATCTGACTGAGAGAAAACAGTTGGGCAATAATGGCTGATTAACTAGGGAACTATTTATTTATTTAAATTTTCAGTTAACTTAAATTTTCAGTTAAAGATAAGTAAAAGATTAATATTTCAGTTTAGGAAAATTTTAGTGAGCCATTTATTTGTTTAAATTGTGTTATATTGCAAATCTGATAAGCTGTTGTGTTTATTAAACGTGTTGGAAAAAAGTGTTGGAGTTTGTATTATTCAAAATTTTGACGCCAATCTTTTCCCTTTTTCTGTAAATTAATATCGGCTCCAAATATCGGTTATCGGCCCCCTTGAGTACTAATAATCGGTATCGGCCCTGAAAAAAACATATCAGTCTATCTCCATTCCACACATGTTGTGTTTAAAAAATAACAAACTTCTCTTTGTTTACTTATTTATCAAACGGTCACATCGTGCCATGAAGTGATTTCAGTCCACCGCTGCAACCTATTAAAGCTATCGCCCAGTTATATGTAGACCTGCATGATTTTATGCAAATGTACATAACTAAATGTCAGAGGTAGTAGCAAAGATATGTCTTTTTTAACTTTCACAATTCTTGTAGCTCTAGCTGAATAATCACAATCGCGTTTCTAGTAGTGTTGTCAGTCATGATACTGGATTTTCTAACTTCGATACTATACCTGGAAAAATATCGATATTCTATACCATTTTCGATATCAGGGGAAATGTTTTGTTCAGGAAAGAACATACCCAAGGTAAATAGAGTATATCTCCACAACTGCAAGGGTGTTAATGTCATCTTTGTGCCAAAAGAAAGATTGTTGTGCAAGTGAAATATTCAATGGGGATAATACTTGGTTAAAGTGAATAAAGCCATGGAACACAGCATAAGTGGAAGATAACATTTCCAACTGAAATAATTATCAGTTGGGAGCGCTGTCTTACTATGAGACACAAATAAAGGTAGATATCTTACAATTTTGACACTTGACACCTCTATTTAAAGTTCAGGGCAAATATAATCAAATGCACCAAGCCAAACACTTGCAAATACACATATGGCCACTATTGCGCTGAAGAAGAAGTGTTCTGATTGAAGGCAATTTACCTTTTTCCTAAGAAACCTTCTCTTAGTCATTGATTGTAAACACCATGTTTAGTTGCAAAATTTGGCCCAGACACTGGATTATCTGTTCATGGTGGTTTTATGAGATCAGAATCAACTTTGTGGACAAAAATCACAAAGGTAAAACTTCATTTTTGATTGTTAAAAGAAAAGGGGACGTTTCTTCTGAAGTTGTTATGCGAGTTTTAGTCACAGAATGATATGGTTAGGACTGTTGGAATAAGTGGAGGCTCAGCTTTCATATAATATATAGTTTGTGAGGGTCCAATTTCGTGAAAAAGATCGCTATTGCTGTGCATGTGCACAGTTATGAAACCCAAAACCGTGTTCTTGCATATGACTTTCCTTGGTAATTGGCCTCAATCCAAAGTACTTCCAAAACGCACTCCTCCATCACTACTGCATTTTCCTTCTACCTAAACCGGTCGCGGAGGCGCTGCACTTGAGATGCTAGCTGTGTTGGCTAACCTTTAGCTAACACCGTCGAATCACTGCCAGAGACCGCACTGCGAGTGAGTGACAGGAGGCGGGGCTATATTCGCTCTGAAGCGATGGGTGTCTGTTAACTCGCTGTCCGAGAGAAGAGAAGACAGCGCGCTGATCAATTGCAAATACTCCTATTTTGTGTGATTTTGCGGAACAAAAGGTTGTTCTGCAGTTTATAAAAACACTTGAATAAATCGCCTTTATATTAACATCCACCCAAAATCCACTTGCCCGTTCGGGCAACCAGAAATCAATATTAATAAAATATTACTAATATTAAAATATTACTTTTAGTAATATATTACTTTTAGTAAATATATTACAAATATTACTTTTAGTTGCCCCAGGCAAGCAGGCAACCGTTAATGTCGAGGCCTGTCAGAACTATTATGTCCCACGATGCAATTATAAGTGTTTGTCGTTTAAGGGGTTACACAAGGAAGGACCTTACATTGTTTTGTAGGAGATAAGGTAGGATATTATCTTAATGGAAAAATGCCTTTTATGCGTTTTTAATTATATGATTATATGAAAGAACGAACCATATGAATCAAGCAGTTGAGAGCTCCTCTCTTGGTGTATGGCAATGTGTGTCCAACACAAAATCACACATACATAATTGTATCTAGTTTAATATAACAACCTATCACAAAATATGATTCGTTTAAGAGATATTTAATTGATTTGGTTTGTTTTAAACGGACACAACACACACAACACTATTCCTGGGATGAATAAATAACAATTGGAGAGATACATTAATTTGAGAGACATTTCATATATTTGGCACAGGCCTACCTAATATATTCTAGTGTAGGCTATATAAGCCATACAGACAGAACACACAACTATATTGCACATTGCTGCGAGCATGACTGATCTCCTTTCCTTCAAGCGCTTCAATCTACCGATGCTGGGATGGATTACGGTTCTGCGGCTTTTCCATCACCTCCGTGTGCACACTCCTTTTCATCTCGCTTGGATGGGGGCTTGCGTCTTTTTTATCTCGCACGGATGGGCGCTCGTTTGCTTTGGCCTGCCGGCTTTTCTTTTCAGCCTGTGGCTGAGGTGAATCCGTTTGCACCGACACGCACGTGCACACGCACCCCTCGTACAGGTACGTGCACGTTAACAGTGCACGTGAGCACATACCGCCACCATCGATGAAGGTCTACCTCCACCACTGCTGCTTAATCCCATTCCATCTCCTACTGACATCTTTCCTGTATTCTATTTCGACACCAGAACAGGTGTCAATCATCCCGGGGAGAATTCTAGGGGTTGGCATGGTGATGGTAGAAGCGGTGTTCCAGCTCCCAGCAGTATGAATCAACATTAAAAAAGGGAGCCATCTTCTCAGACAGTTACGAGCGAGGCGCTCCCTGGAAATGAGCCATGGAATGCGGCCCGTCTCTGAGCTACGGCTCAACAAGAACATTTTACGGTTGTTCCTTCTTCGGATCAATACCGATCGTTTGTTCTGTTCTGGTTTATTGCCGTTACTTCCTGGGTAAATCTTGGAAGGAATCTACGAGGCTTCTTATTGGCCGATTCAGGGAACAGAGGGAACCCAGGGCGTACAGTGAGTTTGAAGGATTTAATTATGATTTTTTTTACAACTAACTACTGGGTCAGGTGACATGAGAGGATTTAATTGGTTGCTTTCACGGTACTGATTTGAGGTTGTATCTATCAGGATTGAACAGTCTGCAGGTCTAAGCCAATCAAAACAGTTTCCAGACCATTTGCCTAAATTACTCTCACCGTTTGGACGTTTCTGAATATCTCAAATCTAACTGGGTTCCAGAAGGTTGCTAGTTTTTTCCCTGCCTCCTCCTCGCCGAGTGTCCAGGTGTCCCTGAGCAAGACACCTAACCCTGACTGCACCTGACATGCTGGCTGTCACCTTGCATGTTGGACTACGCTGTCGGTGTGTGAATGATTGTACGTTTTAAGTCGCCTTGGATAAAAGCATCTGTTAAATAACCTGAATGTAAATCTAACTGAAATGATCGTACTTCCCCAGTATAGTATAATAAAGTATGTAAGGGTGATTCAAGACCCCCTACGCAGAGCTGTCTCCTAAACCATTTATCACCCAGTTGGGTGATTTTTGAATAATGGCTGGTGTACTTTGTCCTGACAATCACAGAGCCACTTACTAAAGAAATAAGTATATGTAACAAAAAATGATTTCATGAATTTCAAAAGGACTTGCCAGTTAGATTCTGGGGTTGGAAATAGCCTCCAAAGCAACGGCCTGTTATTCATAGTAGCAGTCTGATGTACAAAAATAACAGACTGCTGAATGATGTTATAGGCATTTTTAAAGTATGATTTAGAATAGTACTAGTGTAGTAACGTATTAGTGTAGTATGAAAAATGTGCAATCTGTACTCCAAAATCAACTCACATAAATATGAGAACCAAGTTGTTACCCTCTTACCCTAAATGGTTTCAAAGGGTTGCCATTGGCAACCAGTGTCCTCATAAGACAGAGAGATGTGAGGAAGGCTCTGCTATCACCATCATCACCCTCAACACTCGTTTTGATCAACTTCTTTCTCCCTCTCTCTCTCTCTCTCTCGTCATGGGGATAATATGTCATGACTACCACATTGCTTCCCCTCCAGCATCCTGTCTGTCATTCTGTCCTTCAAAGAGTCTTTCTTTCTCCTTCAGTACCTCTTGCTCTCTCCCGTCGTTATTAATGAACTGCACCGCCCTCTAGTGGTCACAAGAGGTTATTGCGGATGACATCAGCTCTTAAAGGGTAAATGCCCCCCCCCCCAAAAAACAAAACAAAAAAAAACACACGCATACACCAAATACTACAAATTAAAAGCCACCACTTGTCATCGAAGACAGTCTGATAACAGAGTCTGCCATCGCTTGTTAAGTTTTGTCACCAACTGTCAGCCCCTCAGGGTATTGTAAGGAGCTGTTGCAGTAGTGCTGGATATTAACCTGTGTGTCTCTTCTTCCCAAATCTTCACCAAACCGCCCAGGGTCATAAATAATGACTCAATCAGCACTTAAGCTCTCTCAACCATGAAAGAGGAAAACTTTTAAGGCCTGTGTGTTTGTGTGCTTGTGTGAGAACATGTGTATGAAGGTATCCATGCGCGTGAACGAGTCTGTGTGTGTGTGTGTGTGTGTGTGTGTGTGTGTGTGTGTGTGTGTGTGTGTGTGTGTGTGTGTGTGTGTGTGTGTGTGTGTGTGTGTGTGTGTGTGTGTGTGTGTGTGTGTATATGATCTTAAGCAGGAACTTCCCAGTAGTGCTTGTGCAGCACGTTTAAGCGCGTGTGTCCTTGTCCACACGTAGATGCTTGTGTGTGCGTGTGCATGTGCGTTTTTGTGCGCCCTGAGTGAGAGTGATAGGGGGAGAGGGGAGCAGATGGAAAGGCAGAGAGAAGAAAAAACCTAAAGCTCCAAAAAAAAGACAAAGCTCAGCTTAAGCCCACTGGAGACAGAGGAGCACTGTCTTGATTCAACCTTATCCTCCGCTTCCTCCTCTTCTTCCTCCTCCTCCTCCGCCCTCCCCTCCTCACCAACCCTGTCCTACTTCTGCTCCTTCGCCCCCCCCACACACAGACCCGCCCTCTCCCCCTCATCTTCCTCATCCTCCACCTGCCTTCCTCCTCCCTCTCTTCCTCCCTCATCCCCACCTGTCTCATGAAGAGATATGGATATATAGTTATTCATGTCTGCCATCTGTCATCATCATCATCCACACACCGCACAGGAACAACAGAGAGAGAAAGACAGAAACAGAGAGAGAGAGAGAGAGAGAGAGAGAGAGAGAGAGAGAGAGAGAGAGAGAGAGAGAGAGAGAGAGAGAGAGAGAGAGAGAGAGAGAGAGAGAGAGAGAGAGAGAGAGAGACGGAGCGAGAGAGACATAAGGTGCTGCATATTCAGAAGACAGAGAGAGAGGGAGGCTCTGTTAAAGCAACAAGAAATTCTGGGATGTCTACAGTGTATTGCAAGATGGTCGCTTGGGAGAAATACTGCAGGAATGGAGTGTGAATGGTGTTCTGTCTGTCAAGCTGCAGAATGCAACATGTACTACTAGAATACCGTGATGATACCCTTGTGGATTGATGACACTTTTGGTATTATTGGCTTTGTGAATATTACTCAATATTGCATTCTTTGATAAATATATTGTCAACTGTGGCCTGTGAAGCCCTGACACTAACTTTGATTAAGGAGAAGACAAATACTATTGACTTGAATGGATTCATCTGTAACTAATTACCTCAATGGCTGTCAGTTATTCATCGTTATTATTTATCAGTATTATAAGTCATTAGTATATTGATTTGTATTAGTATAAATTAATTGTTTTTTTTAGGTATTCTCCTTTTCTGTCACCAGTGGACAAACAAACATGTCAACCTCAACTTTATCCTTTGTTCCATTTGAGCATGTCACTTCCATATGGCGACCCCTAATTGGTCAGAGAATGAATCCAAACTCCAATTCCAAATCCAACTGAAACGAAACACTCACCAATTGAAATATCCTGGTTCTTCACTGTGTGTTGGATGGATCAGAACCCTGTGAGACGATTAATAAACCATAGTTATGCTTTGCGCCTCGCTGAACACAGAGCAAAGCTGTTGATGAATGTAGAATTAGGTTGTTACTCAAAGAGAATTTCAACCTAACCGATAGGACTAGGGGCCAAGGGGCCGGCACTACAAAAGAACTCAGAGATGACAATGGAAATTAACTGCCGGTTGGTCTATCGACGTTGCAGAGAGACAGACACAATGAAAGAGGTGTTAATTAAGTTGAGCTGATTTTGTGCTCAAAAGGCCCTTGGCGACAGCATGAGCCCTCCCTAGCAACAGAGCACATAACCTGAAGCAGACCTTGTTCTAACCGAGGTTAATGGGAAATCTTGTTTTCAGTATTCGTAAAAGTGATCTGCCCTCATGCTCCTGAGGTGTGTTCAGGGCTCTATATTAACGACTTATAAAATGACAACATGAAAATCATAACATGCACTGTTATTAATAGATATATTTTTAATCTATTTGAAAGAAATACTGTTTTTTAATCAAAAGCCCATAAACCTTGTGTATTAATCTGGATTTAAACCTTTTGCATTCATAAAAAAAGACATTGTGTCTCTTTTTTAATGACTACAGCCTAAAATATGATTTTGAGACACTAAATGCGGCCAGCCAGCCTTATTCATAAATTATTAAATCAATTATTAAAGGTGCGGTGTATCGAATTGGCTGGAATCTGGCGGAACAGACTTTGCAGAAAGTATACTTTAATTATTGTATCATCTTATATAAATAAGAACCGTGCACTTTTCGTCACCTTAGAATAACTCTTCACATCTACAACGGGGGCGGAGCCTCTTCCAGAGCCTCGCCATGTTGCAGCACCATCCTACTTCTCCGGCCCAGAATGGACACGCGGCTCTACAGAGGCTGCCTATAAAGGTGACATATTATACCACCAGGTGTGAGTGTGATTAGGCGTTAGTGGTAGACTGATATATCCAGCACCTATCTAGATGGACACGCCCACTTGTGATGTCAGAAGAGGCCGATTTTCTAAAGGGCTTGGAACGGCTAATCACACTCACACCTGGTGGTAAAATATGTCACCTTTAACATCTCTATCCTTCAGAATTACTTCCTTACTCGTAAGTTCTGACATATCGTTTAAGACAAATCAAAAAAATAAAAGGTATAAACCTATAAGGAAGCCTCATCACTTGGCTACTCAATGCTGTCCTATACCTTGACATCATTTCGGAAGTACCTGCTGGCATTTATATACCAGTATAGGCCATCGTAGCATCTCCTCTGTCGCTGGAAAGGGATTTGTGACGGGGGTGAGGGGGCAGGTTCTACAGTTGATTAAAATCTGCAATCAACTGACTTGATGCAGCTGGTCTTACACAATGCACCTTTAAACAGAACTCCATTAGAAATACAAGCAGATTAAAATACAGGTGACCTTGATATTAACATACTGCGTCATCTTTAATATACTGATACAATACAAGATTTCTAAATCAACAGTTTCCCAGGTAGTTTAGAACGACTGGATCGAAATTATATGCATACACAACTTCCACGTATGCAAATGAGCAGGCAGTGATATGAGATATGCTAATTAGAAAACCTGCGAGAATATCACAATGAACGATTCCAGAGAGTGATTGACAGCTTGCAGACGGGTGAAAACCCACACCAACTGAATCAACAATCACCCATTCAGCAAACTGTTGTATTTGTCCCAAAAACGCTCTTCTCTCCGTCACGTTTCTTTAAAACACACACACACACACACACACACACACACACACACACACACACACACACACACACACACACACACACACCAGGGGATCACCATAGCCCTCAGCGCCCCTCGAGCAAGGTATAAAATACAGTGTTTACACACCCAGACCACCGCTATCTAAAGCCCTTGGGACCACTTGTGGCCTTTTTCCATTATGCTTTACTGGCCTCAGTGGCCTGGCTCCACTCCGTTTTCTGTTCTGGACCAAGTACGGCAACAAAGCAACGCACGGCTGGGATCCGCATCCCGATAACTATGACTAGGTTGCGTCTTCAACTGATGATGACGCGCTTGCTCGAGTCCATGACACAACAACACTCTTATTGTAGCCCATTTAGTTGAATTGTAAAGCCTACCGTAAAATTTGATGACTTTTATTTGTTTTTTTTCAAGCACACGGAAAACAAACAATTAAATCGGTGATGATTTGCCAATCTTTAGTGAGAATTATTGTCCAATGTCGTCTTTAAACCGAGACTAATCTGTGACAAATTGAAGCTATTTTGTTTGACAAGCGAATAACTAAAATCAGGGCGGTGATCTTCTTAAATCAAACGAATATTGACGAATCAAGCTGTGTCTCACATAAACACAAACGTATTGCATTTTGATAGCTCCATGTTCCTACAATGGGAGAGACAACTTATCGCTCCAAACCGCCACCCGGGGGGTGGGGGGGTGTCACTGCAGCCCTCTTGGGGGCGGGGCGGGTGAACTCAGGGACTTGTTTGACTCAACGATGCAAAAAGGGTCAATGGCAAAAGGCCATTAGAGACCAGGGTCTGGAGTCAGCAGGGTCCCAGTTGGACTGTGGGGAGGAAGAGGAAACACAGGGCACATTGGGAACATAAAAGTCTCCCCTTGTGTAAGTGTTGACATTTTGCCCAAGTGATTCTGTGTGTGTGCATGTGTGTGTGTGTGTAAGTGTTTTTTGTGTAAGTGTTTCTGTGTGTGTGCTAGAGAGAGATAGAATGAGATAGAACGAGAGTGATAGCTAGCGAGAGAGAGAGAGAGAGAGAGAGAGAGAGAGAGAGAGAGAGAGAGAGAGAGAGAGAGAGAGAGAGAGAGAGAGAGAGAGAGAGAGAGAGAGAGAATCTTATCCCTTTTAAAATGCTAATGTTTTGAAGATAGCACAGTTGCTAAGATTCTCTGTGTTAAGTTACCACTTTGAAGTAAGACGGCACCTGTACTGTAACTAATACATTCAGCCTCTTTTTCAAAACCTAATCTACCAAGATAAGCTTGGAAAAGCAAGACTCATTTCTACGAAAGAGGTTACTGACTGATGAAAAAAAGTTTCTAATCTGACCCAAGGGAGGGACGCTATGGACGGTAAATCTACAGATAGGTTCAAACTTAGACCGGTTTAAAATGTCAAACAAAGAGCACACAATGACATTTTTTCATTTCCACTGCATTTTCACGGCTGGGGGTTGAGGCAGCAGGATTAGGACAGGACAGCAGGGGGCAGCTTAATCTCAGTAGGTTGGTTTTTCCCACACAGATTTGACGGAACAACAACAGGGTGGACCTAGCCTCTAGAATAGATCTCATATACAAACCCTGTACTACCCGTCCCCTGGAAACGACAGACAGGAAGTGGGTCGGTTCAACGAGTGTATCACCACCACTCAACATCACATCCTATTCCCCAGTGAAAACGTGGCCCAGCTACTAGTATCAGAGAACAATAAGCAAACAAGGTTTTTCTTTAGTGCAGTCTGAAGCCGTATACCACACCGACTGGGGACACAGCAGCAGAGAGGGGAGGGATTTCAACCTGAGGTCAATATCTCATCCATTGACCCAGGCAGGATTACGCCGTCAATACAAAATACGCCCTACGTGTGGAAGACAAAGTGTTAATGGGTCATTTTAAACCCGTCAGTGTTTAGAAATTGCAGCGTGCGTCAGCGAGACAGAACAGGAAATTACAATCGATCACTCCACAGCAGGCTGTTGTCATTCGGTAATCAGCATTAATGATAATTTTTGGAATACTTTGTTGAGGACAACAAAGGAATTTTTGCTATGACATGTTTAAAAAAGACAAAAATTATATTAATGGTAAAACAGCCATTTCTGCTATCGTCAAGAACTAATTATTTTGATCAAAGGAAAGTGAGCTGACTCACGGTCACACCTCAAGTTATAATTATAATGTGATCTACATTCCCGCAGTGGGATAACTTAATGAAGTTTCATGATCTATTTTAGTCCATCACAGCTTACAGGAGAAGCAGCTGGGTGTGTGTGTGTGTGTGTGTGTGTGTGTGTGTGTGTGTGTGTGTGTGTGTGTGTGTGTGTGTGTGTGTGTGTGTGTGTGTGTGTGTGAGGTTTTAAGGCCAAAGGAATCAGAGAAGAGCCCCCCTACACTGTCTCTCAGTGGGCTATCTTGATGGCTTTTTGTCCCCTGCGGGCTACCGTAGGGCCATCCCCCATCTTCATGTGAAATCATCCCTATCTCTCCACCTCATTAAGACCAACACCCACACCGGATCCCAGCGGAATTAATCCCTTTCTCTGGGCCCTGCATTAAGGAGCTGAGGAGGATAGGATCTGCAGGATCCAGACCCACCATGGAGATCACAGAGCGATGGATTTACGTGGGGAAGTCTTCCGCGATAAGGCGGTGGAAGTCGATACGATTAGCTGCTTAGCACTGGAGGTCAGGTGCTCTTGAAACCCTGATAAGAGAAGCTCTTCAACCCAAAAAGATAGGAATACGAGCCCTAAAGCAACCTCAGCCATGTGGATCTACAGGATCTGCCCGGGAATAGAGGGGACCTCTGGAAGAACAGTCATGACCGGTGTTGGTGGAAGGAACCACAGCTACACGCTAGAGTTTGATGAATAGGGGGCGGGCCACTCATCACAGATCTTGTGATGTTGTGTCTGTTGACCCAAAAACAGAAACACACGACCGCTTAGGTCAGTAAATCCATCTCATGCAATATTCAACATCAGCCCTCCTCACCCAATGTTTCCAGGACTGCTTTCACTTGTACGACACGGAGGAAGCAGCACCAGTAGAACCAGCGGTCGTCCACACAATGTTCCAGACAACAGTCGGCCGACCTTACCAGCTCTGCGACCTCTGTGAGATGTGAAACTATGCACTACTTCAACAATAGAGAGGGAATGATAATGGGACGGGTTGAAAGAGAAATAAACGCAGCTGTGATAACAAAGCCAGCTCAATGTCTTACAGCGTGTAAACAACAGACGCGTCAGGCTGAGCGCCAATAGAGTCGCTTTTGGAGGTCAGATCTATTCAGCACCCTGGACAGTGCTATTAGGAGAAGAGAGGCACGCTTTGGGTTTGTTGCACATCTTGCGGGGCGTTTCTAAATAAACTACACGGGAGAAAGTAAAGATATAAACAGTAAATGAGGTTAAAAAGTTATGTTTAATGACTGCATTGGATCTGGTTTGGTTACATTGGATTTGCCAAACTATGCCTGCTCCTCTTCTCGATTTGTCAAAATATGAACCAGATGTTCGCAACCAAAGACTTAAAGGACAAATCCGGTATAAAATAGATCTGGGATATATTTAGTATGATAACGAGTTGGAATGTTTGTTTGGGATTAAAAAAGCGTGTATAGACGCATTCTTAAGTTGGCTGTTTTTAGCCGATCTACCAAAACGCTATAAACTTGGAACTATGGGGGCATTTGTTATGGTAAAAACTAAATCGCTATTTTAAACAACTTAAAAGGCTAGAAGTAAACCGACACTTATTTGGTAGTATAATAAGGGTCTTAACATATAAAAAGAGAGATTGATAACTTTATAAGTGTACAGATTGTTTATTAAAAAGGACATTTTATACACACAATACCATCAGTAGTTCACCCGTCGACGCCATCTTCTTTTTAAGACTCGATAAGTAGATTGGCGAACACAGAGCTTGCGTGTTATCAATGCCTCGTTTTATATGTTAAGACCCTTATTATACTACCAAAGAAGTGTCGGGCTTCTTCTAGCCTTTTAAGTGGTTTAAAATAGCGATTTAGTTTTTACCATAACACATCACCCTATCGTTTCAAGTTTATAGCGTTTTGATAGAATCTGCTAAAAACAGCCAACTGAAGAAAGCGTCTATATGCGTTTTTTGTGCTCCAAAACGAACGTTCCAACTCGTTATCATACCAAACATATCCCAAACCCATTTTACACCGGAATTGTCCTTTAACTAGACTTTAGGTTTTACTATAAAAAATAATATTGAGCTTTTTCTTTTGGTACATATTTGTTTTTATAGTCGTCGGCAGCGGGTCATCAGATCGACAGACATCCAGTGACGTAAAGGTCTGCCTTAACCTGGAGTATGACGTAGAATCATTCTATGGTTTAAACAGTAATCAATAATCAGTTACAAACAACCATTCGTCTATTTTTAATATAGTCGGATAAACCAGTAGTCTGATTAGATCTGTTCTGGGATTTTCCACTAAGTATAATGATAGCAAAGAGTAAGACTCATTCCCCTCGGAGTCATTGGAAACCGGTAAAGTTTCTAAAAAACAGGGAGACCCAGAACATGAGAATCAGGTCAGGCGGAGGAGGACATGGAAGATAGAGGAGGGTAATCGGATTCATTCTTACATCCTCGTCCTCGCAGTGTGGTTGGAAACGGTGTCGCAGCAGGTCTGGTCCCGGACCCGGGTCGGGGGTCGTCGCCTCCTCGTCGACCCCCTGTCCCAGGAGAAGACTCGCCTCCGGTGGGCTGTGCTCCGGGAACGACTTGTTGGTGTCGATTTTCCCCGCAAACCTCTCATACAGCGAAGCCATGGCGAGGATTTCAGGTCCCGAAACGCAGATTCAAAGAGTCGATCAGTAATGGACAGTTCCTGCACTCGAGCCGAGGCGATTGCAAAACAATCAGATCAGAACCACGAGGGGGATGATCCGGGGTGGGACCAGACAGAGGAACCGGTCTTGGGACCGAAAGCCCACCGGTATGAGTCAGTCCCAATCTGAAGTCAGGGCACGTAGAGGCAGGGGAGACTGGGTCCGATTCTCCTCGACGACACCGAGCACACAGCTGTCCCAACTGTCCCCCAAACGAAGGCGGGAACGACACACAGAAACCTCCTCTCTCTGGTGAGATCCAAGGGCATGGACACGATCCTCTTATCCGGATTGGGTAGAGTTGTAATTCTTCCCGGTTGGACCCCGAGAACAACACGTCCAGAAGACTAATGGACTACCATATAGAGGAGAGTTGACGGGTGTTTACGGGACGAAACTTAAAGACTTTTGCAGATAGTGTGTGTTCCTAAATGTCCCTCACTTTGTCAACATACCGTGGCGTTGTTTTGTCGTAGTCGCCTCCCCCCCACCCCGATAAGGGCTGTTTTATCATTATTATTATTATTATTATTATTATTATTCAGTGCAGCAGCGCCCTCCAGTGGTGAGATAATACTACAACGAAGAAACTACAAAACCAACCTTATAACTTCAAAACTACTAGAATAAACATTAATATAAAATATACACATGACAGACACAAGTATGTGCTGTTGTGTTTACCCAGTCACTGCAAATGAGCACAATCCTTCAGCCATGTTCTTTCTAGTTTAGTAGAGTGCTGCAGACTCTGTTAAGAGACGACCTGCACAGCAGCCACCACACCCCAAGTTCCACCTGCTTCATCTCGTCCCGTCTGTCACTAGAGACTGTTGCGCTCCCTGC
The DNA here is from genome assembly GCF_949987615.1 of Pollachius pollachius. Classification (NCBI taxonomy): domain Eukaryota; kingdom Metazoa; phylum Chordata; class Actinopteri; order Gadiformes; family Gadidae; genus Pollachius; species Pollachius pollachius. The sequence goes on along the minus strand of NC_136950.1, from coordinate 6,843,176 downwards.
TGCTGCTGCTGCTGCTGCTGCTGTTGTCTTCAACATCGTGTTCACATCCCTTAAACGGATGAACTCCTCCGCTCCTCTCACTCCGTCCTCACTCACTCAGCACAACGCGACGCCCCCCGCTGTGGGGAACAGACGTAAGGTGACGGGACACAACAGCCGACGAGTCGATCACTCACTGCTTCTCTCTCTTTGGAGGAGCAACGAGATCCAAGACGACGAGAGACTTCGCAATTGATTTTTTTATTTTATTTTGTTGAGATGATTCATAATACGAATACAGATCCGAGTGTATATCATGCAAGAGAGGGAAAAGTCAAGATTATACTTTTTTGTAAAAGCGCAACTTGCACTTCAAACGTTAAAAAAAATAAATCTTTAAGCTCTGTGAGAAAAACGTAGCCCTGTGCTTGAACTCTCACACATCCCTCGTTCCCTCTCCTCTTATCTCTCCATCTTCACTTTTTATGTATTTTTATCTCTCTGCACTCTCGCACCCTCTCACTCACCGCATCACTACACCCATTACATTATACTACAACAACAAAGATAAGCCTAGCCTCTTGGACTGTGGCAAATCAAATCAGCGCGCAATGCCATCCTCAGTCTGAAGCCGGCTAGAGGTAGACAAAGAGGCCAGCCGAACCACCGAGGTGTAATACCAAGTGATCACCGCGAGGAGGCAGCGCAGTGCGACTTTTTATTCCCCCAGCGACAGACTGTCGTAAACGGGAAGGGATCGGTATTCAACATCCGTCCTTGGGCGGATTACAGCGAACTTCCAGAGGAGACGAACAGAGATCAACCCGTGTCTGATTAACTGGGATTAAGGGTCGGTGGTAAAATTATTTTAAACTATGTCGTCACTTTGAAAAGTAACTACAGAGATCTTTAAAAACTCACACACGCACACACGCAGGTGCGCATACACAAACACACACACACACACACACACACACACACACACAAACACCCCCCCCCCCCCCCCCCACACCCTTACATCCTCCCCCCCCCCCCACACACACACACACTCTTACACCCACACACACACCCACACCCACTTTATAGTTTATTAGGAAGATGCTGTGGGCCTCATTAGTTTGCATGCATTCACATCTGGTGTCTGGCTCCCATAGACTTTCCTTCAAACAGCGTAGACAATGATGAAATCTCTTGGTCTTATATCAAGCTTACCCCCCCCCATTTGTCGCTGGCGTTGTGAATCCATCAACTGACAACAGGGTTGCCATTAGTTGCGTCGCGTTACGTTTCTAAAAGAGCTTTGATCAAGATTCGAGAAGAGCTGAGGTAGAAATCGATCCTTAAGTTACCCCTACACACATCACTTTGATCACATCTTTGGAAGAATTATCTCAAATAAATGAGAGTGTATTTGTCGTTCAGAAGCTGGTAGAGGATGAGGACACATCTGCTGATACACTTAACTATCAACCCAAAAGTTAATTTTCAAGTAAAAATATTTAAAAAAGTCATGAGATCATACCACCGATATCACACACATAATTATGAAATATGTTGTGTATTGGAGATGACACGCTGTAACAAGGTTTCTGAAGCCCACGCCCTCATTCCATGAACCCAGGGTTCCAAACCTCCCAGAATCAACTTTTAAATCAATTAAAAAAAATGAATGAATAAAGTTACCGGAGCGATAAGCAGCCGGCCACCAGTGTCCATCACAGCGCTCTGAGCGGAGTAAACAATAATTAGGAGAGGGAAATGGATACCTTTTAGACAGGAGGACTTGTGATAATCACGTAAATTAGGCTAAGCAACAATTAAGCTGTGAGAGAGAGAGAGAGAGAGAGAGAGAGAGAGAGAGAGAGAGAGAGAGAGAGAGAGAGAGAGAGAGAGAGAGAGAGAGAGAGAGAGAGAGAGCGTGCATGCGTGCGTGCATGCGTGCGTGTGTGTGTGTGATTCCGCGTCAGCCACTACAGAGTGCATTAGTGTGGAAATGTGATGAATTTAAATCAGAAACGGGACAGCGCCCACAAACTACTAATGGACCAGACCGAAATATGCAGCAGAGATTTAGATAATAAAAACACACAATGACAGCCTCCCGTCTCCCCCATGGAAACCGCTTGCAATTATTCCAGAGGTCGGCTCGGTGACCTCCGAGCACAGGGAGGTCGTGGTAGAGGTCAGGAGGGTACCAGGGGAGGGAAACAGATCTTCAAAAGAGGGAATTCATTATTTTACATCCCGGCTGTCTGTCTTTCCACAACCGCCCAGTGAGGCTCTCCTTCAGGTTCTCCTCTTCTGAATGGTGTCGTGACCCGGTCTGCCTCCTCCTCTCTACTCCTCCACCTCTTTTCTTTACCTCCTCTACTCCTCCAGCTCTATTCTTCACCTCCTCCATTCTCCTTTGTTCTCCTCCACCTCTATTCTTCACTTCCTCCCTTCTTCTCTGTTCTCCTCCATCTCCTCCCTTCTCTGTAATCTTCCACCTCTATTCTTCACCTCCTCCATTCTCTCCTTTTTTCCCAACTCTATTCACCTCCATCTCCACTCGCTCCTCCAGTCTTCATCTCTCTCCTCTATCTGTTTGATCATCCACTGTTCTCCATCACCTGCTCCTCTTCTACTCTCCTCCATCTCTATTTTCCTCCGGCTCTCTTATGCCTTATCTCCTCTCCACCCCCCTCCTCCTCCTCCTCCTCCTCCTCCTCCTCCTCTTCCCCCTCCTCCTCCTCCTCCTCCTCCTCTATGGGCATTGAGTGTACCAGACAGATTCTGCACGGCTGAAACCAAACGATTTAAAACTTGAAATCTTCTGAAAACATCTTTCAACTTACGAAAACCAAGAGAAATCTTCAATAAAAAGTAGGCAGCAGAAAAGTTTCACTAAGCCGGTTTTCGCACTTTATAGCTCTCTAGCTATATATATATATATATAAATATATATATATATATATATATATATATATATATATATAGCGTATGGACTTTTCCGGCACACTGAGCCAAGGCATGGCGAAGTGTGTCTCAATCCTATTTGAAACGGAAGAGATAAAGTCCCTGTGAAATTCAGAGGGACAGTGGACAAGAACGATGGATGGGAGAGAGGGAGAGGAGGGGGGATGGGGGAGAGAGGGGGAGGAGGAGGGAGGGATGAGGGAGAGAGGGGGAGGAGGAGGGAGGGATGAGGGAGAGAGGAGGGAGGGAGGGATGAACAGGGGAGAGAGGTGGGAGGGATTGAGGAGAGAAAGAGAGGGCTGGTGGGATGGGAGGGGAGAGAGGTAAAATAGTGAGAGAGGAGGGCGGAAGGGAGGAGAGAAGGGAGACTATGGAGTGGCCAGAAAGCAACAAGAGCTGTGGAAGATTGCCTATACGGTGAGAAAGACGTTGCATATGCAAATTCAACAGCAAAAGCAAAACAAACCAAAAAATCCTTTCCCATCTGGTTGGTACGAGAGTGGAGCAGGAACGAGCTTTGTACTCTTATCATTCCCGAGCTCTGCTCAATCTCAAGGGAAAAACAACTCAATCAATTGAAAATGACAAATAATAAGCAGTTATCAGTCTTTTACACATCTGATATCGTGAGTTATTCAGTCAGGATATTGTAAGAAACACTTTGCATGACATCTTCTACCAAACAGCAGACATATCTGGGTCCAAAACACCCATTACTAAACCTTAAATTCCATATAGATACATTTCTACCCTCTACTGTAATACTTCTGCACTATACCATACAAATAATAATCTTCACTACACCCTACTTCTATACCATAATCTTTTCACAAGCAATTGATGGAATTGTACTGATTGAGCTTAAAGTATATTTCCTGGCTGGAAAAGTGTGGATGTAAGCACACAAACAAAATGTGTTATTACACCCGATGATCCCTCTATAATGTATTTTTGCTGGCAGCTCTTTCCTTTAATGTTTGTAGTGTAAAGAAACTGTTGAGAAAACTTTTATTCAATAATGTCGGCCTTGGATTTTATATTTTCTATTATAAATAAATAACTAATTCAAATCAATACATTTATCCCCGCATTCATTTTTTCTGCTCTATCATGCTTATTTAGTATTCTGGCAGACACAACGAAAAGGTTGGCTGAGGGACATCAACAGCGGAATTTAAGTAACTATGGATTTATCGGGGGGACAAACACAACTTAAAGGCCATAGGGAAACGGAGCCGGGACTAACGTCCACAGAGGGATCTCTTATTTGCTGGACTGCCAGTCCGTCATTCTCAATTTCAAGAGGATGGAACAAATCCATACCAAGAATCAATGCCATTTTGAGGATTGACATTGTTTTGATAGCGCTCATTTGACCTTTGTGTAACAAATGCAAAATTGTCAGTGTCAATAATGTGTAAAAAAAAATTTTTAAAAAAAGAAACAAACCTAGCCCCAACGTCTTCCTGTATCTATCACCTGCTCCTTAATGATCTAACCTTCACTGCTAACTGTTTAGAAGGGGCGCTTTGGATAAAAGTTTTCTTGAGTAAAACTGGGCTAGTAAAATAATCTGATGAAGCGGGGACAATGAGAGAGAGGGGGGGACATTTTTATCCCCATAATGCGACAAAGAAAAATAAAACCGGAATTATAGGAGAGGGAAAGGAAACTATAGCAGGAATGTGTCTTGATAGCTTTTTGTGGCCTGTAGCGAGAGAGAACCTACCCAACTGAAAAAAACATTCTGGCATGGTGTACCATATATACTGTGTCTATTATACGCTACACCCACTCAGACTTGAGACTATGAAACCACTACAGAAAAATTCAACCTTTAACAGACAGGAGCCTACACACGGTGAATCAAAAGATAAAACTATCCCACTTTTATTTATTTTAGAGTCGCAGCTGACAGACGGGCAGCTGTCGGTCTGATTCCTTGGCCGGTGAGGCAGCAAGGCACCCGAGGGCAGGGATTCAAACCCAGCCTGCGAGACCTGCCTCATGTTTGCTCTGCCGTGATGGGGACTGTGAGGCCGGCTTTACAGTGCTGCTCAGAGCCGTGTCTGAGTGAAGCCGACCAGCAGGAGTATAATAGGGGTCGTGTTTAACGGCTCAGGCATTGGCAGCTCTTGGTAACCAGAAAAAGTGAAAGTAACAAGTTTTCTTTTACACTTACTTAGGAATCCAGACAAGGGGAGAAATAAAAGTTTTTCAACACTGGGTTTTGTTAGTGGTCAAGGGCACTTGAGTCGGAGTCTGAGATTCACAGGGAATTTAACCCAAAATCGTGCGTTCCCATGACAGCCATGCTGACCTCAAAGGGACTTCCTTGCTCATCTGGCTGGCCAGAGCTTAAAATGTAGCCCTCCTTTTATTTTGTATTCTATCGATGAAATTAAATACTCCAACACTGCTCTGGTATTTGACAATAAAATGTAGAAAAGCCTTTAATATGAGCCTTGAACCCAGAGAGTTGACAGTCCTGCATTGTAAGGTTATAGTTACATAACCAATATTTTGGAAAATAAAGTTGAAAACATGTTTGTCTGTAAGCCCATCCCAGTGTCCACACTTTAAATGTACAATAATGGTAAACAAGTAATTCTGTAGTACCTATACGAAACAAGTGGTAAAGTAAGTCATTCCCACTAGCTTTGCTGTTATTCAAGTTACTGTGACCCCAAGTTCCAGAAACCAAACACTTCCTCCATGCAGTAACTAATGCACAAAGTGTCTTTAAATGTTCAAACAGAACTTCCCTCTATTATCCACTAACCCTTGTCTCAGAACCCCCCCCGCAGAGAAGGCAAAGCGAGGCTGGTGAGATAGTCCTGGCACCCAGCGGACCTCCCCCCCCGGTTCGCTGACGGGGCCCAACCTCCGCCCGAGCCAACGAAGAAAGATGACAAAATGATGAGCGGAGCGCGGCAGGTGCTGCGGCGGCGCTTGATTTAGCTCCCCGGCGGCGCGGGCCAGGAGCCTTGAGATCCACCGGGGAGGGAGGGGAATGGGGGAGAGATGGGGGGGGGGGGAGGGGAATGGGGGAGAGATAGGGGCGGGGGAGGAGTGGAGCGAGGCGAACATCAACAAACGGCGCCCCCCCCCCCCCTGTAATCACTCCGCTCGCCAGATGGAGAAAATGGAAAAACACTTTTGTACACCAACACAAAAGCCCTGATGAATGGAGCGAGTCCATCAACGTGAAACAGTCAAGCCTGGCAATACGGAAGATTCTTTTGAATCTTTTGGTGTCTTTTCATCATTTCCATAATACGGACAAACTCTCCATCACGGACAACCGCCGTTTCATCAGCACATAAGCAACGTCAACAATTACCTACAAAGCATTTTGCTTCACATTCATCAGGGCACAGCCTCCAAAGACAAATCCAATAATCATCCAACAACTCCAAACGAGTAGTCAAGCAATGTGTGCACACAAACAATCAAACAATCAGCGGACGATGACGTC
>NC_136950.1:6741178-6836561 GCF_949987615.1 Pollachius pollachius | reverse complement strand
AGGGACGCGGAGGAACGATAGATGCTCTTTGTGTGCAAGTGATCTATTGCAAAATAAACAATAGTGTACATTATTTAAAAAGGAAAGTGCTGGTTTCAGCGATAAAGACCATTAATGCATGCATCAGACTCAGATGCGTCCTCGCTCAAATGAAAAGGGAGAGATATGGCGATTGACCGACAATCTATGAATCAATAAATCAACCAACACAACCAACACCACCCCATGCGGTGGCCTGGGCATGCAGCTCGTAGTCATGTGTCCTTTAGAGGCGCTGCAGCCAAAGAGCCAAAATGGAGCCACCAATATAACCTGAGCACATCTCTGGCCGAGCCGAGTCACGGCCAAAACAGGACGCAGGTTAAAACAGATGGGTGGAGGCATGTTGGTGAGGAGGGGGGATATGTGTGGGTGGGTGCTGTGGGCAGGGTGGATATGTGTTGGTGTGGTGGGTTAGAGGTAGAGGGCGGGTGGTTTGGGAGTGAGGCAGCAGGATCACAGGTTGTAGGAAGCTGGTGGGTCTTAAAAATGAAATGAGAAAAGTGAAAAAAAACAAAAGCATGTGATTGAATTGAGGCCGTTTCTCGGGCGGGGGAAACAAAACTGCTCGCCGAGTGATTGGGAGAGCTGGTTTTATTTGCGGGGAGCGCTTTGACCCCGGTGAATCGACAACCAACGCGCACGGCGGACGGCGGGTAGATGCACCACACCTATTACACCTCAGGGGATGAGATTACTCTGCAGCAAACAGCTACACAGCGGTAAAGAGGATCAGTAATCCATACTACACTGTGGGCCCGGCGGGAACACACTGTGTTCATATCCCAGCTCGTTGCGAGCTCTGTATGACAACACGTCTATATCCTTATTTATGAGATATCTTTTGTCTAAATTATTATGACGACTAGATGGAAAAAAAATACTAACATGGAGGTATCAAAAGCTGGCAGGAGAAGTGGTTTTGTTCATAGACCGTAGCTGTACCCTTGATGAACCTGCAAGTGAACTGTGAAATGGTAAATTTCCACTCAAGGCGCTTTACAATTAATGCCTCACATTCACCCATTCATACACACATTCAAGCACTGACGGCATTGTCAGCCATGCAAGGTGACAGCCAGCTCGTTGCGAGCAGTTAGGGTTCTTGCTCAGGAACACCTCGACGCTCAGCTATTTGGGGCCGGGGATCGAAACTAACAACATTCTGGTTACCAGATAACCCTCTCTACCTCCTGAGCCGCTGCCATGTCGATAGTTTTGGTCCAGTTTTCCCATGAACAATGCGAGTTTTCACATTTCTCCACTTATTGGGATTTCAGAGCGGTGGTGTTGGACGCGTGGAGCCATCTATCTATTATGGGTATTGTGGAGTTAGAGTGTAAGACCCGGGCTGCGTGGTGGAGACGGTTGGGTCGATCCGGCAGTACAAATCCAGTGGGCGTCCGGGGATCAGTTACACTTGCTGCTTCAGCACTTTTGGTCCAGGCAGATGTCCAGTGTGGATATAGCAGCGCAGATAGCTCTATCTCTCGTTCGCCCTCCCTTTCATGGTCTCTCTCTCTCTCTCTCTCTCTCTCTCTCTCTCTCTCTCTCTCTCTCTCTCTCTCTCTCTCTCTCTCTCTCTCTCTCTCTCTCTCTCTCTCTCTCTCTCTCTCTCTCTCTCTCTCTCTCTCTCTCTCTCTCTCTCTCTCTCTCTCTCTCTCTCTCAACAGGGCAGAAAGGGAAAGTGGTCAATATATGTGTACTGCTTGACATATCCCTGCTTGTTAAGCCTTGTGATTGGTTGCAATCGGTTGTTAAAGCTGTCCATTAAGACGCTAAGCTTCCCCCTGCGTTACTGTACCCGGTGTCATCAAGAATTATTGATCAGTTTAAAGGAAGCTGGGACGACTACAAAACATTTCCGCCAGTTTGATGTTTTTGAAAGCGGTAACAAAAAAGATTTTGCTTGTTTCCCGGAGGATAACAGCAGCCGGTAAATCTTCACAGTTCTATAGCTCTGGCCCAAACTAGCATTAGCATAATTGGACTGCTGCTAGAGACACAGTTTTTGAAGACAATAACAATAACAACTTAGTTTGCATTTATGACAAAATAAATTTGTGATTCCAATTAACGGATGTTACACCGTGCCATAAAAACACAAATTAAAAGACAAGTACAGCAGTTAAATAACAGTCTTTCCTATCTTCGAGATCTGCAGAATTTTTTTTGTAACGCACGTTTCGACTAAATCATGGCATTTGTTGTGTTGTGTGCTGAGGTTTGTGTAGCTGCGTGATGGTTTATTGTGTCGTCTGTATCGTCCCTGATATGGTGATATGGCGTTGTTCTTGGTTTTTTGTTTTAGCTGCTTGCACAATTTCCCTGGGAGGACCAATAAACCGAACTGCAAAAAAGAAAAAGACTATCATTTTGTTCTCAGACTATTACCCAGGTCCCTTAGCGGCGGCTGGAACCGGCGTCCAGACCTCGCAGCGAAGAACACAAGAGGTCAAACCTACTTTAGAGCCAATTCACGGCCGCCAGCCCAAGAAAAATAACAAATAACAGGGCCCTTTCCAACAGGCCATATTGAAGATGAAACCCAACCCCAAAAAAACAAGATCAAATTGAACGGGAACCCCAAAACACGGTGCGTGATGAAGCACCCCAGAGATGACTGTTGAAGGGCAGTCCGCGGATGAGGGGGCCATCAAATTCAAAGCCCCCAAACCGTGTCGCAGGGGTGCCAGGATAAGCTGGGATACACACACACACACACACACACACACACACACACACACACACACACACACACACACACACACAGCGGTCTCCTTCACCCCCCCACCCTTTAAAGGCTTTTTTATTCCATTAATGGCCGCTGACTTTCCAATTCCCCAGGATCACAGGGAAGGAACGGCGACACAAAATGAGAAAGTCCCAGTGGTACCGGAGAGGTATCGCTGGAGGCGACTCCAACTTATTGTCTAGCGGAGAAGAGTCGCTCTGTCCGACCCGCCCAGCCCCCCACAAACCACACCATATGTCTACTGCATCGCCATAGAGGGTTCATCAAAGACTTATTACGATGCCCACCATCACTCTTCCCCAATAGACCGATCCATACATCCATAGCTCCTTTGATGAAGTGATTTAGCACACCCTTTCCATTAAAGTGACCAGCAATGATTTCAGATACGTGTCGATAAGGAGCTGGTCGGGGTGGGAACGTACACGTGGAGGGCGTGCCGCATGTCGTGTGGGGGATCTAAAAGGGTTCCCCTTCGGCTATGACATCCCGCTCGCTGTATAGTCAATAGATCCATCTCTCTCTCAACGGACAAACCAAAGGTTACAGAGGCAGGGCTTGCCTATTTCAAACCCCGCCTTGGTGGTGTGCTGACGGGACTAAAACACAAAAGGCAAAGCAGACGGCCAGATGCGGGCTGAATGAAAAAATACTTTGACGTCGCATAAAAATCTATTCTAGTGTGGGAGCGGGGGGAACGGCGAGCACTTGAGCATTTGGCTGGAATACAAATTCGATTGGCGAGCCAGATCGAATTAGCCATAGTTAATAACTTGACATTCAGGTGGGGATGCTCTGCTATTTAGATAAGCGATGGACCTTGGTTACGCAGCCTCCTGTGGACCAGGTTACAACTGCTCATCATAAAAACACAGCTCCGCCGCTGCATTGTATCAGGATTGTTTTTATAGAACCATCAGAATAAAATTGCGGCCCCTACGGTGCGCTTGCCCATAGTATAAAACAATAATCATAAGCGAAGTGTGGGATTTGGGGAGATAAGAGGTGGATAAAAGAGATAAAAGATTTTAAGTTTGGACTGCACTCCAAGTGCGTTCCCCCCAGTGGCTCGTTCCGTTACCTCAGAGGCCGTTGTGAGGCGCCGTCTCAGCCCTAAACTCCACGGGGCCCGGCTAGAAAGCTGCCAGCAAACTTTTATTTTGAAAACTTTCCTTCTTTGACGACAGTGAGTGACACTTCCCAATGACCCGAATCCCTGACAACAGAAGCTAGCAGCTGTCAATTGTGCGTGCGTGTGTGTGCGAGATTGCACGCGTGTGTCGCAATCCAATGAGATTTGGAGATGGTGAAACAGTGTTCAATAGATTTAACAACTCCAACGGCACTCGCTCAAAATGGCCCCGCTTGAGACAGACAGACTATTCCTCTGCTATTAAGCACACTGCTTCCTGTCCTATATCCTGAATGTCAAAGTCTTTAGTATAAAGGTCAAACGTTGGTTGAAACCAATAAACAGCCCGGATATCCTTCTCCTCTCTCCCCTTTGTCTTTCAAGCTTCAAGCAGGGCTGATAATAGCAAACAAACGGTTTGAACCTTCGTCTCGGCACACTGGCACGGCAGCTACATTGATGAATGCATTGCGATATAATCTCTGGAGTTTACGCACAGCGTTAACAGCTAAAAGCACGACGCTCACCTCCCCAACCCCCGCGTTGCTTTCAACTAATCAAACAAAAAAGAAAAGTGCCAAAGAAACGAGAGTGAGACTCTTTCTCTCTCGACAGTGACAAATAAGTTGAGCACTTGCTCAGCCAAGAGGACAATTTAGGGAAACACGGGCATTAATCCAAGTCGTCTCCATTAGAGAGAGAGAGGGCCCCTGTGATAAGGGCCCACTACAGTGCCCACCCGGTTAATTTCATGCCAGCCTGATGAGAGATGTGGACGTTCTTAGAGTAAGTGGTTTAGGTCGAGGGCTTCCCGTCGCTCGTAAATACTGATCTATTAGTTTGGACGGGATTCCTCCGTCCAACCTTCCTGCGACGTTCAGTTCCGTTGCGAAGGGGACGATACCGCAAGGTCAACTCCCTTCCGTGTCCCATCTCAGCCATCGATTCTGGATGCCAGACCCAATTCCAGGCCGATTGATTGATGGCAGGCAGGCCAATCACGGGGGGGGGGGGGGCAAACCGGGGAAAAAGGGCGGGGGTGGCCAATACCGTGACAGTTGGTGTTTAATAATGTAAAGGGTCGTTATTCCCGGGCCCAAGGTAAATTATAAACAGTTTCGGAGGGGATTGCCAATGACGAAAATGGGGCATACACTTTGGATAGGAATCTATTGCAATTGCTTTTGAAAGGCTTTTAACCTGGCAGCATCCTCCATTGGTGTCCATTGGCTTTTTGTCTGTTTCCACGTTGGTTTACGGCCACGAGACCGCCGTTAAATTAAATTAAGTCCTAAAATACGACCGGCCGCGGGCGGAAGACACGGCGTGGAAGAGGACGCCGTTTTCCCAAGGACAGGAGAAGAGCCATGGGCTCAGCAAGGTGGACGTAACTCTTTTACATCCCTGACCTTTATGTCATAAACCCCCAATGAATGCTTCCCTTATTCCAGCGGCGGGATGGAGCAGCGAGATGACCATCCATCACCAACAGCACGTTGAGAGGAGGGAAACCTCCAGGATGACCCGATATACACACACTACAGACACAGCTTGTCCAATGTGACCGGCCTGGCTTATAAAATGGAGTGTGTGTGTTTGTCTGTGTGTGTGTGTGGGGGGGGGGGTAAGATTACAGCATGAACCTGACATTTAATAAAATGTAAAAGAACGATCTTTCTTATCTTTTTAATTTCCTCATCAGAGGGCTCTCAACACATCTGAAAGGTAAAACCTGCTTTGCTTATTTTCTTAAAAAGGTAGGGGACGAACAGACACGACGGTAAACACAGAGGGCTGGCTGTTTTTCGCATAACACCACTGTCGACTTCACACCGTCCAACGCCAGGGGCTGAGAGGAGGAGGAGGAGGAGGAGGAGGAGGAGGAGGAGGAGGAGGAGGAGGAGGAAGAGAGAGGGGTGATGGTGGGGGTGGTTAGAAGAGAGAGATATTGTATCGAGCGGTGAGCCGGGATAGTGGAAGCCGTGTGCCAGTGAAGCTCCAGGACACACACCGCTGCACACCTGACAGGTACTACCGGCAGGGCCGTGGTGGGGGGAGGGTGGGGGAGGATGGGTGCCCGTGACAGGTAGCAGGTGGGTGGCCGGGTGGTTGGGATGATGGCTCTCCAGTCAACCGTCTCCAGGTTTTCGATACTCCCTCCACACCACCCACCCCTCCATCCAACCCCTCCCCCTCGCATAAGGATCACATCTCCCCCCCCCATGCTCCCACCCCCGTCCCTTGTCCCTCCCCCCAAGAAGATAGGGCATGTTGGAGGGCCGCGAGAGCATCCGGAGGGAGGAGTGCGTGGAGCAGGAAGCTGGGGTGGAGGGCTGTGGTGTTTGGACGCCCCCTTCCGTGGCTGCATCTCCTTTCCCCCCCACAGATCACCTCCTCCTCTTCCTCCCCCTCGTCCTCTTCGTTCTCCTCCTCTGCTCTACACAACCACGAGCGCCATGGGGATATTGAAGCAGACATATCCTTTCCTGGATGAAAGGGGCATTCTCAGTCACGCACCGCAACACAAGCCTCCCCCCTCCTCCCCCGGCCCCCTCTCCCAACATCCTCTCCTCCCCCACCCTAGATGGACGTGATGGGGGTTAGCAAGCAGCCAGACACTTATTGCGTCGAAAGGCCCAGAGGCACCACAAAACCAGCCTCCTCCCCTCAGCCCGGCAATAATGAGAATCCCGCCCCCTTTTTAAACCTCCGATCCGTTCGCTGCGACAAAGTCATCTCCGGAAAGTTGTTTTGTTTCGATCCCTCTCCCCATTTGTGTTCCACTTCAGTGTCACTGCAGCAGAAGCATTCAATTACAGGCACCGCCGTACTAATAACTGTCATTTGCAGGTTGCCCAGCGTTAAAACCTTCCATTTGCTGGTCAGGGAAGGTCTCGCTGCATGCGAGACCTGCGTGTTTTACCCACGTGAGGGGAAGGACCTGCGTATATTAGCAGGAATACATCCATTAACACAGGTCCGGTCAACACCTCGTGCTCTCTGCTGACCTGTAGTTGTAAGTACCTTTGTTTAGTTTATTGGCGATTACGGAGCCGACACCATGAAATTACATAATTCTGGATTCACAGAAAGGTGGTGCAATTAACAGAACATTTCCAGGAGGCATAAAAAAAAAAAAAAAATCGTCAATATCGTTAATTTCCAGGAAAAAACTTGAAGAAAGCGCACCCGTCCAAAAACTACCGTTGAATTGATCGTAACTTATGGATCCATTCCCCCCACATCACACACAGGTGATGTGTTCTGCCTCCAAAACCAGAATACATTACCAGGGAACACCTTTCACAAGCCCTGCTCCCGGGAAAGCCCTGAACTAAAGACCCAGCATGCATCAGGTGCGGCCTTCGCCTGGGCGCGTGTGCTTCGATTGGATCCAGTGTGTTCGAATCATGATTAATGCATGATTCACGGGGCTTCTTACAGAACAGCGGCCATATCTACCAGTACTTTTATGTACCGATTCCTGTGGGACTGGAAGCAATTACAGCAGAGAATTAAATAGAAAGCATTAGTGTGCGAGTTTCAGCCGTGACGCATTAGCCTTTAGCCCACAGCCTCACAGCAAGCCAGGGAGATAATAATATCACTGTACATTATCAATAGAGAACGGGAAACCAAGATAAGAAGAAGGTGGGGCACAAGGAGAAGAGGATGTTGAGAGAGGGGACACACACACACACACACACACACACACACACAGACGATGACCAACATGGCTACCTGCTGATAACTTGTATCTGGAGTCAGTACCGGTTACTTTGGATAAAGTGTTCAGAAATGATAGCTGAATGACTCAATGACTTTTTGTAGACAAAAAACTGCTCATGGTGATGTAACCAAAGTTGAGAGGCCTTTGCATTTTAATAACCATAAACATTGTGGTTTGATCAGCGTGTTTAATTTTCATTGGGGATTACTCTGGGGGGAGGGGGGGGTTGTTTAGTCCATTTAGGTTAATAGCCATAATGGAATCTGACTCAAGCGCTCCAAACTCATCCAAACAGGAGTGCGTTTCACACACATTTGTCACGTTTGCCTGTAATTGCTTCCAAGAGACGATCCTGTCTCTCCTTCATCTCTTTCTCACACACACACACACACACACACACACACACAGTTTATTTCTCAGAAACACACACACACACACTATCTCCCTAACCCTGTCACACACATTCCCTCTCTCCTTCAAAAACACACACGTACACAAACACACACACAAGTGCACAGACACACACACACACGTTGATCCCCGCAACATTAGCTCTGTATTAGAAGCGACCATTAGCAGCATATCATGCCTGCGACCAATTTGCCTGGAGAAAATAGTTGTGCTGGAGGATTCATCAGCACACAAGGGTCTAGTGAGCTGCGAGGAGCCTGATTAGCCCGGATGCTAATGTAGCGCTGCGCCGGGCCAGCGGAGGAGGAGGACCAAGATGAGGAGCCAGAAACCGGAGGCTGGGAGATGTTTTCTGGTTTGTGAGGGCGATGGGAGAGGCGTTAAGAAGTGACGGTTCAGGGGAACACAAAACAGTTGAAAGGTGCTGTAGGAAAGATTAAAGAGCTATTATTTGAGGGAATTTGTTGAATATTCCCTAGCCATCCATCAGCTTTTAGTGAGTGTAATGTGTGATGAGAAAACTTGTTTCTAGTCAACTGCGCCTGCATCAATATGAGCCAATTTGAGTCAATATTTTCATATTTTAATTTTTTGTGCCATTAGGTCCGAGATATTGCCCTTGACCTATCCTACAATCCAACTACTATGTAACCGGCTATCGCCATCACATATCATTTGAAAATAACTTGTTTTCAGGTTTAGTTTTCCATTAGAAGCCAAAGCACATTACAACATTTGAGTGCTATCATCGACTTTAAAAAGTCAAAGAAAGGAGGAGAATAGTTCAAAAGAGAACCTTGAAAACCTTCTTTCGCTTTTCTTCGTGACAAAACATTGATGAGTTCAACCCCTCTCCTTCGCCAGCCGAGATGTGTTGATGCCAGGCTGAGAAAAGAAAAAAAAGAGGAACGAATGTGTAGTCCACTTTGTCTCCATGGAGAAATTGCACCCTCGAAAAAAAAAACCTTCCATAAAGATAGATTGCTTTTTTTCTATTCGCTCTGCGTTTTAAAAAGGCAGGTCGGACAGCTTTCACAATTTTACCGGCAACTCCTTTTGCCTTGCAACAGCAAATCAAAACAAAACAAAGAAAAGTGTATGACTGAATTGGGCGGTGAAGAAAAGAGGCCAAATTAATTCAAAACATTCGTCTTATTGCCCATATCTCCCGTCCTTCCAGGGACATAAAGTGAGCGCTGGGAAGAAATATTGTGCCGTCTAGCGAACGGCAAATATAGTGCAAGGCGTTTGACCGCTTCCACCCAGCTCCAAAGCGACCATAAAACAAACCGTAGAGCCATCTCGTCTAGAATGCATCCGTCTTGCATCTTTTCAATCCTATAAAATATTTGTATCCTATAAAACATCTGTTCAATTTGTTCAGTTTATTGTGTATGGAAGGCGTTCACACAGGGTTTCTCTACTTCCTGAGTGTGGGTCGCCTCACAAGGATCGTTTCGGTAAAAAGCGAAGATTGAATTGAATAGTAAGGATGGAACTTGCAGATGTATTGTGAAAAACAGGTAGGATGTATCAGTCAATCAAGAAATCCATCAGTTTCTCCATCTGACCCTCTATCTTACTAGACATCCATCCGAAAGATCACCTCAGAGATTTGGTCCATTGTAAAGAATGCAATCATAACATCACCCTGGCTTTGTCCTTCAGAAATAGAATAAGCACATTGAGTAATTAAAGTGCAGATGATGAATGGAATAGAAAGACAACAATGAAAAATAACTCAACCAATAGGAATATTGGGTCCTTAAGATGTGTCCTTACCAAGGGCACAAGCCCTTAGTTATGTTGGGCTTTGAAATACACTTTACACTGTATACAACATTGTTGAACCAACAATTTCTGAAACCTTTCGTTTTCTTGTATTTGAAGTCAGGGGTTCACGTGAAATAATAAATAGGAAAGTCTGGATGAATTTATGGCAAGAATGGTATATACAAGATATGTATAGGCAAAACCCTGCTAAACACAGTGGAGCTTGTGTTTTCAAGGTGAGCGTCTTTGTGTTAATGTCAATAGCCGTAATCAGATGGGAGCGCTGTTATAAAAAGTTTTCTTAACACATTGAGTAGAGTAAAGCGAAGGACGTCGTCTCGGAGAACACACTTCACACCCTTCCCGCCGGCTCGCCAAACTAAACACTCGTAACTCGAAAATCTCGAGAAGACCCAGCACAGACACCATTCACAACAGCCCTCTGACAGTGTGCAAGGGATTAAGAGTATAGCCCGGTCACGTGGGCACGGTCATTTACAGGAGAGCAGCAGCAGATGCGGGGGTGAACTTTAAGCTCAGCAGGGAGGCCAGCTCAGCCGCGGCCGACTGACAGGCAGGCCGGGCGGGACCACGCCTGATAAAGAGGCACGCTGACCTTTAGCAGACTCCAGGGGGCGCCGCGCTGTGTTCTTACCTGACAGCACTGCCAGGCAGGAGCTCCTCATTATGGGACAGGTCGATTAGAGAGAGAGAGAGAGAGAGAGAGAGAGAGAGAGAGAGAGACTTTAGAAAGTGTAGGTGTGTCTTTGTGGGTATAACCCCCCAGGCAGGAGTGTAAAAAGGCAGTGATTTTTAATGGGTCTGTAAGGGTATCAGTTTTTGATTTTATTCGAGTTCGACAAAAGGGCAAGAAAGTGGCATCGGGTCAGTTCGTTAGCTTTCACTATGAATGAATTTATGAAATGAAGAGATGGCCCCTGAATGACAAAACATGGCTGGCTGCTGGACCGGAAAAACAACTTCGAAAAGACGCACAATATAAGCCGCCGTCTGAAAGCGCACCAGCACAGCATGCTACAAACACGTCACGTGTCAGAACAACGAAAACCCCAGCCTCAGACGCCACCGTCTCCGCCTCCTCCCGGACAACACAGATTAGATTCAAAACCCAGAGAAAAAAAAAGAGCTCCGAAACGATCCACTTCCTAAGGGGTCGATAATAAACTAAAAGCCGAGCGTCAAGGCCTTCTCCCCGGGATTAAACCTGAGTGCCAGGGGCTGCGCGCGAGGCCAGTCAATACGGCACGCGGCTGATTAATGCAGTGGTCTCCGCTGCGTTGATGAATCACGCCTGGACGGTGTCGCCGGACCTCTAGTACTCGTGACAAATCGGTAGTGTCACACTGCAGGTATTTCTCAGATCGCGATCCACACCGGGTTCCAAATGGCGCCGGGGGCGAATTCCAGGACACCACGGTGACACCGGCTAGAACAACAGGGACGGGCCGCGGCGTACGCAGAGAGTCATGGGGCGTAGCGCCACTGCAGAACTCACTGCCACGGTGGGCACCCGATGTGCCCACTTGGAAGTGGATTTTGTGAATGTGTGTGTGATGGTGTAAGAATAGGGGAGGTACCTGCCAAGTGAGCCATCTGCCGGAGCTGTGAGGACCGGCTATGATGCCGTTGGCCAGGTCTAACAATCTATTATTTCAGCCTCAGTGAAAGCGCCATTGTGAACGGCGAGGACACAGCTCTTAGCAGGACTCTCCACACAAAAAACGCTTTGCAGCACACAGGGGCCGGACGTGTGTTGTTGACGCTGCCTCCGGTTGCCGAGAGGTGAGGTGAATCAATAGCGACTTGGATGAATTCAGGGCCCAGCTGGAGATGAGTGCGGGGACAATTATCTAGACGGAAGGAGAATGGCGCTAAGGCTGATCGATGAATGCTACACTGGAACCACAAGGTTCAGCACCAGCAGGGCCGCTTACAATGGTTTGATCAAGGGCTTCTATCGTCCATTACCGAGCGATATTTGGACCCCTTTGGAGTCTCATTATGACTGAATATAACTACAACGACATGCGCTTTATTAATCCTGGACGGGCCTTTACGATGCATTTCGCTGCACCGCCGACGGAGAACTAAGAACAATAATATTTCCCTATCCATCGCCTGGCTTCACTTCCAGTTTGGAGGGCATCTGACTGCGAGGAAAAAACGCTCCAAGACTTCCCCTTCCGGACCCCGCGGCCCTCCCGTGTTGCGGTTAAACAGAAGCGTTGGGGCCGGGCTCATGTCTTCCTCTCCCTAACGCGGGGGGGGGTACGCAGCATAAGGTCGGTCGGCCCACACCTGTCAATGGGCATCAGCCGTCCCGCTGACTGCAGACCGTCTGCGCCCGGGGCAGATTGAGGTCATGTCCGGGGCCTCCCTAGGGGCCCGCGTTTGGCTCCTTCTCTGCTTCATTACATCAGGAGGCAACATGCGCGCCTGCACACATGCTTACACAAACTGAAGGGGGGGGGGGGGGGCAGGATAAGTCCTCTGAAAACAGACAGCCGGCTCCAATAGATCTAGTGTGAAATGGTATCGGGGGGGAGATGAACACGAAGTACATGAAGAGACACGATGGGGGCTCTCCTGTGAGCACATTGATTGCATGCGAGTACATGCCTTGTGGGAACGTGGATTTACATTGTAGTTGAAATACAGCAGATTATGTTACAGGCTTTCACACGTAAACCACGAGAGGTGTACAAACGGATCAAGGCTACCGGAGATACACACTTCACACATTGCATGGAATCACACACACACACACACACACACACACACAGTCGTTTGCACTCTAAGTGGCTTTCTCTCACACACACACACACACACACACACACACACACACACACACACACAGACAGACACACACACACAGACACACACAAACACTCTTGTTCACACTCTAACCGGCTTTCTCTCACGCACACACACACACACACACACACACACTAACCGGCTTTCTCCCACACACACACAAACACTCTTGTTCATTCTAACTGGCTTTCTCTCACACACACACACACACACACACACACACAGTGAAGTCATAGTTCTGTTTCTCCCGCTGCCTCACCTCAGTCCACCCACCCCTCCGTTATAAGTCCCAGTGTGACTGGCAGGCCGCCTGGGGGGCATCGCTGTCATCAGGGAGACTCACCACAAGGACATGGGGGAGGCCGTCATCCAGGCCAGGCGATGTTCCAGTACTCCATCACTGAGGATATCAGTGTTCAGCAGGTGTTTACCAACACAGAGCCACTCCCAGGCCGGAGCAAACCAGATAATTTAATCTCCCCCCCAACACACACACACACACACACACACACACACACACACACACACACACACACACACACACACACACACACACACACACACACACACACACACACACACACACACACACACACACACACACACAGCCATGCCTGCCTGGGAAGCAGAGCACTAGAAGCACAAGCCTGAAATCTTGTAATGGCGTGTTGTCTGTCATTACCCAGAATTCAAGACGGCAGCTTCCCCAACTTCCTCCGCCAGGCAGTAAATTGCTCGGATTAATCATATTTGTCCGATGCCGCCAGAAAAGAGGGAAATGGTCGTCTGCTGTGGGACCGGAGAATTGTCATTGGTGCAAAGACGTGTGTGTGTGTGTGTGCGTGTGCGTGTGCGTGTGTGCCTCTCTGTGTACGTGCGTGCATGTGTGCGTGACTGCATATACACTCTTGTTTCTGTTTGCCAGTTATTATCAGTCGGCATCTGCAGCCATTTAGACAATGAAACACAAGTGTAATATCAATAATTGTTCATGAAATTTCACGCATCACATCCACTTTCAAAATAAAAGTTCAACGATCACAAATTACAATTGTGGGGCACATAAGCAAAACAAGAGCATAAAAGACAAACTAATTCAAACTAATTTTCAAGTCCATTGTGAGAGTTAAAACAACATGTCCAAACGCCAGTGGAAGGTTAACAACCGTCTTCGGTTGCAATCCCAAGACGCTGAGTTGAACCGAGTGAGACGGCAGTGGGCCCACCGCCTGCAGATGGTTCATTCTATTCTCTGCCTCGCGTCGTCGTCATTAGCTGGCCAGTCACAGAGACTCTCCGGGTCTGTCCTAAACCAGCCAGCTAATCGCCTGGAGAGCCCTGAAGACAAGGGCCTGTGTCAGAGCTGGGATTCTCTGCCAAGCCAGCAGCTTTTCTTTGCCCCATTGGTTTCGTCAGCTAGCTTAAACTTTTATTAGCCTCCAAACTTCTAATACTCCAGGTGCGGCCATCAACCTCCCACCACCCCCCCGCTGACGGGCCGCTCAACACTGATGACAGCGCTGGGTCGGTGCGGGCGCGGAAACCTGCCAGGCACAGGAGCAAAGGAAAACGATGGAAAGGATGAAGTCATGCAGCAACACTTTACCCAGTATATACACTGTACCAGGAACAATAACTCACTGTTTAACCCGGTATATACAAAGTACCAGAAACTAGAACTATCTGTTTTACCCAGTATATACACATTACCGTGAACTAGAACTATCTGTTTTACCCAGTATATACAGAGTGGCGTGAATCATAACCATCTGTTTTATCCAGTATATATACATTACAGAGAATTATAACTATCTGTTTTATCCATTATACACAGTACCAGGAACTGTAATAATCTGTTTTTCATGTTTTTTTACACGGTATAGGATACTATACAACTCTGATTTACCTGATGTATACACAGTACCAGGTACTATACAACTTTCTGTTTTACCCAGTATTTACACAGTACCAGGTACTACAACTCTGTTTTACCTGGTGTATACACAGTACCAGGTACTATGTAACAACTATATAACTATGTTTTTCCTGTTTTTACACAGTACCAGGTACTATGTAACTAGGTACTTAATAACTTTCTGTTTTACCCGGTATATACAGAGAACCAGGGACTATATAACTCCTGGTTTATACACAGTTCCTGGTGCAAAACAACTTCCGTTTCCACCTGGAATGCATACACCCCCTTGTACAATACTCACATATTAGCAATTCGATTGTGCCTTTGTCATCACCATGCTACGTTACCTTGGTGATCTGCGGCCATATTATAAATTGAATATCTTGCATCCACCCTTTGGATGTCGGTGTCTTACCAGAAGGGTAAAAGTTATTATTAATGACTGTTATTAATACAGAGCATGAAAACAATGTTGTGTCTTCAAAGAGAAGGAGGGGGGTCATGATACACGGGAACAGGGAGGGTTGCTTCCTGTTCGCGGTATTCCCTCTTGTCCTCTCCCTCATTGTAGGTCAGCATAATTACTGAGAGGAATACAATGCCAGAATAACTCGATGTTATTTGGCCATTACACACACAAACACACCCATGCACGTGCATGGACACGCACGCACACAGAGGCACACTCCTCTGGGCAGCTCAATCTGCATGTGTAACAGTTCTGGCACTACCCTCAAAACAAGTGTACGAACACGAGCCAACACACACACACACACACACACACACACACACACACACACACACAAGCCAACACAGGCACTCGCACATGCAAACATGAGACAACACACACACACACACACACACACACACACACACACAAACACAAGAGCCCACACCCCCCCCCCCCCCCCCCCCCCCCTCCATATGGACAATAACACAGTCGCCTGTAGGCACAACAAGCGTCCATGTCTCCTCGGTGACATCACTAAAGCAGGCCAATAAGCCAGTGATTACAGCTGTCCGCTCCCCAGCAGGATCCCACCGACCGGGGACCAGGAGACGGGGAGGCCCAGGGATGAGCCCTGGACCCCCTGTCCCCCGTCAGCCTGGACCGGCCCGCATGGGACCGGAAGCCATTACTCCAGAGGTGCCAGGGCCGTTTCACCCTCACTATTAAGAGTCCCTTTATTCAACTGTAGAACAAGATGCATCTGTGCGAACAAAGCATTTTGCACCCATAAAACTAGTTTGGCTCGGTGGTTCCCTGGTGCCAGATCTGGTTATATAATGGGAGTGCTGCCTTTGAAGAGTGCGTTATCTCACGCCCCTTGCTTGCTAAGTGGTCGTTAGAATATGGCTTTAAAGGGCCATCATTATTTTTATATCCATTGGGCCCAAAACAGCGTTCTGGGTCACGGTTCGGTTAGGTTCCAGGCTCGTTAGAATACGGCTTCAGAGGCCCATCATCATTATGATTTGCATTGAACCCAGAACAGCCCTCTGGGCCAACCTACGCCTTTGGTCATTCTGCTTTTGTACGATTTAAACATGAAATTACTTTGTTGGAAATTTGGTTTGGAAAACTGCCAAGGTGTACCACTAAGCTGACCACCTCATGTGCAAAATGTAAAATTATATATAAATACACAAGTATCAGTGTAAGAAGAGTGTTTATGGCAAACACAAATATACAAAACAGAAATTGAAAACATTAAAATGGAAATGATCTGATGAAATACAACTATTTCTGAAATAACAAGCCATAATACCATATTCACTTTTTTTCCATCATTTCATCATTTTATAAAATAAAACACAAATAAAGCTCCACTTAGCTCCAGCTGCTGAATGCCCACATTGCAGGTGTTATGTGTGGGTCCTTAGGGAGGAATGGGGGGTGCAGGGCGCCCTAGTGGGTGATATATATTCCACCACTGTACACTGGTGTTAATTTGCTGGGGCAGTGAGCGTGGTGGAGGCTGCCGGCTCTGCGGTGATTGATTGCTCAGGTCTGGGGAGCGGGGCTGAAAAGACAGAAACGCTGGGTCCTCAAAGCGAGAGAGATAGAGCGAGCGAGGGAGAGAGAGAAGCACACGTGTAGAGCTAGAGCACCCGATTATGCGGCTACCATTGATGCTTCCCAGTAGGACGATGATGAAAATCTGATGGAGGTGATTCATCTGAATGTTTTGATGAATACTTACATGTGTATCTGTGTATATTTGATCTTCCTCGTAGATTATAGTAAGATAAACAAATTTGAACATTACAAATAGTGATTTACAATTAGCAGTGATAAGTGAATTGTAAGAACTTCAAGGGTGAAATTTTTTTTTTCTTTTAAAAACTTTAAGTTTAAATAAAGAAAGAGTTCATGTAAAGTCTGGGTTGAGCGAGGAGTCGGCGAGGAGTCAACCGCACCGGAGGTACAGCGGCGAGCGCCGGGAGACACGGATGAGCATCTCAGCGAGAGCCTCTAAAGAGGCCATTTTGAAGTCTGTAACAGCTGTGGATTATCTCTAATTAGACTGAGTCGTCGCGGAGGCCTCGGCCGCACTCCAATCGCACTGGCAGCACTCAGGACTGCTCGTCTCCAGCTCAAACAATCTCCAAAAACAGACAAATGGATTGATTCAATCATAATGCCTGATAATCATAAATTCTTGCTTCTGCTTTCCAAGAAACCCAAAACACTTTGCATAGTGTGAGTGTGGGGCTTGTCACACCTCCATCCTCTACACAAATAGGTTTCACCTGCATCAACACAGATGGTTAAACCACGCTAAATCCTACAGTGACTTAGGCCCCGTCCACCCGAAGCCGATTTTCTGGTGAAACCGCATAAGTCTTGTGCGTTTCGGCCGACTGTCCAGACGGAGCAGGCGAATCCGGTGCCCCAAACCACACTTTTTTGAAACCACCCTCGGAAGTGGTTTCAAATCTATCCGGACCTATGCGGTTTTGTGTTAGGATTTGTGTGGACGCCTGAAACGCAAACGATGACGTCATTAGCCCCCCACCAGCTGGGGGACGTCAGAGTTGCGTTGAATTTTTTATTTGTATTTTTTTTGTAGCTTTAAATAAAGCCCCTTGATAAATTTAATTACTAACTGTACATTAAAAAATATTTCTGCTCAATTTAAAAGGTTGATTCTCCTTGTGACTGAATGTTTGTATACAGCGCGCAGGCTGTATGCGCGCAGGCTTGATGCGCTCCGCTTTTTTCTGTGGAGAACCAGCGCCTTGAATATTTACTACAGCGTTTCTACAGCTCGATGCGGTTTCGCAATGACTCTGTCTTTACGGAACCGCATTAAACGAAACCGGATCGTTTTCGCCCGTTTTGGCTCCCTGTGGACGGAGCCTCAGAGTTCTAAGCGCTGCATGAATAAAAATGGACTTCATTGGGTTCCATTTACGGGGACGAAAAGAAAAATGAGCCAGAGAACAACGTCATCTCTCACGGCTGCGGATGCTAATCAGATGAACACCTCTCTATACTCCGCCTCATCTCCAGTGAAGCAACCGCTGATGCGCTGCAGCCATCTGCTAGGCCGGCCGCAAGAGGAAGGAGAAGAAATATAGAAATAAAGACACAAATGCACAGCAACAGGGCTGGATGGTAGAGCAGCTATGGGTGTTCACATAAAGGCTGTCGGTTTCATCTCTCTCTCTCTCTCTCTCTCTCTCTCTCTCTCTCTCTCTCTCTCTCTCTCTCTCTCTCTCTCTCTCTCTCTCTCTCTCTCTCTCTCTCTCTCTCTCTCTCTCTCTCTCTCTCTCTCTCTCTCTCTCCAAGCCAAACTCCATGTCCGCAGCCGTATCTTTAGGCATCCTTGAGCAAGATGCCCTAACCTCCTATCTGCTCCTTGAGGAGCTGTACCTTAATTCACTGCGAGCCGCTTGGGATTAACAGCAAAATAGCTTCATGGCGTTCAATTTCTAGCCGCGAGGGCGGGATGTATCCCTAGTTGGCCCAGAACTCAACTCCGCCACAGGCTGCCACGTAGTTCACATGACACCCGCTCTGTTGTATTGAGTATTGACAACGCCCCCCACCTCACCGTCCCCCCCACCTACCGCGTCCACAGTGTAAAAACTGTGCAAAAATTATGAATGCTTAAAAACACTGCGGTCATTGCTCCAAACTCAACTATTTGTAAGAGAAATGCGGATAAGGAGGGGAATATTTCGAGCAGACTTTTAAGAAAATGAAGTGGACGGCATTGAACCAAGCACAGTTTCTGATTGCGGCTTCAGCAGCATCAGTGAGGTCTCAGCAGCACCTGCTAGCAGCAAACAGCGCAAAACGGTAAGGGAGCTTGACGGATCAGGGCAGTTCAAGTCCACCACTCAATAGTCAGGAACAACATCATAGTCGGACAACCGTTCCGTGATTAAATCCCAGTGAGGGCCGAAGCAAACAACTGGACAAGAAACCCGTTCAGCATCCAAACCTCTGAAATGCTCAAGGACTTGACCGTTGGTGAGCAGGAGAGTTCAACAGAAATATCAAGCGGCACAAAATTGAAGTCTGCTTTCAGAAGGCGGTCTTTGTTGGACTTTTGGATGCAGCCACACAGCGAATACCCTGCGTTTTCAGACAAGGCAGTGCACTTTCTCCTGTCTTTTGCGACCACTTACCCGTGCGAAAAAGGCTTCGCTTGACTTGCTGTCATGAAAACGCATACAGAAGCAGGATTGACGCTGAGCCACACCGGAGACTGAGGCAGACCTCGATGGACCCAGACGTTGCAGGACTGTGTTCGCTGAGGCAGGCTTATGGAAGTTCAGTTGCCAACATGCTTGCCAACTTTTAATGTTATTTGTATTTAGCCTTCAAAAAGGTTGTTAGAATACAGATGTTAATCCTAATGTCCTCTGTGTGTCTGCGTGCGTGAGGGGCGACCCCTTGCGTAGTGTGGAAGAGTTTGTGCCAGTTGTAGTGCTACCCCTTTGTACAGCTGACATATTGTAAGTCGCTTTGGATAAAAGCGTCTGCTAAATGCCCTAAATGTAAATGTAAATGTAAATGGCATCAGTTAACGATTATCTTAAGGAACAAATGGGCCTCCTGCGTGCACTGTGAGTATCGGAATGGGGCAAGCTTCCGCTACTGTATTTCGTTTATTTTAAATGAACAAATTAGAGGCCACGGTCATACTGGTGGCATTTGGGGAGACAATTATATTCTGAGGTGGTAAGAAAACCTCATAAAAAGTTTGAGAACCACTGGTCTAGATAAAGAAACACCAGCTTTCCTGGTTGAAAAGCACTGCAACATTCACATTTTGAAGCGACAACCCTTCGACTGGGGGGTGGTGCAGCCTTACCACCGGACCGTTCGGTCCCTTCTTCTTCAAAACTAACAACATCGGATGGAGCCGAGCCAAACTAGTAAAAGGACAAGGGCTAAGGCGGGGGGGGGAGGCCATGGTGGGCAACCGGTCTGGACTCATTAGACACCAGTCGGGAGTCTCATTAGTAAGACGAGTGTTTATCAAGATCAAAGTCGAGCGGCGGCGGAACGTGTGCACAACGCCACAGAGGGGCCGACCTTGGCCTGCACTCAAACACCTGCACACTCCCCCACAACGCAAACAACAAAAACACAAACACCTGCCTGACACAAATCACCCCTCGCAGCTTTTCCTGCGGAAGTGTGGAAGTGTGCGTGCGGCTTAACATTTTTCACTGTCACATTTTTCTGATGGAACGTTGGACGTTAGCGTTAAGCAGCTGTTAGCGTAGGTGCCATTCCGGATAATAGCGCAATCTTGTGGGCGCGTAATAACTTTTGCTCGTGTGCAGTGGAACGTCATCAGCATCGATAACGCCGCGTGATGCGAGAGACGGAGACCCGGCCATCCATCTTCACGCGGTTTGGGGCGGGAAAAAAACAAAAAACACGACACGAGCTGTGGATGCAATTCCTCGTAACTGAGGAAAAAAATAAAAATGGTGGACTACAACACAACTGTGATGTTTGTACTTAGTGAAGGCGTCGGCCGCGCTCCAGAGAGCACTTCATCATGCTAGGTTGCCCTCCATCAGCATGTAGCCATTGACGGCCTGGGGGGAAAACAGTTGTTTAAAAACAGGACAACACGTCAGGCCTGTTCAGTATGCAAACAGAGATCTGCAGATCTGCCTTCAGTGTCCACCGCCAGCAACACGCTGGGCGCCACGCAAACAGCCCCGTCTCTCCCTGAGAGGGCGGGCGGGGGAGAAGGAGGAGATGACGGCGGGGTTGGTGTCGGTGGCAGACATGAAGCGGCTCAAGCAACAAGGTGGGCACTGGGAGCTTCACCAGGTCATGTTGATGAGCGATGGTGAATGGGAAGATGGAACACAATATTTAACAAATGTATAATCATATTAATAATAACAAGCTTCATTTTCAAGGCGCTGAAAGTGCTTTACATAGGGTGGTGTGTTTGTGTGTGTGTGTCTGTGTCCGTAAGTATGTGTATGCGTGTGCGAGTGCGTGTGTGTGTGATCCTCTACCCCATTGAATCAGATGGATTTAGGGGACTGATAATAAGGCTGATAGTCAAAATAGGACGGTACATCATATGAACTTATGACACCAATAGTTGAGGAATGAGCTTGTCAATAAACCACAGAAACAACGGGTCACATGGTCCACATCTGCATGCTAGGAACCAATCCATAGGGGGGGGGGGGGGGCTAAAGCCCAACCGGGGGCACTGAGCGAGCCCTTCAAACCTCTCTTTGAAGCCATCTTATTGTGCCGAGAGGGGAAGCCATTTACGATCCACTCAAACCAAATCAAGAAGACCTCAACACACCCCAAAACAAAATGGCCACTCACACTTATCCATTCCCATGCCTCTTCTTTAGAGCAGATAATTAAAAACGGGTCTAACATATAAGTAGATATCTGTTTTTGTATCCCTCGCCATAGGCAACAGAACCATTAGTGGCTGAGCTAAAATGGTGGCGGTGCGCTGGCCTTGGAGACGTGTTCCTTGTTGCGGAGAAACGACCAAACACAAACCATAATGGAAGCGCGAGAAGACCGTGGGAAAGCAGATTCAAAATGTACTCTGTGTTTGCTTGCCCGAGGCTGGCAAACATTTGATTCATTTGTGAGCATAATGCATCAAGCATTACGAAACCAAAATGAAACGGTCGATGTTAGTCAAAGCAGGAGCACCAGGGAGTAGACAGAACCAGAGGAACAAGGCTCTCTTTGGGCACGCGGTACTTCAACACCTGACGTGGACGCGGCAGATGATGGCAGAACCCAAGGAGCAAGATTTAAATAAACATTCATGGCCAGCTGAGCCAACGTTCCCAGAAACACTGATGGGCCAAACATTGTATATACACACCGCACAGTTGTTATATACAGCCGTGCGATGTGTTTGGTAACCATAACATCCACAAGACAAACCAATTGCCGTCCACGAAATGCCATCTTATATTCCAGAGAAATAATAAATTGATTTGACTGAGGAGGAAAAGATCATAAACAATGCATCACATCATTGTTCATGCATTCATCCTGTATGCGTCCATCAAATAGGAGGAAATTGATTCTGGAGAATGTTTTACAAGTAAAAACTGAAGCTCTGCCAGGGAGGCCTATTGATCCGTGTCCGACTAAGTTTCAAGCATACGTTTTCACCTACGTGCCTGAATGTTTCCGCTGCTTCTTGAGAACACACTATAATCCGCATCTCAAATCGCCATCTTCATTCGTCTTAGCGATTTAGCAGATGTTTGCTCAGGTCTGCCAACCCGTGGGTCGCCGGTTCAAACCCCCCAAATGACAGTGCTCCGAGAGGAGGTGTATCAAGATAAGCCACACCACTTCTGTCCAGGTATTAAAACACTGTTTTGCTTCACTGAAAGAGGCCACTTAAACCGGTGTGCCATTTTACATGCATTTATGCTTCATTTGCAAGAGAATGGGTTTCATGGCCTTTACAGAGTGAGCGGAAAAAGCAGGCTTGGTAATTGCGGTAGGAGGAAGAGTTGGCACTGCACTGCAGTGGTGGCTACCAATGTTCAGCTCAGGCTCCCTTTTGCCTTCTGCTTCTGGATACACAGGGGGAGGATCTGGGAAGCAGGGGGTAGAGACACCGAGCCCCCAGCCAACTGGCTGGATCAACCTCGCCAGGACACAGAAAATGGATTTCACGTATTACAACCCCACAATTCAGAGCAGCACTAAGCAAGAGTATTACAATATGCTGCATACATATAAGAGGGCTTGGTTTGTATCGTGACTTTATGCTGTTTGACAACCAACTGAATGGTTCTGGGTTCGATCCCTGATGTCAGCGGCAATGGCCGCCTGAGGTCATGAACAAGACACCGTGTGTTTTTACACCACCAGCTCCTTAAATTCACTAAGAAAAATAAATAATGTCATTTTGGAAGCAAGAGCTATAAAATGTATACACGTATATACAAGACTTGATATCTTCCAGAAATTTTCGAGTGTGAAGATAGGGGTTCGGGGTTTAAACCCCAGCCTATAGGCATTGATCAAGGTGGAACCTAACCCCTCCCCTCTCCTTAATGGCGTGTGTCTGAATTCACTGCAAGTCACTTGGGATAACGGAGTCTGCTCAATTAAACGCATGTGTGTCATTCAGCCGGTCTGTAATTGTACTATGTCTCACCGCTCTACTGTTCTGCAGGAGCATACTGCCAGGGCGTCAACATCACCTAGGACGCTGCTACACACTGGTGGTGGAAGAGATGTCATAATCCCCCCACCTCTCTCTCTATCACACACACACACACACACACACACACACAAAAAAAGGCGCTGTCGGTATCTTGAAATGCGCTATCTACATAAATCGTAATTAATTATTATATAACCTGACCATGAATCCAACTTCGCATCCACGTGCGCGCTGCTAACCAGCGGCGGGAGGAGACGCATGACGCACGTTGGGCACGGGGATTCATATGTTGGCCAGGGCCTGACAAACCGCGTTAACCTCCTCAAGCGCTCGCTTCAGACCTGATGCTGGCCAGCTGGGACCCACGTCACCCCCACACGGCAGACAGTGTGTTCCGCTGCACCCGACCCAGACTAACGGGCCCACTCAAGGATGAAGGAGATCGTGGTGAAAAACAGATGATACACATAACACAAACCAATATCAGCGATTCAGCCCCAAACTCAACTGTGGACGGGAGCATCACGAAAATTGATGGATTGAAAATAACAACAGCCACACACAAAATCCCCCTGTGCCATGAGACCCCACAACCCAGTGTGCACCAAGCCGTACAGCCTGCGCGTGTGTTGGATTGACCGGTCCAAATCTAAGAGGTAAAAGCGATGGGCGGAGACGTGAACCTTGACTCCAGAATAAAGATGAATAGCAATGAGACGTCTGAGGGGCAATACGGTATTAAGTATTCATCCTCTTTATTCTCTCTCCCAACCTGCAGCTTCTCATAATAACGGGATGCGATGGTAATAAGTGTGGGCTGCACAGCTTTAGGTGTGGTCAAATATTGATAAGTCCCTACCGGGGCAGGCTGGCCCCGGACTCAAAGGTTACCTCTCCATCCATAAAGATTTATAACCAGGGCGGCAGACGGCAATCAAACCCCAGCCAGACATCCGAAGAATCAAGATTACAAAAGAGGAGGAACAACTTTCCAACTTTTTGGGGGGGTTACCTACGAATGTCGATCCCTCCACACATCATAAGGGGCTGCAGTGTGTCGATACACTCACACACATATATATCGATGATACTGTAAATATTGTTGTTAAGTCACATATGGGGACAAAGGGTACGGAGCGGGGACCGGACCCTGCCCGAGGAACGAACGAACACACACACGCACATGCACACGCACACACTCACACACACACACACACACACACACACACACACACACACACACACACACACACACACACACACACACACATAGACACACACACACACACACGCAAACACACGCACACACACACAAGGAAGCGAGGCGCAATAAGGCAACCCAGCGACCTGGCCAGTGCTGGGACATTAGAGAACACAAAGCAAAGGGGTTCTATAAGGTTAGAGCTCACCATCATGTTGCCTTGCATTTTGGCGGTCTCGATCAAATTCTTCTCCTTCATGTTTCCGTGGCGGAGTGTGGATCTTGTGATGGGGTTTGATTCAGCCTCTCTGGTCGCCCCTTGTGTGTCTCCTCCTCAGCATCAGTCCCAGTCTCTCTCCTTGCTAGTGTGCCAGTTCCCAAATGCATGCGATTACACCCCAACGCATAAAAAAAAAAAAACCGGGGCTTGCTCCAAATCCCGTTGCAAATATCCACCGTGGGCTGAAAAAGGCGTCGCTTGCAGTTTCTATTCCTTAGTATTTGCACTTCAGACTATATCAGCGATATGCATTGGGAGGAAAAACAATGGAAATCAGTGACGGGCAGGAGGACTAAGTTTTCCCGTGGTGTTGAAATAAATTACGTCCACCACAACACAACCGCACTGCTCTAAGAGGAATTAGACGATCGATATTCCTCTCGTTTGTTGCACACCGGACCAGAGATCCCAAGCCTTTCCTGCGTGCCCCTGCTTGAGGCTCCTGGATCCAGCGGAGGGTTTTCAACCAGCGGGGAAGCAGCACTTGAGCACAGCGCGACGGACGCACGGAGTTCAACTCAAACAAGACCACCGCGCAAATATTAAATAAGCGCTCCAAGCGTCTACACGGCGTCATCCATACATCCAAAACAGGTTTATTCATTCATTTCAGATTTTATTGAGATGATCGAAGTCCTAAAATCTATATTTTATGCTACAAATGAGTGGCAGGAGCGCTTTTAACGTATTCATCGTAATCCACACACGTCTGTGTGTTTGTTAGGCGCTGTCCCATTATTATTCGCCCTAATGTCTTATGCCTTCAAACAAGCCACTCTGAGCCTATAGAAGCAGAGCACAGCGCTGTAGCAGAGCTATATACTTTATAGCCTGCTAGATACAAAATATTAGAGCGGAGTCGCTCCCAACACGAGGTCACAGCTTATTTATGAGACAACATTTGAGGTCTGGTCTGAGGGGTGGCCCACATACCGCCTGCTGTGAACTTAAAGAACCCCCCCCCCCCCCCCCCCCCCCCACACACACACACACACACACACACACACCCACAAATGGTTTTATTTGGATCCAAATTTAAGGAGAAAAATATCAAAACATTTTTAGCAGGTTCGAAGCTTACATGCCTTTACAAGACCTACATGATAACTTCATAAGATATTACACCGAACACTTAAAACATCTGTGTCTCCAGATTTGCATACTGGTTGAAACAGAGCAACATTTTGCCAATCTTTTGGGTTCCTTTATGTAACCCACATCTAACATCCTCTAACCACTTTTTTGTGGATTCGACCTAAGCTTCCAAAGATTAAAGATATAAATTTGCATTGGTAACCTAGTTGGCATATACGACTCACCAGTGTCTGGTATTTCAGTAACTGAGAGTAGCAGGTGTTCATATACAAATCAAAGCTATAGCCCAACTCAATAATGAGTACACACACACACACACACACACACACACACACACACACACACACACACACACACACACACATATTTTTGTGCGTCATGAAATATACATATCATTGTGGATATAATTTAACAAAGCACAAATACCAAATATTTATGGAGTGTGGTACACACAACTGTCTTCTGTGGATTACAAATATTAAATATAAAAACGTGGACTCAGAAATACTTGCATACACAGGCATCCATAACACAAATGCATGGAGGCACATCAAAATAGCACAAATGCAGGCACATCAAAGCCCAGCACACATACATCCGAAGGCACATCTATATTCATGCACACATGCAAGCAGCCTCTGTGTCAAGTTATGTGCTCTCATCTATTATTTGTTAGAATCATATGCTCCCATATTATATGGTTTACAACCATAGTTTGATTAATTTTTTTGTGCACATGTATTACAATAAATACGTTCTGGTTTAAACATGATGCACACCTGTAAAAGCTACCAAAGAAGTAGAAGAAGAATGATAAAGATAATGGCGACTGATGATTCTTCAGCACCATGACAAACAATAAATTGATTGTATCCGAAAATATATCCTGCGTGATTCTTATTTGATATGGAGAACCTTGTTCTTCGAAGAGGGACAGAATGGACTTAGAAACAAGGATGGAACCTTTTTCCACATAGTGCTGCAGGAGAGGCTGTACGACCTGAAAACGCAAACAACAGCAAACACTCTGTTGATGAATCAGTTGATGATATGAGGTCCAGTGACAAAGCTCATTTTAATTTGTGATGTGAAAACATGTCATGAGATTCTGGGACACTAGAATATTGATGATGTGCTAAAATTACCCAAAGTTGTAGAGGGTATGAAGACCAGTAATATCACCAATGTAGATTGTAGTGTCTGCACTAAGGGAAGATTCACCAACGACAGAAACAGGAAACCTGATGCCAAAGCCAGTGTGCCTGTTGAATCAGTACACACTGACTTCGCAGGTCCCATCGGGCCAACTGCTCAAGACGGATTTAAGTATGCAATTTTAGTCGCAGATGATTTTTCAGGGACAGTGCCTGCTTACTTCCTTAAAAACAAGAGTGACACAACATTAGCGACAAAGAAGCTCCTTGCAGACAGCGCATCATACGGTAGTCAGGTGTATCAGAACAGACAATGGCACAGAATACACAGAATGCAAGCAATGTTTCTCAGTCACTTTTAAGGGATAAAGGTATGAGACCTGAGACATCATCCCCCTTCTTTGCCCATCAAAATGGTACGGCCGAGAGACAGTGGTGGACGGTCTTGACATGGGGAGGTGTCTATTATTAGAGAAGGGATTACAAAAGGTATTGCGGCCTTATGACAAAATATTGCTCATGTTCGTAATAGATGTTACAATGACAGGACTAAAAACACTCTTTTCATGTAAACAGGAGGAAAGAAAGGAAAGATTCTTTCTAAAAAGATGGATCTGATTGATATGCATGTAAACAAAATCATAAGAAACTGGACCCCAAATGGGAGGAGGGCATATTTGTAGGGTACATTAAGAATAGCCCAGCTTACCTGGAATACCACCCACATACAGAAAAGGTGTCAAAGCACAGACTGGTGAAATTCATTAGGCAGAGCCATGTTGAACAACAGACACCAACTGATGAATATGATTCACAAATCCAGGGTTGCGAAGGCAGAGCTTGGTAGTGGGAAAGGTGCTGATGTGCCACAGAGCGAGGATAACCCAGAGAATCAGGTCCTAGGTGTGAACCAGGAGAATGTAGACACAGAAAAAACAGACATGTCCCAACATGAGACATGAGGAGAACTTAGTCCTAGGAAAGAAGGAAAACACTGTTCTTTCAGTGCCGAACTAAAACCGGGTTGTGTACAGAATAATTGCTGCCGAAAAAAGGAATAATAGTCCCCAAAAACAATCTGAAGATAGCGATGAAGCTCAGGACACTAGTGATTACTGATACAGGGTGGCATGTGGAGTTCCCCCAAACCTAGAGAAGCTGAGGTCACAAGAGGCGGCCAGGTTGGAAGGCACTATGAAGGAAGAGCTCGATACACTTAAAGAAAGAGATAAGTTTGAACCAACCTCTTCACCTGAAGGTAGGAATACAGTGGGGGGAGGTGGGTATATGCCATTAAAGAAAACAAAAAAGGCGGAAAAATCTTTAAAGCAAGGGATGTTGCTAAGGGTTACAACCAGATAGAAAGCATTGACCACCATGAGACGTTTGTTCCAACGATAAAACGTAATTTGGTATGGCAATTTAAGCAGCTAACAGTTCAATATGACTTAATTGTTCATCTGATGGATGTCAAAGCAGCATACTTACATGCTCCAATAGACAGAAGTCTAAATCTTTAGACACAGGAAGAAATAATTATGCGAGTTAAAGAAATCCCTTTACGGTCTGAAACAATATTGAAGAAATTGATATCTGTAGGGACTTATCAATATTTGACCACACCTAAAGCTGAGCAGCCCACATTTATAACCATCACATCCCGTTATTATGAGAAGCTGCAGGTAGGGAGAGAGAATAAAGAATAAAGAGGATGATAAAAAAAAAAAGCATATAGGCAATGAGACAATTATTGTAATTATCTGGGTTGATGATTTAATCATTGCAGCAAGCAATAAGGATCTGCTAAATAGGTTAAAAGACACCATGAAGTCTCAATGAGGGATCTGGGGAAGGTATCACATTTCTTGGGCATTCTGTTTGAACAGAAGGGAGATGAAATCGAAATTAAAATCAGAAAAAGTACATCCTAAAAATACTTGAGAGTTTGGAATGGGAAATTGTAAACCTAGATCTACCCCATTTGAGATAAAATGATTGGAGGGTAACAGCAACGAAGTTGTTTATCAAAAATAATTCTGTGATATTATATATAATGTCTAATTTATGCCATTTCGTGTACCAGACTAGATACTAGCTGGATTGTTAGCAAACTGTCAAGCACGCTGGCAAAGCTGAAAGCAGAGTACTTAGTGGCTGCTAAACATATTTTGAGATACATAAAGGGTACTATTGACTACGAGTTGTGCTTCAAGAAAATGGATGAGGACTTGAATCTAATAGCATTCAATGCTTCTGATTTGGCATCTTCTTCGGAAGATAGACGTAGCACTACAGAGTACTGTTTCAGCCTGACCAAACAAGGGCTTGTGATTTTCTGGAAGTCAACCCAACAGGCTAAAGTGGCACTGTCTACTCCTGAGGCTGAATACATCACTTGAGTAAACACTACTCAGGAAAGCATGTATCCAAGTCAACTGTTAAACGGCATGGATAATAAAGTTTACAGTTGCACGAAGATCAATGGAGACAATCAGGGAGCCATTGCACTAGTAGGAACCCAGTGAACAGACAGAGGTCCAAACACATTGATGTGGAATAACACTTTATTTGTGAGGGCCAAATACACATTGTTGACTGCCCATCAGATGAAATGGATTGAAATGGTTACATTCAATTTTTTTTCTTTGTAAATTAAATTA
The DNA here is from genome assembly GCF_949987615.1 of Pollachius pollachius. NCBI lineage: Eukaryota > Metazoa > Chordata > Actinopteri > Gadiformes > Gadidae > Pollachius > Pollachius pollachius. The sequence continues at coordinate 6,806,915 of NC_136950.1, read as the reverse complement.
AATAATGTGCTCTCATATATTATTTGTTATATGTCATATGCTCCCATATTATCTGGTTTACGACCAGAGTTTTTTTTTGTTTCTTGTGCACTTGTATTATAAGAAAAACATTTCGGTTCAAACACGATGCAAACCTGTTAAAGATGTAGAATAAGAAGAATGAATAAAGGCGACTGATGATTTTCCAGCACTATGTCAAAGAAAAAAGCGATTGTATCCAAAAATATATACTGAGGGAATCTTCCTTGATACGGAGAACAGAATGGAAAACGCAAAAGGTTTATTCATTAACAGCTTTTATTGAGATGATCGAAATCCTAAAGTCGGTATTTGAGAAATGCTGTAAATGTGTAGCAGGTGCACCTTTAACGTAGTATTCATTGTGAGCCACACGTGTCTGTGTGTTTATGAGGCACTGTACCATTACTCTTCGTCCTTATGTTCTATGCCTGCAAACAAGCCACTCTGAGCCTATAGAAGCAGAGCACAGCGCAGTAGCAAAGCTATATGCTTTATAGCCTGCTAGTCAAGCATACATATTAGAGGAGAGTCACACCTCTAAGTTACCAACACAAGGTCACAGCTTATTTATGAGACAACATATACTGAGGTCTGGTCTGAGGGGTGGCTCTCACACACACACACACACACACACACACACACACACACGTTCATTTGTGAGTTGTGAAATATCTGTGTGGAAATCATTTAACAAAGCACAGATACCAAATATTTTTGGATCTTGGTACACACAACTGTCTACTGTGGATTACAAATAATTTAGTCCCATAAAAACGTCCATAAAATGCACACACATGAACTCACACATGCATCCATAACACAAATGCAGGCACATCACAGCACAGCATACATATATCCATAGGCATATGGGTATATGTATGCGGTGCTGTGCTGTGCCTGCATTTGTGTTATGGTACATATTCATGCACACATGCAAGCACCCCTCTGTAACACACACACACACACACACACACACCAGACACACACACACACACACAGAGGTAGTGTGAAGTGCATAAATCTCCCTCTCCAAGCAGCTCTGTATTAATTACCGGCTGAATGTGTCAGAGCGGCATAGCAGGGCACCAGGCTCCCAGCAGACCAGCACACAACAGCCCCAAGAAAAGTGCTGATGCTGGAGGAACCGGAGAGAGGAAGCCTGGGCGTAGCCGCGCCGCCGCTAGCTCCCGTGAACCCTTAATGATTTCCCCCCCCTCCCCACTTCCCCCCCCCCCCCCCCCCCTTTCCACGCTCGGTAAACAAACTCGGCGGAGGTGATTAAGCATGTGAGGCACGCCGGCGCCGCGTGCTTACGTGATGACTTCATCTCTTCGGTCTGCGCTTCTCCTTTTAAAGCTCTGTGTCTCATACCCACAGACCGACCCACCTCCCCTAGAACAACCCCCACCACCACCCCCCAGAGGATTCTACACAAGGGCTTCGTCTCCGGCGACACATGAACTGGCAGTGACCCCTGGAATCCTGGCGGAAGTCCACGGCGAGATGTACGATAGGGAATTCCTTCTTACCCCCGTTTTGTGTTTGTTCAGCATTGTTTTTAAACACGAGCGACACTGGGGGATTCATCATCATCATCATCGTCATCATCGTCATCGTCATCGTCATCGTCGTCGTCACATGCATGCGTGCAAACTTCCCAACGATGGCAGTTGTTGTTTTTTTTTTACAGTTTTGGTCAGTCTTGGCTCAGTCTGCTTCTAGTGAGCTGAATAAAAGAACTCACACTAGATTCACACCGCACACTAGAACTCTGCTTCTAGTGAGCTGCTCACTCGGAGTACTCTTCACAGGATGGTGAGGATGGTGGAGTCATGGCTAGGGGGTGGACCCCCGGGCCAAAGACCCTTGTTCCAACCACCGGGTCCGCAGCCGTGCTGTAGGCAGCAAGACGCCTAATTCCCACGTGCTCCACAAGGACATTGGAAGAAATCGCTGCACGTTACTTTGAATCAAACGTTATGTGAGCCATTAGATAATGAACACATTACGCCATGAAGGTAGCCTGGCACACCAGCACAAAGGCCCAAACAGCTAACGACTAATCCTTTATCTACTTTTCGATAAATAAAGTTTGATCTTGCATCATAAATCAACCTCCAGAGCTTCACAAACCCCCCCCCCCCCCCCCCCCCCACACACACACACACACACACACACCCTTTGACCACCACTATTCGTGACCCGTCAACATGCAGCACCCTGTACATCAACACCCATGGCCGCTGTGTTTACAGCCTCACAGAGACAGAGGCGGCAGCTGTCTGCCTTGGGGGGACGGGGACGGGGGGGACAGGCGAAGGCTGCCCAGGGGAGCGACTAGAAGGGGGGGCATAGATGGGGTGGGGGGGGACAGCCAGGCGACGGATGGCAGGGGATCAACTCGTCGGGGGGGAGGTTGTTCTTGCTAACGCCGGCCACCCTGACCGTTGTTTTTCAGCAACAGCAAGATGAAGGGCCCGCCCAGCGCTGCATGGGGCCTCCGCTGGGACGGCGAGGGCCGGCCGGTGAGTGGGGGGGGGGGATGACCTGGGCTGATGCATGGGTGGGCTTCTTACCAGGAGGGTTCAATCGGAGCTCCCTGGGGAGCGGGGTCTGTGAGGGCGGGGCCAGGCCTGGGCACTGAGCAGCAGAGTGGAGGACCGCTGGGCAGCGGGGTGTGGGTGGAGACTCCCAGCCGAAGGATTTGGGGATCGGACCCCTATGTCCGCAGCCTATCTGAAAGGCATCCCTGAGTGAGAGGGCTGGACCCCGACCCTGCTCCTTAATGACATGCCTGGACAGCTTTTACAACGGCAATCAAACCTTTTAGAACAGATTCATTTTTCAGCCCTTAGACCCTGTTGTGGCAGATAGAGTATTTCAATCTTTCTTGAGGCGGTTCAGAATAAAATGGGCTCTTTATATCATGGTCAAGGAAGCTGTTCCGCTTCTAGTTTTATGATATATAGCGTGCACTTCTGTTTGTGGGTGTGTGTGTGTGTGTGTGTCTATGTGTCTGTGTATGGGTGTCTATGTGTGTGTGGGTGTATGTGTGTGTGTGAATGTGTCTGTGTGTGGGTGTGTGGGTGTCTGCATGGCTGTTTGTGTGTGTGTCTGCATGTCTGTGTGTGTGTTTGTGTGCTTTTATAAGTGTCTGTGTGTGGGTGTGTCTGTGTGTGTGTCCGTGTGGGTCTATGGGTGTGTGTGTTTTCATTTCCCTTGTGTAAGACCAATTTCGTTCCCCAAAAATGTCTCCAGGCAGAAAGCGAGGAGCTGACGGGAAGTGGTAGATGGGAAGTGACTGAGATTCAGCCAACGCATTGATTGGTTGAAGGTCCACTGGAACTCTCATTGATTGGTTGAAGGTACACTGGAACCGTCATTGACTGGTTGAAAGCCCTGATGGAATAGAATCAGACAAAACTAAATATCTGGGACATCAGTTATACAAAACAATGAAGTCAAGCAGGTCCCACTGATGACAAATCAATGGCTTCATTATCAACCCGCGGGCTCCACTTCATAGATATCCCTCACAATTACCATCAATCAAGTCTTTTCCTGCTCAAATCCCAACAAAGGGGATGTCTGAGAAGAAAAATAACATAAAAACCCAAGACAAAACAGTTGGGGGAAGTAATTAACTTTCATCTGACATTTAATCTAATGAAATGTTACCGCAACGTTTCCCCTCAAACATCAACCGATTACTCTTTTACTGCCTCCATATTGAATGAAAAACAACCAGGTCTACCATCTGTTTACATAAAACACCAAGCTGTTATGAGGGGAGATTATGTCCTTATCTAATCTCCCATGAAACTATCATGTTTGAGAAATGGGACATTATCGCCACTCTGAGCAACTTCTGGCGTCTGATGAAATCAACAAGTAATAGCTCACTGTACTTGATGCAGTTATTGGGAGGTATAGAGTTATTGATGAGTTTTTAATGGCAGAGGATTGTCAAACTGTCAAAACAATTCTCTTCTATGACCGATGGTTGTAGGAGAGGGGTTGTTTGAGAAAGACAAACATGGTGACTTAATGCTGCCTAAACCAAGGCCAGGTCCTTCAAATTCAACCCAAATCAAATCATTCCACTCCCGCCTCATACATCTGTGAGTTTGTTCCACCTGACGCAGCCTTCAAAATGTAACAGTAAACTGTCATTGTGTCATCTCTGAGCGAACCAAAAATTTGACAGAGAAGCTTGCAACCCAGAAGTAAGCCTCGAGCTAAAAAGAAGGAAGGCTTTTGTAAAAAAAAAAAGGGCGGGAAATATCAACCAACTGTTGCCCAAAAGAAAGCCTGTTGCAGTTGTCCTCAGACCATATGTTGTCATGGAGACGTTTATGTCATTCACGGCACGTAGACGAAAATAATAACAAATTGTGATTAATATTGTGCTTAAGTAGCAGAGGATGAAAGCAATCACTTTCACGCTGTTACGACAAACATGTGAGTTAACTCGGCGCCACTGTTTACAATCAATGGCTAAGTCAAAAGAAAATGCTCTTTTGGTAGAAATGTAATTCAAAACGCTTTGTGAGTCAATTAATCGTAGCATGGAATCCGCGCTGATTAAACCCTCGATAGCGCGCTGATGGAGAGGAGGGCAGTGGTGGAAGTCAGGCGAGTGGGCCATTAAGTCCCCACAAATACATTATAAAATATTCCTCCTTTTTATTCAAATTCAGCCGTCGCCTGTCCGCACGGCATGAAATAATTGTATGTTGATTCCTCTTTTGTTCATTGGCTTTCTCAAATGTGAAGGCTGAGTTGAGGAGAAAGGGGTCACCAGAGTATTTTAATGGCCACAACCCATCTCCGCTGAGTTCCTTCATGCTAATGCACCAACACTCTGCCAACGTCAACAACCGCTGTACTGTCATACTCACCTTCTGGGTTTTATTCAGTTTACTGCGTTCTAACAAGCTGAGAGAGAGTACCCAGGGAATGCACATTCCAGTGCCACCTGCACCTCCTGCTCTACTTTTAAACGCCGTGCAAACGCCTTGAAAAACAACTCTAGATGTTCATCACGGTAATGCACTTCTTTACCACCCCCCACCCCGACGCCCCCACTCCCTCCCTGCTGTTCAGCGCGTTAAGGACTCACATTACCTTCACCGGCGCCGCGATCGTGACGACCTCGCCGGCTCCGAGCCGTCAAGCCCCAAAGATCATTATCATCCATAATGAATTCAGGGGGAGATAAAGGAGGAGCGAGGACATGAAAAGTGGGCGTTTATCCACTAACCCCTGCAGGCAGGGAGGTCTTTTAGGACCACGGGCGATGTCATTGGTGGAGACAACGCGCCGTTGAGAGTGCGGAATGGAAAAAGGGCAGTGGTTGTTTGGGTGAGGGAAGTGTTTTGCGTGTTTGCTGTTGATCGTGTGAATCAGGGCGGAGTGTGGCCTTAAGTGTAATGTTCGGACATTCCACTGATGTGAAGTGATCTGAACGCACCCACAGCGCTGGTTGAAATGCTGGTTCCGACCTTCACCTTTTCAAGTTTTCAAAATTGTAAATGAAATTCTAATCAATCAGGATTACGTTTCATTCAATATTATGAACTTCCTTTGTGTGAGTCACAGGATGGGCAGTGAACTATGCCCATCCTGGGCATAGTGCGCAGGATGGGCATGAGAGCAAATAAAGTCATAATGTTGCATTTAACACATTAATACGTAAGTTTGGATAGTGTCAGCTCGCAATCTTTGTACGTGTTAATGCAACAAAAACACATAGCAATTAGTTCATGCAATGGTTTAACAATTGGTGAAAATGTCAAAATGTGTACAATTCTATTCATTTTATTGCCACTAAAACTTTGTTTCAACCTTGAAACATTGCGACACATGCAGCACTAAATTGAATAAAACCCTTATTCTGATGAATACAATTTTGTCCTTGAGGGTAATGATTTGGTTTTATGTAGGAATGGTGACTAATTAAATCCGGAAGTCTATTAATGTCCATGACACTATTAAAAATGAAACACATCTATCCTCGCGGTAATCCTGACACAGAGTTGCATCATGTTGTCCACCATGGATTCTCTGAACCAACTGATCTAACTCGTTCTCTTTGTAAATTAGTCTAATGAAGTTCACATCCAACAGAACGTTGCCAAAGACGAGGCCAATTCAGGGTCACCTCAAGCTGTCCAAGCCACTCACTGTGGATGAAGGGTCGGCGGTCGTCCGATGTTGCTGTGGATTTCGCCCTCCATTAAGTCACTGCAGGTGACAGTTACAGCCAGTTTTATGATGTCATTAAATTGATTGCTGCTGTAACCATTGCGACCCAGCCCTCAACGTCCAACACATGCTAGTGCTGCGCTATGCGAGGGGTGCTGCTGATGAGTATTCATTGAGCCATCAAATAATTGATTAGTCAATGAAATGTCATAAAACATGACAAATGCCCACCATCAACTTACCAAAGCACAAGGTGAAAGATTCAATTAGTTTGCTTTCTCTGACAGGCAGGGAAATACCAATCCCAGACGGGTTAGAACTACCAAATATTAGTATTTATGAAGCTATATAATTGTACTTGATCAATGACATCCTATGACCAAACTAATCAAACTCGTGCACATTTAACACACCATGTTTTGGTTTGATAATTATTTTTATATGAAGACTACCTTTGCCAGATAAGCTTTCTGTCACAACCCTCCATACTGAGTTTGCTGTTGTACTTCGTAGATGACCCTGAGCTTAAGAATTCCACTGTCCCGTACAACAATGCTGTATTGTGCATTTGACAACAACACAAATCTGCGTTCTCCTCGGCAAATCAGCGCTACAGGGCTAAACCTTCTACATTAAGTAGACTTGATTGAGGAGGCTAACGTTAGCGGTAGCCTTGGCGGGCTGAGCCAACAGCATCTGCTTGCCAGCGTTAATACATCAACAGGCGCTCTAGAGGTGGGGGGGGGGGGGGGGGGGGGGGGGGGTGACAAAGTGTGGCTTAATGTAATTAGTTCTCAATTGCAGTAGGTAGACACACACACACACCTCATTGGCCATCCATTTACACAGAAAAACACTATTGTGTAATTTGTGTGTAATTTGCACCCACACAAACACACACACACACACACTGCAGTGCAGCGAGCATGCCCAACATCTGGATATTAATGGTGAGCTGGGTGTAAACAGCAGGCGCTAGTCAGGAGGCAGGACCAGACCCATAACTTAGGCCTGGACCAGGTCTCTATTGGAGGGCTTACGGGGGGGGCAGACAGAGCGGGAGAAAGAGGGAGAGAAGGTTGTGTAAACTCATCAATATGTCTCAATGGACATTAAATTAAATTAAAATGTATTGCTATACAGTGTATGCATTTACATCATAATAGCATTCCTATCTACCTATTACTATCACCTATTAACTCAATGGGAGGTTATAAACAAAATATACAGGACGGGCTGTCCTCGTCATGAAAACAGAACACGTCTACTAGATGAACCCAGCTAGTGAATGCATGTTCACAGCTAAGGCTGGAAGCTCACAAATGTCTGCATGGTAGGCTCGACACAAATATATACAGACACGCAACACAACAAGCTAGCCCGACACAAATATATACAGACATGCAACACAACATGATCTACAGGTGAATGTCAATTAGTTTTTACTATGCCCCTACGCTAATTTGATGTCATCCAATCAAATTTCCAAGGTGTTACACAGAGGTTTAGGGGGGCATAGTCATCACATCAGGCACTGAGACCATTGTTCAATTTTTTGCCAGCAATCTTTCTCCCTCACATCAGAGCGCATGCCATTTCCCATTTTTCCTGCCAACCACTGGTAACAAGTTGCGTTCATGCGCTTCCATTTGCAACGGCGCTCTGTCATTGCCGCCCCAGTAACTGCCGACGCAGGGAAATATGCTGCCATTTAGGAAGATTAACTCCAGGAATATGCTTTGGTGTCTGGTCGCCTCGGAGACACACATACGCATCTCCGCTAGATGGTTTCCGGGGCAACAGCATGTCCATCAATCATGTCTGTGTATTCTGGACACTGATCGGCATGTAAATGATCGTCTGCTTGTACACCGACCGGGTCTGTGTGTAGTGGTACTACAAAGAGCAAGAAGAGCATATTCCAACAAGAAGAGTTGTCCAATATGTGTATGTGTGTTACGCAACTTTATTAATGTGTCTGTCCGTCCGTCTGTCTGTCATAATTACAGATCCTTCTCTGTTCAGTAATACTATCTGTGCATATCCTGTACATTTCGTGGAAAGACTCCTGTAAGTTCATTAGAGCTGCCAGAGCAGCTTGACGGCACATGGAAATAATCCAACATGTTTGTTTATTTCCCTGTACTGGCGCACTATGTGACGTAAACGCGTACGCAACGTGAGCAGAGTTTTGCGTCTTGGCAGTGTAGACGGAAACACTACGGTGGAGCGTATTCACCGTCACCGTCTAAACGAAAGGCACTTCCGATAAAATATTTGGTTGTTTTTACCCGCAAGCGTCCTTTTGTAAACGGGGCTTTAGAATTAACATGTCATAGATCAACACTAAAAACTTCTTCTATCGTCTTCGTACAAGGCCCCCTTGCTACATTCAACAGCCTTAATGTCATTACTGCTGTGATACATTAAAAAAAAACATGAATCTGCTGGCAATCGAGCCAATTTTGTCCATGAGTGATAAAGAGACCACTTAATGTACCAAATTGGTTCAAAAGGTAAGGTTAGTTGAGTTTGCCGTAGTTTCAACCTAATACCAGAGATACAAGTGGCAGATGGAGAGATTCAATGCAGACCTTTGCAGACCTTTTACTTGCAGATTCCATTTTTGTGTATTACTGAAATGAATCAACAAATAAATGAATTGCTTCGGTTGCCGGGACGGCAACCACGTCGATTCTTTGCCGGCTGGTTCAGGGTCATCGTCTACGCCGACGATACAACGCTACCAGCACAGATTTCTCCTTTCCGTCTGTCGTCTGTGTGGGTCCACAGCGAATGAGGTCAGCCTGGAGTCACACGTGGAACGGAGGATGGCTGGGGATGCTTTGTGACCTAACACCTGCACACATGTGCCCCTTGTCCCTACACCCACAGCTGCCCTGCTGGATGGGGGTTATTTTCATCACAGCAGCCTTTAAATCCATTAAGTCGAATCAATGGAAGGGCATAGTCAAGGCAGACCTAGTTTTCTTCCAGATTTTTTTTTTTGTAGCAGTAGTAGTAACTTAAGGAAGGTTTAGACCACTTTTTAGAACTATAAGATGTTTTTCCTTTTCTTTGCCCCCCCCCCCTTCTCTTTCATAGCAATTAATCTTGATTAAAATGGCTACCGTCGTTCCATTGCCTTATTCCTGTTATTAATGACCTCCCACGTGGACGACGGCAGTGGCGGACTAAGTTAAACAAAAACACCCCGTGCTCCATGCATGGCTCTTGGGGATAATTTAAACAGCGTCGATGGAGGGTTTACGCAACATGACAGCCAATAAAAGTCTTGTTTATGTTGGGACGGGGAGCGTTCTTCACCAAGCCAGAGAGAAAAAAAGCACTGCTTGTATTATGACGGCGTAGAACACAATGGAAGCAAAGGCATCACATGCCACAAATCATTTTTCTTTTTTTTTCTTTTTTTTGTGTAGACTGCCGAGGGGACACAGAGGCTAGCCATGACCCAGACGACAGGCGCACACAATGGCTTTTTCGCCATAAGTCAATAGAAACGTCTCGGGTGGTCGGGGGGGAAAATGAGCATGCAGCCGGGGCAGGTCATGCATTTCAATAAAGGCGCAGGATTGCAGGCGCAGTGAGACGAGGAGATTCAGGGAGAATAACCAAGCCAAACCCCAGTGTCTAGCAGACAAATAGCGCCGTGCAAATAGGCCAAGATGTCTTGTTTCATACATGGATACTTCCAGAAGATACCAGGGCTGTATTCTAAAATGAGCTGCAGCTGCTTACAATTCCAATTCCTTTTTCAAAAAGAGGTGTGGGTCAAAAACACGTCCAGCCACGGCTGACATTACATTTACACTTGGAGAAGAATAATTTTGTCGTTCAAGACGATTCGTTTGAGAGATAAAGACATGCGGGAAAAAAAAGGGCCATTCCTTTAAAGTGAGCTGGTAAGTACAACCAAAGGAAAACAATCCCCAGTTAAATCGAGAAACACCTTGATTTTTGTCGTGTCAAATAAGTAGCATAATGTATGACACTGTGTGTTGTGTGATGCATAATGTCTATGCTGGATATGCGTCGCTTTGTTTCCAATAAACACCTGAGCACAGCGACTTCCAGAACAGAGAGAGCCAGTGCTTCAGCGCTTCAGGGCCAATCTCGAGCCAAGGAGCGGGGATTAGACGATAGAAGATAAGAGAGAAAAACGGCCTCTTTTTTCTTTTTCATGGGTTCCACTTCTGCTAATTATGCACCCTTGCGATGTCTCACAACTTCCCCATCATAGGGTGGAAGGGGATCTTTGAAGTTCGTTTCTCCATTCTCTTTTATGTACGGCGCGAAAATACAACACACGGGCCGGGTGAATATATTAGGGTTTGTTTGCGTTTACGGTCAGAAAAGGTGCTGGTTTGTCAGCTACGCTGGGGCTTTTTGTATAAGGATATGGGCAAACAACTAGAGTGTCTTGATAAAGATATAATTTTTTTCAAAGCACGATAACCAATATTCAAGCCCCAAAGTGCAGAGAACGAAACTGATTGACCATCTGAACAGGTTTGATACCATGATAGGTCGGCCGGGTCACAACCACTTCCATGACATCATCAGACACATCATGGCTGTGGACTACAATGGCATCAGAGATATCATGGTGGTGGACCAGCATGACATCAGACACATCATGGTAGTGGACTGCCATGACATCAGACACATCATGGTAATGGACTGCCATGACATCAGACACGTCATGGTAATGGACTGCCATGACATCAGACACGTCATGGTAATGGACTGCCATGACATCAGACACATCATGGTAATGGCCTGCCATGATATCAGACACATCATGGTAATGGACTGCCATGACATCAGACACGTCATGGTAATGGACTGCCATGACATCAGACACATCATGGTAATGGACTGCCATGACATCAGACACATCATAGCTACAAAAATAAAAATGATGGTTATGTAAGATTTGAGTCCCCCAGGTCTGACCAATGGCACATCTTCAGCACAACATTGTTTCCTTCCATAACCACGGCTGGTGTTGTAGTAGTAGTTGTGATGGTCAAAGTAGAAGAACTATGCCAAAGTTATTGTTACCGCTTGTACTGTTGTGAGGATTACATCATTTAAATCTCAGTAATTTCAGGGGTTTGGAGGGAAATGTGTCTGTCTGTCTGTCTGTGTTTTTCTCTGTCTGTGTGTCTGTCTTTGTGTGTGTCTGTCTGTATGTATGATGCACTGTGGTATCAATGAAGCTTCAGAGGGGATTAAGAACAAAATGATGGGGAAATTTGTAGTTGTTTAAAGTTAAATATTTTTTTGTGAGTGTTTGTGCGTGTTTCATTGTTGAAGTTTTCCTTGACTCCAACAAGCGATGAGGAGGGACAGATGGATGGACGGACAGAAGGACAGTTATCTGCATTCCAACAAAAAGAACCTCCATTATGAAAGGTGTCATCTGCATGAGTCACTCCAACATGGCTGAGCTTCGATCCGTCAGTTATGCAGAGAAGCACGAGAAGAAAGAAAGATTCATTCCATTGATGTGACCTCAGTGCTCCTCTGCACTCAGAGCAGATGAAAGGAGGAGAGAGAAAGAGCAGGGCAAGAAAGAAGGAGAAGGGAGGAGGGAGAGACAGACGGACAGAGAGGGGAGAGAGAGACTGAAATAAATAAGAAGAGAAAAGAATACGGGCAGGAAAGAAAAAACATAGGAAAGAGACGAGAAAAGAAAGAGAGCCAGAGAGGGGCAGGAAAGAAAGAATAAATTAACGATAGAGAGAAAGACAGAAGAGAGAAAAACAAAATCAATGCTCATTTGCATATCCTCCAGAGAGGGACCGGAGTGATCAGCACGCATAACGCGCGCGCCGGCGGCGGCGACGGCTCAAAAACGTCTTCGCGGACGGAATCGATCCCCGGTGTAATTACCGCGCCGTTCCACGACGTCGTGTGCCAACCTAAACCACCGCAATTAAGAGCGCCTCGGCTGTTACATCTACATTTAACACTTTGTCATCACCGTTCACTGTTGATTACATCGCAGCGCGTAGATAAAATAAAAAAGACTAGCCTTGAAACAGACAAATGGTGTGAACTCTGAAATATAGATGTATGTTACCGTGGTATCGATACGGGTACGAAGGGGATTAGAAATAATTGCAGGGGGAATTAGGCGTTGTTAAAAGTTTAATGCTTTTTAAGGGATATAGTTTGTATCTATTTGAAAAACGTCTCCAAAAAGAGCTATTGTGACATAAAGCAATTTGTTTGTTTTCGAATTTGTCACTGAAATCGAAGCTCTCGAAGTCCGGGAAGAGAGCGTAGCCTATACTAAAGAGAGACAGACAGAGAGACAGACAGACAGCGCCGGGCTGAGAGAGTGGAGGACAGAGCGATGTTTATTTACATTCCGGAGGGGTGGCGCGTATGTTGCTGCGGTCTGGGCTGCATACACTTGTTCAGGACGTTTAACTGGTTCTTTAAATGTGCTATTATGGCGCCCTCTGGTGTCCTCTCTGCGTTCACGCATTATTTTCTAAACAATCCCATTGTCGTTAACATCACATTATAGTATGTTATTATAAAGTAGAATAATTTATGTCCATACGCTTTCCAGCAGGACGCAAATAGTTCCTATGGGAAACGGCAAAGACGCGCATTAAACCAAAGACCCCCTGCATCGATAATAATGGGGCTGGGGTTATGTTAAGAACAAACGCAGCAGAATCACAAACAACCTCCAAAGACCATCGGTTAACTCAGAATTAATCTCTGCCAACTCTTCCGTGCCCTGGCAGCGCAGTTTTGTAAACATGTCAAAGTGCTTCACACACACACACACACACACACACACACACACACACACACACACACACACACACACACACACACACACACACACACACACACACACACACACACACACACACCAATCCGGGTCAGAGACCTGCATGGCGGCCAGTGAAGGAATGTCTCCGATCAACATTCAAGGAAGGGAAGGTGATGAGGAATGACCTTCGACCTTCCCTGTTATTTCGAGCACTGCCCCACAAAAGAAAAATCACTGCACGCACGTCATGTTACTCTTTAATCCTTAGTTGAGCTCCCTTTAAAAACTGCAGTCTGCTTATATAACCCATTCACTGTCCATGCTAAAAGCTTTACACACACACTCACGGTCTGACACAAGCCACAACTTAACCTTAAAAGACCCCTCCTGGTGGAATAGTGTGTGTTTGTGTACTGGATCACCTGTCTCCACTAATGGTCTGACTACTGACCCCCCCCCCCCCCCACACACACACACACTCTCACTCTCTCTCTCTCTCTCTCTCTCTCTCTCTCTCTCTCTCTCTCTCTCTCTCTCTCTCTCTCTCTCTCTCTCTCTCTCTCTCGACTCCCAGCCATTACCCAGACCTTCCAAGCGGTTCCTTAATTGCAGCCTTTTTCTGCTGAGATGCTGCGGAGCGTCTCTCCACCGCGTTCAGCTGCCTACGCACACCCGTGGTTCACGGTACAGTGGGCTCAGGAGAAGCGCAGTGGAAAGACTTTGATGACTTATTATTCGTCAGATAATGATGCACTTTTATTGGGGTACGCATGTGTTTTCATACTGGATCAAATATAACAGTCAAATTATATTCTACTCCAAATACTAATGTGTTTGAAAAGCAATAACAAGCATACTGACGCATACTGAAGATCATAACAGTTGTCCTCAAGTTCAAATCTGCAACATTGGAAACGTTTGAAATCATCTAATGCGCAACTTGCAGAAATGGCAGCAAAACCACACAGAACCGGCGGCAATAACGAGCCAATATAAGCAGCCATGCAATTCTAATAACTTCAGACAGCAAAGCTGTGCAGTCACTTTTACTCGGGTGTGCATGTGCGTGTGCGTGAGTGTGTTTGCATACTGCAGCATGTGGTGGGCGAGCCCACGCCAGACACACTTCTGTGTGTTGCTCTCATCACCATATTCCGTAACATTATTACACTTTAAAAGGTTTTTCCCTTACCTTCCCTCCCTTGGAGCATCGCCGGTACGTGTTGGTCGCCCCTGCTGTCTGGTTCATGGCTTCTGTGAAGATATGATATCGGAGATAGCGGTTACTCCGAGACCAAAGTTTGAAAGGTAAACTGGAGCCAATCGAGTAGAAAGCAAAGTGTGTACAATGAAAAACTTACCTCGAACGTCGGTTGATTCTTTTACGGAAGGTATTCAGGCGTAATGTCCAACCCCACAGCACGGTATTTATATCCCAAAGCGTCGCCACGAGAACTTGTCAAGGATGCGGTTTGAAACTCACTGAAGAAAGCGTAAATCCTGCAGGTTCACCCACTCCAAGGCACAATAACGCAATTCAAATGTTGCTGTTCTCCTCCAAAGGGAAACAATGATGTCGATTGTCTCCAGGAATGTTTGACGTTCACAGTCCCACGAGTCACTAATCGCCAATGTGTGCGTGTTTGTGTTTGTGTGTGTGTGCGCGTGCGCGACCCAATTGCGCAAGCGCGCCTCGACCTGCGGCAATTCTTATAATTTGTGGAAAGGTTATGAAGCGCTGTAAGAGACGGGTGAACAGCGGGGGGGGGGGGGGGGGGGGGGGGGGGGGGGAGATAGCTCGGTAGGTAAAGCCACTGTGTGTGTTTGTGTGTTTGTGTATGTGTATGTGTGCGTGTGTCTATTTACATAAATAACACCCTTTTAAATTCCAGCTCGATTTCGAAGGATCTTTCTTAGTGAAATATAGAAGTCCTACTGCATTCTTCTATGGTCGTGGCAAAGTTTCTTTCATGAAGAATCTATACAATATATATTTTCAAACGGCATCTTCCCCTGCGTTAAGGTGTTGACAAAGGCAAAGATGGGTAATAAGTTGATAAAAGGGGGGGGGGGGGGGGTAACCCTATTCCCGTATGAAATAACGGTTAAATGAATACATTAGCACACACGAACACAAGTTAACATGAAAACCTTTATTAGACCACGACACATTAGTTCACTTTTAATTTAGTGGCAGTCCATGCTAAGTACTGAATTAACTATGACACTGAAACACTCGAAGAAGCTTTTGCCAATGTTTGCAAACACTCAACCATGCACAGTCCGACACACACACGCACACACACACACACACACACACACACACACACACACACACACACACACTGTGAGATGGTCATTGCACCAGTCAACTCCTGAGCCTTGGATTCGTTCAGCGGTAAAGAAGTCCCCGTAGATGGCCGTAGGGGGCGACCAGGGGGTGGCCTATGGCAACTGAGAGGGACACCTGAGGAGGACTACACGGGACAGGAGTGTTTAAGCAACCTCGTCCGACCTGGGATGACGAGCATGAGGTTCATAGTAAAGACAACATTGCCTCGGGGCAGGTCATCAAATCCGTTCAATCGCTTTGTTTCTCTGCTCGAATTTTCCGGTTGTTGGCCCAAAATAAATGAGTAATAAAATAAATATGGTACTATGGTGTTTAGTATCGCCCTAAACCTCTTACCGGAGCTCATTGCGCAGGGGTGGGAATTGCGTGTTTTCTGTGGTCCACCGTCCGTCTCCGCGCTGTTGGTCGTCACCGCCTCCCCAGGCGCTGCTCGGACCTTTTCCTCTGGACTATGCAGGAACTCCAAGAGCCAGCGAAGCCGTGTATTTATCCGCAGCCCTTCTGTTTCCCTGAGCGCATGTTTTTACTGTTGAATCAGCAGGTGACGTGCGGAATGCATTCATCAGAGAACGGCCACGCACCGTGACCGTCAGCGGCCGGCTGTGGTGCCCTACCGCTGCTTCGCAAGGGGGAAGTAAAAATGTGCCACTCTTTGCTGATTGAGAGGACCCTTTTGTCCAAAGTGACTTACAATTATGTATGGAATGTATGTATCATGTATCTTACATAGATCAATACAAAATGTATGTATGTCCTGTATATATATATATATATATATATATATATATATATATATATACAGGACATACATACATTTTAGTACTGAATTAACTATGACACTGAAACACTCGAAGAAGCTTTTGCCAATGTTTGCAAACACTCAACCATGCACAGTCCGACACACACACACACACACACACACACGCACACACACACACACACACACACACACACACACACACACACACACACACACACACACACACACACACACACACACACACACACACACACACACTGTGAGATGGTCATTGCACCAGTCAACTCCTGAGCCTTGGATTCGTTCAGCAGTAAAGAAGTCCCCGTAGATGGCCGTAGGGGGCGACCAGGGTGTGGCCTATGGCGACTGAGAGGGACACCTGAGGAGGACTACACGGGACAGGAGTGTTTAAGCAACCTCGTCCGACCTGGGATGACGAGCATGAGGTTCATAGTAAAGACAACATTGCCTCGGGGCAGGTCATCATATTATATATATATATATATATATATATATATTACATTACATATATATATAATATGAATGAGCAGGGAAGGGGTTAGGCCATCTTTACCAAAGAGGCTTACAAGTAGTCTGCAGACAGTTTACAGTTGGAACCATGTTTCCCCATATTGGTATGAACATAACTGTTGAGGTTCAAAGCTCTACTTTCACTCCTCTTGTGTAAGCAACTCAATGAGTGCAACTCCGCGTGCCACTTCTGTTCAGTGCGAATCATTTTTAAAATTGGTTTCAGATCCCCGTGGACACAGTTCACTACCACACAGTCCCAGCGCAACTGCCATCAATGCACCGAAGTTCAAGTCATCGACATCCTTGACGCCAGTGTTAGCGCAAAGACTCGGGAAAACAACAACAAACATAAAACGAGTCTACGCGACACAGACACTTCTGTCTGCAAGACAACCCCCCCCCCCCCCCCCCCCCCGTCCCCCCCCGTCCCCTCTCTCCCTCCTTAACAGCATGTCTGTTCCCGTCTTTTGGTCTTTCTGGTGGTTGCAGTCAAGGCAGCAACACGTCGGAACTATAATTCACTCCCAATGACAAACAGAAGATAAAAATACAATCCGAATCTTTCACTTTGCTGCCCATCTCAAAGGTCTTTGTGACCTTTGTGAAAGGTTGTGCTGTTGATTTGCTGTATCTCTCTCCCAGGCCCGTAGCGACGAGCTCGGGATTAGCGGGGGGGGGGGGGGGGGGAGAGATTTCTCGCTGCTAAATCGGGAACGTTAATGCACGACATTCTGCGTCTCTTTCGCCACATAACAGGCTCCAAATAAAACACAATGAGCGTAATGTCATTAAGGACTTTGCTATCGTTTTTCCTCCTAAAAGCAATCTAACATGGTTAAGGTCTGGTGATGCTTCCCCAGGAAGAGACGAGGGCACCGGTAAGACCGGGGAGATGATGTTGTTCTCCATCGACGCAGTCACGATGGCAAATGCATAAAGTAAACGATGATGCTTGCGACCTATGATGTTCTTCAACATTCATCACACAACTGATCCACTTTGGCTTAGGCTGTGGGGGTGGGGGTGTGGGAGGAGGGATGGGGGGTGTGGTGTTTTTTTTTCTACTTTTCTCTCTTGGAGCGAGTGTAGACCTTGATGGTAGAGCCACGGAGCGGTCGTGTCTGTGAGTTGCATCATGACAGGGTCCGGCAGGAGGTTTCTGCAAAAAGAATATCCACCAGACGACGTGAGATGCGCTTTATTCCCGTCCCGACGACTTCAGACGGGTTTTGTCGACGCCGTAGCCCTCCCCTGGCGGCGGATTCAGCGTGAGCGGAGAAGCTTAACTTCTGTGCTTCTATCGATTCATGTTGTCACAGCTCCCTCTCTTGAGCCAGCAGATCAGAGATACGAGATGTTTCACCGCGGGCGACAAAAATACACTACGCGTCGTCTCAAAATAGGCTTGAGACGAGTCTGGCTCTGTGTCTAGAGCTTTGTTTAATTTCTGTTTTTAGTTGTTTTATTTTTGGGGTGCTGTCAAGTCTTGTTTACTTCCTTTTTTCATCTCTAAAGCCGGTTGGGGCATCCACAGGGTCAAACTCACTCGACGCTCCGCATTCACCCTGTCGGTTGGGATCCTTGTTCACGTTCTTATTTTTGTGCTTGAAAACAAAAGCACTTAATCGCAAGCCTCAAAGCCAGGGGGAGGGAGGATAGTTTCCCTCACTTGGCCGGTGTACATGCCAGGTATACACAAAACTAACATGAAATATAATAACAACATAGAGATGTGTGCGTGCGTGTGTGTGTGTGCATGTGTGTGCATGTGTGTAAGTGTTACCAGATGCACCAAGGTCTTAGACATGCAAAGGCATAACTTGGCCCACTTCTTCAGATGTATTTGTGTCTATGCACATTAGCTCCCTAACAACAGTGTCAGGTGGCGTTAGGTTCTGCGTCAGACAAACCTCTCCTCGAATCCCAACGAGGAATTTGTCATCCATCTGACGTGCTGAAAGAACTGCTCCAAACAGGAGCAGGAGGAAGATGTTTTGATTTCTGAAGGTCAGAGTGAAGTCAGATGGAATATCTTCATCGACGACTTTGCTTTCTTTTAATAACCATCGAGGAACAGAGAAGATATCCTGGGCTAAGCCTTCTTATGAAAATAAACTGACTAAACAAAAGATTCTGAGGTAATTAGGTTATATTCAAGAGATCTCTACAAGCAAGTAGACAATATCTCGGCCGCTCTTATAAATTGATCTCAAGTTAAAGGTCCCATGGCATGAAAATGTCACTTTATGAGGTTTTCTAACCTTAATATGAGTTCCCCTAGCCTGCCTATGGCCCCCCAGTAGCTAGAAATGGCGTTAGGTGTAAAACGAGCACTAGCAATCCTGCTCTGCCTTTGAAAAAACAAAGCTCAGATGCGGCGATTTGGATTTCTTTCCGGTATGTCGTCATACGGGGACATGTTACCTCCCCTTTCTCTGCTTTGCCCAATGAGCTACGACCATGTGAGTGCCACGTGTGTGTGTGTGTGTGTGTGTGTGTGTGTGTGTGTGTGTGTGTGTGATTACACACACTGTAACGCAAGTGTTGTACACTTCTTTGTAATTTGGATAACCGGTCTGCTGTTGGTGTTATGCATAACACGTCCGGTTCTCTGACGTCTGTGGTATTTCCACAACGAGACTCGTAGTGGGGGTTATCTCAGCCATGGTTAAGAAGGAATTGGGGGAAAGGAACTTTGGCTTTGACTCCCTGAAGTATATGAACCGCGACATGGAGGAGAAAGGGATTGTTGGCCGCGATTGTCTCCCGCTTGAGCCCCGTTTCCCACCGCCGAGACGGTGGTCCCTCGGCAGCGGGCAGCGAGACTCCGGCGGGAGACAATCGTGGGCAACAATCCCAACAAACTCCTCCATGTCGCGGTTCAGTCTACTTCAGATTGATGTGGAAGTGGAAAAACCAGAGACGTCGGCGAACCCGGCACAGTCGTTTGAGATTCATAATATTGTCTGGAGGCGCAGCTTTGGCCTTGATAATATATTTTAGATGATATAGATATCTATGTATAATATGATATTGTTTAGATACAGAGTTCCAGGACTCCCGCCGGAGCACCCGTGTTCTAGAATATTTACAGAACACGGCCAAAGGCTGTGTGTGCCTCGCCATTGCGATACATCCACTGTGAACAGAGCGCGTGGTACTGTGTTCGCAAGCTGCTCAGGGCCACACCCCCACCCTCCTTCTTGACCCGCCTCTCTCCTCCTTATTTGCATTAAAGCTACAGACACAGAAACGGCGTGTTTGGGGAACGCTCAATGTGTGACTGGTAGTGGCTGTAATTCTGCACAATGGCTGAATTTCGGGACCGTCTTCAAATACTGTATTAGGGGCCCACTAATATCTATATTAAAGCATCCATAAAGTAGCATGCCATGGGACCTTTAAACAATTTAAATCATCATGCCACACCCCAGCCCTGTGAATGAAGATAAGCTTTTAATGGACAGTGGATCCATTATAATGGTTGCCTGGTAACACAACAAGCTTCGGTCAGTTAATTTTCATTTTATTGACGGAAGGATGAATGCTCATGATTAGGTCTTTGTAGCATGATTCTGAAATGATGATGGTTTCTATGTCTGTCAGTACATCAATTAGTGTGTGTGTGTATGTGTGTGTGTGTGTGTGTGTGTGTGTGTGTGTGTGTGTCACACAGACACAGTGAGGGAGTATGATTTAGTGATTATCTGTGTGTGAATATGCGCTAGTGAGTGCAATTGCACTAAATCTTTAACAGACAAAAGACTGTCATGCTCCATAAAGCGGCTCATCAACACACAAGCAATCACACACACACACAAATTATTTACTCTTAAAAATGAACAATCATTAGGCATTGCAAACAAGCTACACATTTAAGAAATGCAATATTAATCTTGGAAAATTACATAAGCCACATCAACAAATTGACTACATTGCAATAATGGAAAACAGTTCTGGAATCCAATTTCTATGACTGGGAGTAGTTTGTTAACAAAGAACGTTCCAATTGAAATGACAGGGAACCTTATGATAATAGTTGTAACTTATTGTGGTGGAGTGGTTATTGCAAATTAACTCTGCATAAAATATATATATATTTTTTTATTTATCATAGAGGTCACAGGGCTGTATGGAGGGAGCACAGTGAAACCGGTTCACATTAATAGCATTAAGATGAAGTGTATATAGAATCCATTTAGTCCAGGTCCAGGCATTGCTTTTTGATCGCTTACACAGTGGTTATGATTTAGCTTCTCACAAACGTACCTTTTTTTTTTTTTACTAAAAAACAAAATAATAAATAGTCCATTCCACAATCTCAGGGTTGACAAACTTGTCACTTGTGAACTGATAAGAAAAATACTACCCTCCCCACGGTCATATTTATTTATTTAGGCCTATTCGATAATTATATGTGACAGAAATATGATCTACATCACTATCAAACTGGTATATCGATGAGGAGGGAGTTACATGTGGAATGTTATAATTCACACAATGTATTTAAACGAGGGGCAAGATGGTATCTTCATCTGGGATTCTGGGGCAAGGGTACCACCACTGTGGGAGACGTCTTCAAAGTGACAACGTCTAAAGGGAATGGCTTTCAGGAGACCGCCACTAGGTCCTCATTATATTCTAGTAGTGAACAGCTTCTGATTGGTTTCTTTAGTTGGAGTTGGAGTGGGAGAAAAAAACGTAGTCAATCGATTAAAGCTTGCTGACCTAGAAAAAGTGCCATCACAGTGAGCAAAAAAGTCAAAAACGCAATTTCTGACAAATGACATTAACCTTTTGTAAACGCTTTCTCATACGTTGATATCAACCACATCATCCTGGAATGTTCCATGTTAGCTAGCCCCCAGTACAACAAGTATTAGCGCAGACCAACCATGCTTTGCAGTTCCATTGGTGGTAGAACTAGGTCTGCTGAGATGTTCCCAATGTGGTGAGGGCCTGTTTTGGGGGAGGGGCTTTGGAGTGAGGCCTGAAGTGAGGGCCAGGGTTATTTCCGACACTTTTCAAAATCTGCATACTCTGGCTCGTACCCTGAAGTTGCCCACCTAATATTAATAATCATTTTGCTTAATCACAGTCAGTGCATGGTCTAGCGGTGAATCGTACTTTCCTTGATTGAAGTGTTAACTTCTCTGTATAACTTTCCCTCCTATTCGTGTCAGAGAATGGTCGGAGTGATTCACAATCCACACCTTGGCAGCTTCCTCTGTATTCTTTGTTAGGTTTCATTACAAAGGTATCAAATTGAAATGTCTGCCTTAATCACGGGGTTCCGAGTACAACTCCATCATTACAGCGGACGCTGCATCGCTAATTCTGCACCGCGCCCCGCCGTTTGTAGGGTCATTACAAATGCATAGAATTCATTTCCACAAAACTCGCTGTGAGAGCTGCTTTGTGACATTGGGTGACATAAAAAATGAGAACTTTGAATTGGTGTGTGGAAGTGTTAATTCCACGTAATGGAATTATCTTCAGTTTTAATGAAGCATTTACCATGGAACTTAGCTACTTTTCTCAACCTTTTTTATTTATATTTCTCAAAGTTCATTAGATTAAGATAAAAATAAAGTTGATTAAGTTGAGTGATAACATTAAGTCAACTAAACCGAACCATGACAAGCTTCTTCCGAAGACCAAATGTTGTCGTTTGTTAATACTTCGTTAATAATTTGACAAACAAATGCCCACATTTGGATTGAGTAGAAACATGAGAAAGTGGGAAAACCAACTACCCAAATGTTGTCTGCTTATCCCTGGTTCCATGCCGGTGCTTATGAAGAGGCACCAGAATACTCTGGACCCATAACTTAATTTTAAATGATACTTCAGAGTAGATGATATGAGAGAATTCAGCATTTTGGGCCCAACCTGATTCTCATCCTCTATTGGATTTGCATAAAACTTTTGGAGACTTCTTTTTGAGGTCATGTTTGTTTACCCAGCTGTGTGCTACAGACGGATGGAGCACATGGCTCAGCACACCAAATAAGATAGCCTTCTGCTGCTATCTGCATGGATTAAGTCCCGGAATTAAGGCCTTTTGGCTTATCATTTGAAATGTGATGCACAAAGTACGGAAAAGGATACATATTTTGCTATTTGAACAGATACTGTTATCCAAAGCAAGAAGTTGTCCTAAAGTGAATTGAGATAAATATTCAGACTCACTGTGACCCAATATCACTTAATTGACCACCAAAACATCTAGAGCATACAGAACTTACGACAACCATAAAGATTGTTATTTTGCTTGGAAAAACTATTAAAATCATTAAAATAGACATGCCTTGGTAAAGCCTCTTCCTGCCAACAAAACATCAGTAGACTCATCTGTAGACTCGAATACTCTTGTTTTAATGGCCGCTATGCATTTCGTATGTGCAATACTGATGAGGAGACACGGCTTACTGCCAATTCTACCAGGACGGTGACGAACAGTTCCAAGAGAGAGAGAGAGAGAGAGAGAGAGAGAGTGAGAAAACGAGTGAGAGAGAGCATGAGAGAGAGCAAGAGATAGAGTGAGAGAGAAAGAGCAAAAGAGAGAGAGAGAGAGAGAAAAATAGAGAGAGAGAGAGAGAGAGAGAGAGAGAGAGAGTGGGAGATAGAGAGTGACAGAACAAGGGAGAGCATGAGAGAGAGCAAGAGAGAGAGAGAGAGAGCAAAAGAGAAAGAGAGAGAGACAGTGACAGAGAGCGAGCGATAGAGTGAGAGAGAGAGCAAAAAGAGAGAAAAAGAGAGCGGGAGATAGAGAGTGACAGAACGAGAGAGAGAGCATGAGAGAGCGCAAGAGAGAGAGAGAGAGAGAGCAAAAGAGAGAGAGAGAGAGAGACAGTGACAGAGAGCGAGTGATAGAGTGAGAGAGAGAGCAAAAAGAGAGAGAAAGAGAGTGACAGAGAGCGAGAGAGTCCATCGAACGAGGGTTTAAATTAAACAGTGACCCCAGTGAAGATGGATGGCCTTGGCTCTGCCCCGATACGGCTCTGAGCACTCAATTAGCTCACAATACTATGATATTATTATTCATCCCCTATCAGAGTATGGGGCAAAGGTCGTGCGTACTAATTTAAAACAAAGTGGCCCATAAACGTGGAATGGAAGTAACCCAGGGATACGAACACTCAATGGTGTTGACGCATCAAAAAAATATGATTAAG
Source organism: Pollachius pollachius (assembly GCF_949987615.1). Lineage (NCBI taxonomy): Eukaryota > Metazoa > Chordata > Actinopteri > Gadiformes > Gadidae > Pollachius > Pollachius pollachius. The sequence goes on along the minus strand of NC_136950.1, from coordinate 6,783,042 downwards.
TATTTAAATAACCATTCAAAATGTATGGACTCCTTCAAAAGCACTTCAAATAAATGTTATCTTTATTTTTTTAAATGAGTTACTTTAGTTATGCAATGGATTATGAAATCACTTCAGTAGGAATGCTGGGAGTTGCATTTGATAGTCATTCAACTTATTCAGTGAGGTGGGGCCAAGGGAAGAACCTTTCACTTGCAGCAGCAGCGGCAGCAGCAGCAGCTCAGAGCCCGTATCAAAGCAGATCCTCTGGATTAGGATGGGGGGAAATTGCTTTATTGCTCATCCCATCCACCGACACAGTAACCTTCCATGCCCATATAACACACTTTTTAAACATTGGGGAATAATATAAAACCAACCAAACCTAATACAAACTCCAAAAGACCAAATCACTGTCATTTTCTTGATTGTTGTTGTTTGTCAAGTTCGTATTTATTTTGTATAGCAACCGAAAGTCAACACTTTTTCACTTGTTTCGTACACTTCTACTGTGAGCCACTACCATCAGTTTCCTTTGCTTGTCCCTCCCAAAAGCATTATTTATCATATTGATGTTTATGTGATTACATTATGTATTCATGCAGCACAAAGTTATAACCAACACCGGAGTCCACTTTTCATTTTAAGCGTCACAGTGCGGTGATTCTACGTAACCACAACCACATGCAGCAGTCGCCGTAGGAACCAGCAGGCCTCAGATTCTGTGATCAAACCGTCACATCCCTCTTATCACCATGGAAACCGCCCAGGCCGCTGTGCGACGTTTGACGGGATTCAGGCGACTGACGCGGTTGGAAGCCCAAGTTTGTGATTGCTCACGTAATGGATTCATGTCGCGCTCAAAGTCGGGGTGCAGCGTTGCCATCGCCCACAAAGACAATATCCTGTTCCGCTGGGACGGCACGTGATCAGGAAGGAGGTGCTTTAACGCACGTGTGGGGGTCTGTGACAGGAATGTGAGTAGCATGTTCGTGCGTGGGCTGATCTCTTTTTAAACATACATCATTGATTATAACCTCCCCGGCTGTTGATTGATCAATAATACATACATTAATCTCCGGCTTAGCCAAAGAAATTAAAAATAAACCAATGATCTTCCGGTTCTTCCATTTTTTTGTACCTTATCAAGACTACCTCAGTATATTCAATTATATCATAGTCCCTCTACTTTGACGACATATTCCCCAATGGTAACCACCCACGCAGCTGAAATCAAATCATCTCTTATATTTGTTCTGTGTGTAATATATTCAAAAAGCTCAGCAAAACAGACGGAGGATCAAGCAGTCGAGGGGGGATATCAAACGGAAAATATTCATAGGATTGTGTGAGTTCCCTTTGGTTGTCAAACACGTTCAGGCATCGCATGTGACACGTAGGCGACCGACGACAACACAATGTAACGGAGGGAGGCTGTTCGATACGCTGGGGTCGGATCCCTCTTAATGAGAAGGAGCAGCCTGATGGAGAAGCATGACTCCTTAACCTTACAAAAACATCGCTCAGAGGCGGTCTTTGTTGCGTTGTTTGAGCGACCCACTGTTCACTTGAGCCTGTTGGTTACAGTGCTCTTGATGTAGCCCAAGCTTAGCTTATGTTGTGATAGAGTGAACGACCATCGGGTTGGAAGTGGAGAACTTCAACCTGGCTAAATTGATTCAACACAAATATTTTCTGGATTCATCCAGAAACAGGGAAGATGATTAGAAGAAGCTATAATGTAATTTTATCATATTGGGTTTAATTATGTGTTATTTTTACATTTTTTATGTTCATTGATGTGGGGCAGGGGGGATGTAGGTGCCATGCTTCCTGAGTGCCCATGAGCGTGTCCCTTAACGATAATCACCACAGAACACAGTTGGATAGAACAACAGAGTGGACATTGTTTGATTACAAAACTAGATTAAGTAATTGGTAATTTGATTAGATTAGATTCAATTATTTAATACATGTGGTCCTGTCTATCTAAATGTTTAGGCCTAGAGCATGTCATTAACACTGTCAGGGCTAGGGATTCGATAAACACATATGGCATCATATTATATCACTACAAGATAACTACAAGTACTACAACTACTGCTAACTACTAGCACTACAAACAAATATAACCACCTCAAACAAAAGTTTTTATAGTATTAACAGTATGCATAATAGTGTGCAATTACATTACAAAAACGAATGTGCGCAACAGGCAAAAAGCATGTCATCAATACCGTAAGGTCTTAATGTGGGCAGCCATCGAGCTTGGGTCATTGTGATTACTAGGAGGTCAAACGGCATGTTGCTAGGATGAAGTGGAGCATCTGCGAAACCCGACGCGCTTGTTTTAATGAGTCTGTGTAGAATGCAATCAGGGGCTGCTTATAAACACTAACATACAACCTGCTGCCAATAGTATGGATCAGTGCAGATGCCAAGCCCATACACATCTGGATGCCAATTAAAGCTGCAGTCCTGCTTCGCTACCCTCGGTGGCCCGAGGCTACGCTCTGCTGGTCAAAAAGCTTTATTCTTTTTATTAATGTTCATCTTCATTACATTTATTTATTTATTTATTTAAATCGCACTATGTACATTTTTTCACTCCGGCCATCACTCGTGTTCAACAATTATTTTTCAACTAATAAATGTCTCGGCGATATGATCCATCCACCAACAAGTATACCCAGGGATCCTTTATCTCTCTCTGAATCAGTCTGTGGAGAAAAAGGCACCGGGTATAGGCTTAAAGAGACATTGGTAATGGGAGTAAATATAGGTGCAGCATCTTCATTAGATTCAGTCATGTTGCAGTGGCTTTCATGATGCAAACAGACTTAAAAGTGAGGCTGGGAACAATCAAAGTACACAATTAAGGAGTAGTTGTAAGGAGGAGTAAGTATAAGGGCTAATGCCAACACTTTAAGTGCTGCAAGACCAAGTTCCTAACTGAAACAACTAGACAGAGTGCAGAGCAGCGCTATGATCCAGAAAGACAAGGTAACTGCCAGGTTTCCAACAGATGAGCAGTTTCCCAGCACAGATAGACTCCCACAACAGTGTGCTTGACTGCAGGTTTTCTGTTTTATTAAATGCGTAATGCAGTTGGTAAAGTGGGCTGGTAGACCTTTTCGGTACGGTACCTCGACAAGTGTCAGCGCTGTCTCCCTTTTGTAAAGACACGGTTGCCGTGACTCACAGTGTGCAGGTAGCCTTTTGACTTTTACTTTCACTTTAATTAGGAAAGATAAAGCGAGTCCAACACTGCACGTCTGTTCTTTTCAAAGATCTTCGGGAGGGAAATGCCAGCACGACCGTCTCGGTTAAGAATTAGTTGTTCTTTTTGTCTTCTGCTAAGCTAATTTAGCAATGTTTGCTTGGCTAGCCACTGGCAAGGATGCCACTTAACCACCTTTTTTCTAAATGTCAATGAAAAAAACATCATAAGAATTGACAGAGCTGAATTAACAGCTACAGGGGTGGGATGAAAACAACACAGAAATACATAACATGCACAATAGAAAGGGTTATTTTATTGAGATATTGGAGTGGGTTTAAAGGTGACATTTTGTTCAGGAGGAGGTGGTTTAATGTGGATGACAAGATTATTCAAGGATTTTTTTTTTTTTTGCACAGAGATACAGGGAAAGGCCGCCAAGAGTTTCCACTTTGAATCTCATTTACATTCAAACTCTTTTTTTTTTCTGGCTAGACAAGTTCATATTCAAATGCATGCACTCACACACACACACACACACACACACCAACACACACACACACACACACACACAGACACACACACACACACACACACACACACACATATGTACGAACACACACAAACACACACAACCTATGAATGCTGTGGGTGAAAGGAAAACCATCACTGTGCTTTAAAAAAAAACTTCCAGGGCTGTAGTTGGCTTCCAAATATCTAACTGGATGTGGACGAGAGATTATAACACAGCGTGCACTGACATCAGAAAGAAAAGGAAAGTCAAGCTGAAAGGTTTGTGCTAGGACATTCAATTTTCAGGCCGTTATCTGCACCATATCACTCACACTTACATCCATAATCACCCAAGAATGCGGTCAGCAACAGAGGTCTTGATTATCATAACCACAGTGGTTAAAACTAGCCTCTGATGACTCACCAAAGATCACATTTTTATTCCTGGCTCTGGTTGTTAAACCTTTAAGGCCCATTTTCAATCATGATGTTAACGTTGTTAAAAAGTCTGTAGAGCATTGGCTACCATCGGCCCAACATCTCAACCGACCTTCTTATGTTTAGAGTGGAGCAGAGAAGGCCACTTCTGAAAGTAAACCCTTATGTGAACACAAACTCCCGGTTTAAAACCACATCGCCTTTTCACCGTGAACGTTGGTAAACAAAAGGGCAAAAAAACAACTGAATAGCTGGAGTCATCAGTTCAAAACGTCTTTGATATGGAGACACTTGTAAGAAAGGAGCTCATTATCAGCGTTCCAGGAACACCCTGTTATCCCCGTGTTTGAATTACAGCCAGACAGCTGAGGCTCTGTCAACGTTATTGATGTTCCCCCCTTATTGCTGGTGAAAGTGAGTAATAGCAGCTCCCCTCTCCAAAGGTTTTTCTCCTTCCATTCCATAATAGCTCAGCTGGGAGCTGCAACGGTTCATGGCGACAAGCGGTTTATTGCTAACGTTTTCATCTTATATACTTTGCTTATGGAAGCTGAATTTGATGTTTGAGTTTTAAGCCAAACTTTATCTCGCAGTTAAAATAGGTGAGTTCTTAAATGCTGCGCATGTAAACAGTACTTCAGGCCTCAAAAAAGGGCCCCTATTTTACCACCAGGTATGGTGTTGATTAGCCATTAGGTAGATCAATCGACCAGCCTACCCAATTAAATGGACCCTATCCATAAAGCATCTAGGGGGAATCTCCCACTGCTGTAATAGGCTTGTAATAGCTAATCAGCTTCACACTTGGTGGTGCAATTTGGGCTCTTCATTGAAAATGACACAAAATGTGGTTCCACCAATTTGACGTCATGCAGAGATTCACTAATTTGGTTTTGCCTTCCACCAAAGCAAATGTTTTTTTCCCCCGCTACAGGGAAGCAAACACTAGGTCTCATGCAAGTGATCCGCAGACTGCTGGACTTGTTTTTCTTTCTATCATCAAGGGCTCTCCCTTAGCCCCGAGGACTCGGATCCTCCAGGAACACTGTCTGACAGGCTCACCAGGCCTGTTTGAAGTGTAAATAGAATACTGTCCATAGATGGAAGCCCAACTCTTCTCAGGTAATGCTGCATGTTGGTTTTGCTTTGATTTCTTATGTGCATCCTTATCAACCCTAGAAGGAAGATTGGTTTTAAGAAACAGCGGGCAGCAAAAGTACCATAGATATCGCTAAAGTAGGCGAAGGGAGGCTTTTAAGAATCAGCGGGCAGAGAAAGTACCATAGAAATCGCTAGGCGAGGCGAAGGGAATGTCAGAAACTGTCTTCTCTAAAAGTGTTCCTGAAGTGCGGTCGTTTGTAGAACACCTCTCTTAACCTTGTTTGGTTAAGGAGGCCTCTGAAGATTGTCTCATGATAAGATATGTGATAAGTTCCTCTGAAGAATGAAAAAAGGTATTTATTAATCCTTCCGACTCCAAGCCCTTGATATTTCATTGGATATTTTTGGAATTATCCATATTTCATTGGATAATTCCAAAGAAGGTATTGCAGGGGGATGGATTGTACTGTATGGAAATACCTTTGAAAGGGAGGTTGTTTTTATTGGCTCACTTGTGTAACATACATTTTGTTTATCTTTACAGTAACCTTTATTTCCTAAAGAAGGTACAACCAGAAACCTTTAGCTATAGGATTCTAACTTGTCCCAAGGTGGAAGGTGGAATGAACTTCGGATGCAACAGGCCTAGAAACAAAGTGAGGTTTCAAATCAACCAGGAGAAGGCGAGGAACTGTGGGGAACCATTTCACTCCTCCGTCAAACGCTGTTTTCAAAAGGGCTTCAAGGTTTTCATCCCGGAGCAACAAAATACAACATTTCTCAAATGTTTGGTAGTACCACCTAAATCGATTAAACTGATGTATAGGAGGCTGCCTGAACTAAGGAACGATGCCACACAGCTTTAAAACAAAGAAGAACCTGGGGGTTGCACTGAAGCGAAGGCAAACTTAAAAAAAGTGATGTAAGGTGTGTGGGTGCACTTTTATATAATGCCATTATGCTGTCAGGTGATTGTACCGTGAATACTCTCTTTACATAATGAATACAGCATACATGCACAGTGGAATTTCGGTCCATTTTACTTATACATTTTCCACCTCACAGAAAGTATATGATATATAACACACTGACTCTAACCAGAGGCCTAACTTTATGCCCAGGCTGTAAGGTTGATACCTTACATGGCTATTAATGCAGCATTAACACTTTGGTCAAAACCTCACTTGAGAGAGTCATCATATTTCATTTTGTGGTCCTGATTAAACATGCACTCATCGCGGGCTAATGCATTTTATGTAGCACTATGCGGTAATGGTTTAAAAGCTCCCTCTGTAAACCAACAGATACAGGTAGACCACTTGATCAAAGCAGTAAGTCTGAAGCGGTATTTAGCAACCACTTACTCTCCCGCGAGGAGCTTTGTGTGAGACAGCGTACAAAAACAAATATAGCAAAAACAAAATCTCCTCTTACCTCGTGCTCACTGAATCATGGCTTCACCCCAGAGAAAGAGCATCAGTCATTCTACGTGGCCTTTCGGACTATTTAGCCAATGTCCCAGTAAACCTAAAGACCTTTTTATTCTAGGTGACTGTAATTTTGGGTTCATAGGGCCACTGCTCATTTAGAATTAAGGAGAACAGAAGTACAAACAAACAGTTTGACAAAAGCTTTTCTCCTTAAAAGGAAACGTTGGATTGATTTGCTGCTCACTGATTCAATTAACCGTGATTTAAACAAGGCCTAGGACTAAAAGTCCCAGATTCAAAGCAGTTTCTCAGCCATCCGGCATCAAGGAGGGCAGAATCCTGAAAGAGCACCTTCCGGTGTTCTACTGGCGTCTCTGTAACCCGGGGTGTAAGGCTTTTTGTTACCCAGTTAGAAACACGTTATCTCTGTCCATTTGGCCATGGAGCTTTCCTGCCAAGCCCCCTCGGCTAACAGCATTAAAGCCCATCGAAAGCCAGCTACCATGGGGAAGAAACAAAAAAGGGTGACCTACATTTAGAGCCGGTGTAGAGGAGATTCCCTGAGGTTTGGTGGTCTTTTGAGACACTCTGTGTTATGCATGCAGAGCCTTTTTTAGACACTATTGTGCGCTAATGTGCACGTAGAGTGCACTCTGCAAAAACCACAGTTCATACGTCTGCAAGGAGGGTTATTTATCAAATAATCAGGTATCTGGGTCCCTGCCCGGGCTCATTTTCTCAGCAGACAAAAGCAGCCGCTCCCAATGTATCCGAACACACATTTGCTCCGCTTGCTGCTTTACATAAAGCTCCCAGAGACCCCAGCCCAAGGGTTTATTCCCAAACGTTTATATAGCTCTGGGAGGTAGTTTCCATAACAGCTTAAGGGCTAATGCCAGCTCAAATATATGCTACAAGTTTTGTCTATGTTAAGTTTATCCTCGGGTAGCAATGAGTGGAGAGTAAACCCATAAAATCACCCAATCACACACAAATCCATCATACAGACACAAATTCATAACCCGTTTGTGAGGAATTAGGGGTCTTGCTGAAGGGCACCTCATGGTTTTAGCCAGCAGATGCTGAGAATAGACGCAGCGAACCCGCAGTTGGCCAGGTGACATGCAACGTATCACAAGGTCATCCAAACCAAGGGGACTAATGACGCTGACCTTCATGTTGCATTGGTGGACATCAGCATCGCTCCTCTAACGGTCTAACCCATAGGGGACGGTTCCCTCTTTGCAAACGATATGTAAATGCAACAACAACACACCAGCTGGTATTATGGTTGATATCAAAAGTGTGAATATCAACACAAAGTCAACGACAAACATAGAAGTAACTCGTCATCCTCTAGACATCCATCTGGTGAATGAACAAAAAAACTAATATGAGAATAGATCAATAATAACACACACACACACACTAAAAAACACACACACACAGACACACTTAATTCCCAAGTAACTCTTTTCACATAGCAGAGATACAGGATAATCCGTTGGCTTACGTGGATTTGATTGGATTCATGCGATAGTTGAAGGAATCCACCTACATATCATGGCAGGGCTTTAAAGCTGTCATGTGCCTCTTCCTCTGGTATATATCAGGAGTTGCATCTACCTGACAGAGCTTTCATCTTCCACAGCGAGCCCGCTTTCTAAATTCAGCCGCAGTTCAGAGCAGGGCAGGCCCAGAGAGTAACAGCGTACAGGTAATTCTAAAACCATCAAACACTTCCTGCCGTCGGTAGAGGGATCAAAGTAAACAGGGAGAAGCAAACCAAAACAGGGAGTTTCTTTCCAAGAGGCCAGGAGAGATGGACTCATAGATGGTATCAACCAATGGAGAGAGGGATTTACCTGTTTCAGATAAGCCTCCATTAAGGTGCAGGTATTGTCTTGCTCAAGGATGCCTACAGGTAGACTTCAGGCGTTGGGATCGAACCAAGAACCTTTTGGTTGGGAATCAAACACGCTAATGACAAGACTGACTTTTGAAATGCATGTTATTAAACCCAGTAATCATATATTGTTATATACATATAATGACAGATAGTAGCAGTTACATTTATTAATCTATCAGACACTTTTTGCTCAAAGAGAGTTAACTCAGGAACAATTAAAGACTACAATAAATATCAATCAACTATAGATAAAAAGAGGCTTGTACATGCAGCTTTTATTCCTTGCTGTTTATTTTTTAATCAGCTCAAACTCCTGAGAGAAGGCCAGATTCCCCTGTGGCTGCCTTTAAGGAAGATTCTATTTGTGTGTGTGTGTGTGTGTGTGTGTGTGTGTGTGTGTGTGTGTGTGTATGTGTGTGTGTGTGTGTGTGTGTGTGTGTGTGTGTCTCTCTCTCTCTCTCTCTCTCTCTCTCTCTCTACCTCTCTCAACCTCTCTCTACCTCTCTCTACCTCTCTCTCACACTCTTTCTCTCTCCCTCTCAAACAAAGCATCGCTGGGAGATCACTTTGGTGTCTATCCAAGAAATTATCATGGAGGAATTCCAAGGAAGAGGCTCTATGATGAATAAAAATGAATAAAAATAGCAGCATCCAACGCAGGACGCATATGATTAGATGCATACATTTGCATATACTGTATGTAGAATCATATTCAATGCAATTCATGGAAAGCAGAAAGTGTGTTGCATAAAAACAAGCAATTACTGCATTTTTCATCAGTTCAACCCCTATGGTTAAATCAAAAAGATGAATGCTCAGAGAGCCAGACACACGAGACCTGACAGGCTTGCAAACCAAGAACAGAGTTGAGAGTTAATAAGGCCTATCCGAGGGGTGCCTGAAGAGAGTGGATCTTCAGACACACTTCTCATTTCGACAACAATCTAGACAAGGACGGAAATAATCCAACAGCCTCATTCTTTGAACTCTCCATTTATCGGACGCAGACCACAAACGAGAACCTGAGTGGGAACCACAGCAGGCGGCTAATCAAACCACTTTTTGCTACTTTCACCTAGCCTGGAGGAGCGAGATGGGAGTGGATGGAACGTTGGATGGCCGGATACGAGGAGTTTTTCTTGGGGGGGGGGGGGGGGGTGTTTATCAAATTTAAGTAGCACAGCTCGCAGTGGTAATGATTAGCATCGAGAGACGCAGTGAAACGGGAGGCATACTAAATAAGCCCATGAATCAGCAATACTTCCTCAGAATAAACGCTGATATAATTAAAATGGGTGAGCTGTGACTCGTATACTTATTTTCTAGGGGGGGATGCAATAATTCAAAAAGTCAATACTATTACTTACTTGTTTTGTCCAAAAGTCATCCTAAAAACCCAAACTTACCTTAAGCAATGTTATGCAATTTAGAGAAAGCAGCCGTAATAAGTTGGATTTTGAGAGTATCCAACCAAATTGAGAGTCGGCCATCAAACCATTCAATTCAGACCTAATGAAATGATTGGCTCATTACAGGCCTGCGAAAGCCACAATTATCAAATTTACTCTTTATTTGATTTATTGATTACTATCAGGATGTAAAGACACTTCCAACAAATCATTCCAAAATTGCTTCCAAAATAAATTGCCATTGCTTGCTTTGATTCTATCAACGTTTAGGTTGTTCCAAAAGTCAATAATCGCTAGGAAGTGCAGTTTTCTAGGAATATATGAAAGACTATAGTGGTAGGCTACAAGAAAGATCTTGAATATAGACATTTACAATAGGAGCATCACGCCTGCATAAGCAATCCTCACATGCTTAATTGATAAAGATTGCAGCATCTGAAAAACAATTTATATCTCCAGATGTTTTTGTCAAAGGAAACACCGGTGCTTTGGAGGTTATTCCAAAACTCACTCAACAATCTTCATAATCAAAGTGGTGTCCTATATGTTCTCTATTCTCTATTATATATAAAATGCAAGCAGCTGACGTTGACTGTTGAACTTGAGCAATCACCTTGTGAGGAAGTTAAAATATGTATGTCCCGGCGTTGGGTGGGGACTTATAGACAGGCCCATGAATAAGACATCAGCAGAAGCCCCTATAGATCGCTCTGTCTTGCCTTGTGTACACAGGCTTGACTTCCCATTGATACCAGCACGGGTACTTCATTACACAATCTGTTCACGAGTGTCGTATGATTCGGCTGCAATGTATATGGCATTAGCGATATAAAGTATGCTGTTAAATGATGGATTGCATCGTGCAAGAAAATGTATGATACTACAAACAGCTTTCAATTAACCTTGTTGTGTTGGCAAAATGACCCCGGTTCTTGAAAAGGAGTGGATTATGATTAAGTGCCGTTGTAAAACAACCCACATTTCCGGTCTGGGATTAATATAGAAAATTGAATCTGCCCCTTTTCACTACATATATTTACGAAGCCAATGCTACTTTCACAATGCCGCGAGGTTCATGCTCGTTCTATCAGAATCTTCACCTCAAACTGTCGCTGCCGCTGTCTTCAAATAGATTTTTACCAGGGGAACCTGCTCGTCTCCCGTCCTACGAGAGGAGTATTGATGGCAGCGGCTGGCAGCAGTCACGAACCAAATCATCCATCTTCCCGGGGAACGACCTGACAGCCGTCCCCCCGCAACGTGAACACCCGGAAACCATTTTGTAATTTGCATTACATTGTGGCCCCTTCATCGTTGTAATTGGGAGAGGTTAAGCTGTCACTCAAAACCGCCACCACCTCACCCCCTCTCTGAGTTTGCTGGACCAGGGTGAAGATCTGTTCACCAAGTCCTAAAGAAAGGCATGCAGGCTAGTATGAGAGGGGAGCAGTGGGGAGCCATCACCTCGACTCTGACGGTTCATTTCAAGCCTGCAGAGTTACAAAGAGGAGGCGGTCAACTGTGAAGGAAAACATAAGAAAAAACAAAATGAACACTTGCATTCAACAAGCAAGCCTGTCGTTCACCTTATATCACCCATATACGGTAGCATTGTGTGTGATATTTGCAGCATTCAACATAGCCAACTCTGTGTTCAAACATTTCCCTCTTCCATTCTCAAGAGTAGAATGAAATAAAATAAATAAAACTACAGAAAAATACAAAAAGGATATGTTTTAAATATCAGCCCGCTACAACCCGACACCGTTTCAAAGCCCATAGGAATCTCTGTGAAGCTGTGCAATAAAACGTCAGCACAGAAATAAGACGAGTAAGGACAAACGTGGCGTGGAATATCAAGTCGCTGCCCTGGGCTACTTCCTCTTACCCATTCTTTCGTCACAGTCTGACAATCCTCTCTGAGCGACAGCACTGTTGGGGTAAAAGTTCCCATCACTCCACAGATAAGTCTTACACCAAAGATATTAACATATTAATAGTGACAGTGTTGAACTTGGGTAATGAGCTACATCACACATCCTTATGGGTGCAATCATTTAAAATAGTTGTGATGAGGACAATACTTAACAGGAAACAAAGTGACTTCAATGTGATGGGTGCACTGGTTTGTTAAACCATTGCAGACTACCACATCCCGGCCTGGGTCAACAATGTCCAGTGTAGGTGTTAAGGCTGAGAACAGCTAGCAGCCTGGAGGCTAACAGGCCATGAAAACGCGATTAGAGATTACATTTGAGTGAATGGAGGCTTTGCGGTGTGCTTCTGTGGTCGTGCAGGCGTGTCAGTGCCTTCAGGCAAACAGGCCCACGTGATGTGCACGGTCTAATCTGATTTGCTGCTGTACATCCCCAGGGACTGCTTAGAAAATGGTGTTGAACAGAGAAATTCGCTGCTCTGAGAAATCAAAGACCCACCGTTTTTATATCTTATCCGTCGGGAGCAAGCATGGATCATTGTAGATTACATATTCAATTGCGTTTGTTCGGATAAGGTAGGTTGAATCCTCAATGAAGATGCTCCCTCATGCTCTTTCAACATAGCGTTGCATAGGGTAGCGTCTCATAAAGTCATCGATAATCCGTTATCCATTCTGCAGGGCATCCTATCTTACTACCTAACTTCACACAGAGAGCCCAGAAGCAGTGGCTCGATCTGTTGTATGCATTTTATTTCCACAGTGTTGAAAGGCAATGTTGGAGATACTTTCACATCTCCTCTATAAAACGTTCTTCCTTCTAAGCCCAAATATCTGGTTCTGGGAAAAAGCACTGATGATGTTCAGTGAAATCACAAAGTATCTGGATAACAAATTTCACAAATCCCATTTAGTGTTGTGTAAGTGAATGAATGTGAATTTCCAATCTATAACAGAAAAAAAGAAATAATCACAGAAAAACAACATGACTCTTATACGGTTCCTTTTGCGGGAATAAAGGATTTACCAGAAATAGACCATATTCAGATAAAGTTCATGTAAACAGCAGTGCTTACAATAGCACATGCTGCCAATGTTGGCAAACCGCACACAAACCAACCAGCAAACAAACGTGGAAAGGCAGTGCGGTGTAGCAGTTGGGCTGATTTTCTCACCGCAGCAGAAAACGCACACGTATGACATCCATCACAGGTGTAACCGAGCATGTTATGATGGGAGGGTATCGCCCTCTGAACGTACGGTACAAACTGAGGCCACAGTGGGAGCGTAATGCTGGATGTACCGCTATGCATCGTGCATGCATAGCGGTTAGTTAGTCCACCCATTCGTTCAGAGGCTCCGGTATCGTGACGATTCATTAAGGCACAGGACTATTAATTTGCATTGAAGCGGCGTCTCTCTAGTCGGTCTATGGTTGCTTCGTTGCGTGAAGGGTTCTGTCTCCTTAAGTGGAGAGGGAGATCCTGATCTCATTCAGGAAGTCATCCATCTTGATGTATTGCACACTCATGCTTGGCTGCACTCCCGCAGGCGAGCAAGCGTGCGCACACACACACACACACACATCTACACAAATGAGTGCATGGGATGTACACCCTTGCAGACACAAGAAAACACGCACAGTAAATCAGCTTATTTCCATTCTCCAAATGTACTATTCCTGGACTATTGCCTGTGGGGTGGTTGTTTGTGTGAATGACTCTGTGTGTGTGTGTGTGTGTGTGTGTCTGTGTGTCTCTCTGTATGTGTGTGTGTTTCTGTGTGGTGGGGTCCTGCTGGTGTTAACCTGCGAGAAATGCAGGACAGTCCACAGCAAAGATCCAATAAACTGCTAACCCAGGTCTCTACAGGACCACACAACTCTCTGACCTTTAGCAGGTCCCCCATTCTCAGTCCATCTAGGAAGTGTCAAACGTTATAATTATAAACCATTCTCATTCAACGTCGGGCCGGGCTTCGCTGCGTCGATAGGTGCATTCCCTGATCAAAAGTGAGGGGAGAGCATATGCAAATGTCCTTGACTAGAAGGCCAGCCTTTGATGCCGCATTGGTAGAGTTTCCTTCATTTCCCGATCAAAGTTTGACAGACTCTTTGTTTGACCCTCTCAAAAAAGGTTTAACTCAAATGCCAGCGATGAGATTAAGTATGAACGCTGATCTGGGGGACAGCAGATCTCAGGGTTTGGGAACGCCCGTCAGAATCAAAGTCCCATGACCATGTTCTCTTACCATCTTTGAATTTCCTGTGAAGCCGATCAGGACGACCTTCAACGCATGTCGAAAGCGATCCATGGTTATTGAATTCTCCGCGACAGAGATAGCACAAGGAACAGACGCGTTTTTAGCACGTTAATCAATAGCAAGCTTTTACAAGTTCCTCTATTCCCTTATATATCTTTTCTTTGCCACAGGCTATATCATATATCTTGCATAAATGAGAACATTCAGACTCATGGCTTTAATTAATAAAAGGGTTTCGGCTCAGCACTGAAGAGACGACACCATGGGGGAGGGGGGGGGGGGAAACAGAATCATGATGTTATGAAAGAGGGATGAGGGGGACAGATCTATACGACAGAAACAAGTTTGGAGAATAAGAAGTCCAAGAACAAGATGGGCGTACGATGTATGGGGGTTTGTCCGTCACCTGGGATGTCCTCTGTGTGTCAGCTGTTTACTGCAGAAGCCTGATTTATATGAGAAGCATCGATTCACCCAGCTGCCACTCTCACAGGCCCCGGGGAACGGGAATCCATGATTGGCTTCCAACTTGGATTATTTGGTTCTTAGGTTTCGTTAGTTTACAGTATGCATGCCCCAGGCTTTATCAATAATTGATTTGTTGAGTCATTTATGAGTTTGACGATGAGTTCTGAGTATAGATGCATAGTGAGTGGGGCTATTGCCATGTGGCCTGACATCACTTCCTACTTGGAGAAGGATCTGAACCTATGAGCAGAGCCCATATCAGCTGCTGACCGAAACTCAACATAAAACTATAAATAAACATCTTATACATATAATACATTTTTTATGAGTTTCAACATCATTATTATTACAACTACAATTATTACTCAGGAGTGAAAAATCTAAAATAAAATGCAGCGATAATTACCATAATCATAAGAAAAAGCGATGGGTTTATCGAGCAGATGGTTGCATAAAATACATACAAACCAAACATCCTTCCCTCAGTAGGGGACGGTCTGTCCCAAAGCTAGCATCTTGGGCGCTAATGAACCCTCAAGACAGCTGAACAACAAATAAGACGTTCGGTAATCAGCCTGCGACGAGATAATTACCTCCTTCTAACAAGCGGGTCACCGACCTAATTTACACTCCCAGGGAAAAGCTAGTACACACACACACACACACACACACACACACACACACACACACACACACACACACACACACACACACACACACACACACACACCACTAACCTCATGCTGTTTTATTGTGCAGCATTTTATGCAGCAGATCAGAGGTTCTGGGATGTTCTGTGTTGTGTTCAACCGTGTCCCAAGGCACAGCCCTCGTGTCCCACTACAAACACCTCTGATCTTCAATATTGATGCCCACGGCATTCTAGCCAACATCTCCAAAGGGTCCCCCATGCATTTAATACACAGCATTATGAAGATATTCAGGATAACGATACAAAACACGAAGCGCAGCACAAGTCTCCGATGAACAACAGTGTTGACAATAGGTTGACCTTGGTTCCCGATTAAGGACTAGAAAACAAAAAAGTTATCCAGTCGTTTCGCAAAACACCACTCTCTAACTCATTTCTCTCTTCCTCTATCCAATCATCACTCTTTCTCCTTCTGTCCTTCTTCATCTCATTCTCCAGCTCTGTTCTGCTCTCCCTCTCTCTGAATTCACCTTGTTCTGTCTTTCTTCCCACACCCCCCTCTATATCTTCCTCCCCTTTAATCCATCTTCCTAGCCTTGATATCCATCCCCCCTTTCACTTGCTTACACTCAGCCATCAATGCTCATCTTCCTTCATCTTCCCCTCTCCGTTCATCTCTCTTCTCCTCCTTTTATCTCATCCCTCTCCAACTCCCTGCATACCCTTATCGTCCTTTCTCTATTCTACCTCCTTCTCTTCCTCCATCACTCTGACTCTCCTGTCCTCCATGTCCCACTCACCCTGTTTTCTGCCTTATATCCATCTCTCCATGTGTAACAGATATCACATGCTTCCGCTCTCTCTCTCTGTTCCTCCATCTCCCTACCCTTCTCTCTCTGACCACTTCATATCTGTTCACCTTTTTTTTAATAGCCTGCTCTGCTCTTGGCTAGTCCATCTTGCGGTCCAGCTGGGGTGGAGCCAGCAGCTAGGGCCTTAATGAGTTCCCCCAGGCCTGAGTCTCCAGTGCCCAGAGAAGCCTACTCCATGTGTATGGTGTTTATAACTGGATACCCACGAAGGTCCACAAAATGGCCAAGCCTTATAGTCAAAACCTAGCCTGACACCACCAGGCCAATTTGGAAATGTGTATTAGCCTGGAACGGCTTGGTTCAATTTTCCAAGGGCCGTTATCAACAAGTGCAAAACACAATCCCTCTGGACGCATTTGGATGGACCTCCAACCAATTTGAGCAACGAAACCCGGGACACATCAGCGGCAGCCACCTTGGTAGTTAATGAAAATGCCTCATCTTATTAAACCCACCTCATATTTGATAAACGATTGCGATTGGACCAACCCGGGGCAGGTGTATCGAAATTCTGTCTGAATGGAAGGGTGACCAGAGGCATATGCCAGAGCAAATAAAACACAAGTTTTTCCTGTCCCCTCCCCTGAGGAGAGCCATAAGCACCACTAAAGGGCTGATTATGGTTCCCCGTCAACGCAGCGCAATGACCACACAGACGATTCGCGCAGTCGTGGACCTGTTCTGCTTCGGGGTCTTTAAACCCCCTTGCGTTGGTTCGACGTGGAACCATAATCAGCCCTTAAGTCCAACAAAGGACGGAATCCGAGCAATCTGCAATATGGTGAAAATGTATCTTTTGAAACGAAAAATGTCTTATCCCTTCTAATATACATTACACATGCCTAGACTTTAAAGAGTTTAAGCACAAAATCAATGCTACTTACCATTCTAAAAGCATTACTGATCCCAATTCTTTCAAGTCCCCCACTGGGATGGCTTTAGTGAGGGACACATTTGCTGCCAAATAAAACTTGGCCATGAAAGCTGCATGCGATTCAGTATACAAAATAAGGATCAATAGTCTGGAATGGAATCCTTTCATATCCTTTCATATGAGTGAAAAAACATTAAAAGGTTTTCTTACTCGCAGAATAGAAAATTAATACACTGATTAGTTTCCAGACGACTATGGGGACCTCACCTGCTTACGACGCTTCTACAGTGTGACAGAGGAAATGAAACACTGGCCCTGATTAAAGGAAACTGAATGTGTTAATCAGCGGGAAACTGGCACTTCAAACGCTTTCAAATCAATGGCGGGTTGGCTAATTAAATACTAATGACCGCATTCAACATTGACCTACCGTTTATCCAAGACTGACAGAGCTGGACCTTACTTGTCAGGGCTCTTTTTTTCTCCGTTATTCCTCGAACGTCATTAGTTATGATTACGGAGATATAGGTCTCTGATGTCATTCTTCCTCCATAAATGGCAGTTTCTGTGTGAATTAATTGATCTACTCCACACTGGTCATCCTGAAAGCCATTTGTGCCATTTGTTGTCAAGGGCAACTTAATAGCTCGAAATGCGAGGCATCACACACCACGGGAGAATGTACTGAAATGTTGCATTGTGGGAAAGTAACAAATCCATTTGGGACTGGAAATCAAGGTTCCTCTGTGAAAGCTCAAAAGCACGTCGTTTCTTTGGCCATTAGCGTCGGGGATGCACACTCTGAACGCCATCTGTAGAGCTGGGGACGGAACGGAGGACACAATATGAAATTCCTTTCAAGCAGTTTGAGATGAAGGCCACTAAGCCTAAAAAGGGAGAGGCTGCATTTGACTCAACCAAGCCTATAAAAAGGAACCCAATCAAAAAGTGCACACAAACACAAACTCTCTCCCATAACCCCTTACCCACTTGGTATTTTTGATGTCCCCTCACTTGCTCTCTCTCCTTCCATGGCTCTCACTCTCTCATCATCACGCTCTCATTCTCCATACCCGCTACAAGAAACAACGACATCTCTTATTATGTGACAAGCATTTCAAATTGTCGGGCTATTTTGGTCTTGAGAGCAATGCACAAAGAAATGGGCTGAGTCCATCTTTCTAAAAGCCTTGCCCCAAGGTAGGACTTTAAAGAGACTGATAATGCCCTCCATTTCACATGGTAAACATTAAAGCTGCTTTTTTCTTTTTTATTGGAAAGTGGGACAACTTTAAATGCAAAAGATGGGCAGGGAGTTGGAATTAAATGCTGTTTAAAGTTGAGTAAAAAGCAAAACTGCTTTATATCTCTCATTTAAAGACCCCACTAGCCAACGACCGGGTGGACTTGTAAAGCCCTGATGTTGTTGAATGTACTGACTGATGTCTCGGCATCCCTGACTTATAACATCCAAAGTCTCTCATCTAGCTCAACTAGATCATGAATTTAACACTAAGGTACACTCCCATGTATCCATCAGAATGCTTATGTAACTTGTGTAACTGAAAAGCGCTTTTGTGGAAAACATTTTTATAAAATGCACATAAATATATATATATATATATATATATATATATATATATATGAGAGAGAGAGAGAGCGAGAGAGAGAGAGAGAGACACACACACACAGACAGTCGGTTAAGCTTCCTAACATAAATATTTATCGACAGACCGAGATGATTACATTAGCTTCTCCATTATGAGAGGCTTCTAATCCGACAAGCCTGAGCTGAAGGTCTCTTAAGACCCACTCAAATTCTCCATTTTGGCTTCAGAAACATTCACTTCCTCGCCAAAATCGTCATTTGAATGAAGGAATCCTGCTGGGATTGTGAATAGAAGGCGTTTGTATTGCCCCCTGGGGGCAGGACCCGATACCCGCGCTATCAAAGAGATTCTCTCATGTCAGCAGATGTCACATTATGAATTGCCGAGGGTTTATCAACCAGCTAAAAATTCAAATTTGACTTCCCGCAGTTGATGGCTTTTTAATACATCCCTTAATCAGCCAAGCCAAGCGTACTACACATGATATTTCCTGGCAACGAGAACGCCTACCAAGTTGTTCCCGTTACATGCCTGTCACAAAGAAGAAACATTATCTTTTGATCTGCTTGGGTGGTGTCTTCTTGAAGATGAAGAATGTTGAACGCTGTATGAAGTGTGACTAAAGAGTAAAAGAAAAAAAAGGACTGGTTGAACAATTTGAAAGGACGGATTGGAGAAGGCAACATCAAAACAGTTTAACAAGCTAAAGAAAACAGAAAAACTTATTTCCATTTCCAACTCATTAACTTCAAACTATCCCTATATATAGAGCTAGTCAAGCTAACCACAGGAAGAAGGGAAATTGCCGATACGAAGCTATCAAAAGGAACATAATGTCTTCATCTGATTATTCAGAGGCTTCACGAGACTTCCGTTATCTCGGTCTCTGCCTTAAAGTTCTGGAAGCCTCTCAAAGACACACTGCTGCAAAAACACAGAATCTATCTTGCTTTCTGTCACTGGTAATAGATTAAAGAATCTTGTTTGCTATTTTTGTCAAAAGTTTGTCCTATAGTCCTCATTTCTAAGCCTCTTTCTTTGGCTCTCTCTTCTAGTGTTGTTTGGTCGTGTCCCGGCTTCACCCTCCATTCTCCAATGAAGGTTGTTGTTGTGAGTTGTTGTTCTATATATGGTTTATTTCCAATAGAGGTGAAAATGTTGTTTTAGTTTTTTACAACATATTTCCTCCAGATTTTTGGAAAATATATTGTAATTCCACATTTTTTATGCTAGAAATAAACAGAATGAGAAGTTCTTAACATGACCCACCATTGGTGGGACTGTCCGTGGCCTTTGCTCAGAAGGAATTAAAACCATCAAATATATAAATGAAATGGTAAAAAGGTGAATTATTACAATAACATCTGATTTGCTCTCTCTAGACCTAAGGAGAATGCCGGTATCTCCAGTAAGTTCAAAGTAAGGCACCACACCGCCCATGGGACTGGCAGATCTTTGATTTGACCTGGATTACATATTGATGGCCAGTAATAACAACGATTTCTTGGTCATTTCTGGAATAAGTAGGGTCAATCCTCAACTAATGAACTTTGCAAAGATCTGTACATCTGCTGAATTTTAATCTACACAGAAAATAGATTTTTCTCTCACTCAATTACCATTTCCTTTTAGAGGTTATACTACCTATGTCCATCTGTTTAGTTTTTGTTAATAATTTCAATTCAGTTACCAAATTTGTATACATTGCTCTTATTGGCACAAGTAGCAGAGTGAAAGGATACATTTTACAATAAGTCAGTTGAAGCAAGGCTTATTCTTTCCACAGCAAATCAATAAAATCAAGAACACTCATCTGTGGAATAATTTAGTGTGTGAATGAGGTACACTGGTACAATGACCTCTGAAGTGCTTTTGTACAGGAGTCAAGTTGTCATTGGACAACAATGGGTGCTCTTTAGGCTTCCTGAGAATGCTTCTGACAGGTAGTCCTATGAGGGCTCTTTTTTTCTATGCTATTCCTATCACGTCATTAGTTATGATTACGGGGGAAAAGGTCTATGATGTAATTATTTCTCCAGAAATGGCAGGTCTGTGTGAATTAATTGACCTACTCAACACTGGTCTCCCTGAAAGCCATTTGTGATTGTCAGGGGCATCCTAATAGTACAAAATGCGTGGCATCACAAACCACGGGAGAATGTACTCACACGTTGCAATATGGGAAAGTAATAATAACCAATTGGGAATGGAAATCAAGGTAGCTCTGCAAGCTCAAAAGCACGTCGTTTCGTACGGCGTCCGTAGAGTTGGGGATGGAACTGAGGACACGATATTAAATGCCTTTCACGTATTTGGATTGACGTTAAAAAATCATACTGACCATCCGACAACATCAAGGGAATCCCCTTTGCTTTGTTAACTGCTGGAGGTAGGACACGACGTGAAGACTTCCTCCCTGGTCCACTATTCAGCGTTTGGGACTTAGGCTACAGGAGGTAAAGCGTCTTCCATTCCGCCACGGTGATAAAGTGACAGATTGTTTCTGTTCAAAGCAAAAACAGGAATAAACATCAAAAAGAATACACGAACACCAATACAAGTCTAAAAGTAGCCTTACTGCGCAAATCCTGTCAACTTTTTGGGTCGCATCGAGATTATTGTGCAATTCTACTGACATCTAGTGGAAGGTATAATAGTCTACCTCAACAGATTCCCAGTTTCTAATCAGAACAAATATCACATTTCAATACCATCCCTATAATCCCTGTTCATGCAACCTCCCATAAGTCAAATACATACACCTGACATAATGATTTTCATGCTTGAGTTATGCTAAAAAGGTTTTAAAAAGTCAACAAAACAGGCCTGTGTTAATGTTGAGTCATATGATGGTTGTACAAATCTTATAGAATCTAGACTTGACCCTTCAGTTGATGATTATCAATAGGGAATTATCAGTTTAGAAACAAATATATATATATATTCCTACTACACTGCAACATCTATCTATTTATGTTATGTGCATTATGTTGATTTATTTTATTGTTATATGGAAGACAAATGTATTCGTAGAATTTTAATTGGAATCCTTTTATGGCTAACGACCGCAGCAGCTAACCTCTCAAGCTAACCTTGAGATCGGTAGGGTGGTGGCAGAAGGGCACACTCATTGTAATTAGTTGTCTCTCTCTGAATAATTTCTGTTGAAGCTGAAGATGAATCTAAACTTTAAATGACAATGACTGAAAATATATATATAAAAAAAGAAATCCAATTATTCAGTTTTTTTTATTAAACCTCATTCGCTTTTGAACTTCATCAAAATAAATTGAGAATTACAATTATTAATGGGTTTATATATTCCTCACCTTATGTAGAAATTAGCTGATTTCAGTTGTCCTTCAGCCAAATAGCAATCTAAGCATGTTGGCACTTCAACATAGTTACTAAACTACACAAGTCATAAACAGGATGTAACAGAACATTTGAACAATCACAACGCTGAGGACCTTTATATTAAATGAGAACCATAAACCAATACCAATGATGGATAGATTAGCCTCCCAGTTGCTTCAGTCCACTTGTTAGGATGGTAGACTGATCTATCTAGGATACATCTAGATGGACACTCCACCTTTAATGGCTAATCACACTCACACCTGGTGGTAAAACAGGGGCCCCTTTAAGTGTTCAGTCCACAGTCCACCTAAACATCTTCATGGCTGGATAATTAAGTAATAAATGCTCTACATTGCCACCTTTTGATACATGATTTGCTCATTACAATCACACTGAAACCAAATCTAATGCCATTCTAAAATAGAGATCGCCTTTAAGTCGCCTTTGAGTAGCTTTCTCTGGGCCTTCACTCGCCCTAACTAGCTCTAATTTGATAAGCGTGTGCTCTTTTGTGAGCGACGGTGGACCACCAGCTGGGCCAACGAGGGGCAGGCCGTCGCACCGGCTTGTCGAGCTACGACAGCGCGGCCATGTTGCGCCGGTGGATCTCGTTGAGCACGACATCACCGTTGTAGCTGTCCGATATACCACTGTCTGAGCCTAGAGAGAGAGAGAGAGAGAGAGAGAGAGAGAGAGAGAGAGAGAGAGAGAGAGAGAGAGAGAGAGAGAGAGAGAGAGAGAGAGAGAGAGAGAGAGAGAGAGAGAGAGAGAGAGAGAGAGAGATACACAGAGAGAGACACACACAGAGAGATAGGGACAGAGAGAGTTAGAGACAGAGAGAGGTCAACTCACTTAACTCCCTGGGAACTATTTTGACTTTGTAAATGATAGTTTTACCGAAGCTATTTGTCATCTCGCTGCTGAGGGAGGAGCTTCGAGATGCCGGGCTCAGGGCTATGTTTGCTATCACGGCAACGGACTGCTTCTTTGGATTCTGGGTGGCCGTCCGACTCCATTCTACAAGTAAACAGGGCACGAGTGAGTGTATATCAATGTAAAACAAATACGTACACATATATTATGATGAGTGAATTATACAATTCACATCGCTGTAACTGAACAGGGAGAGGCCAACCTGAGTTTTCAGCCAATCGCAGGCGCCCACAGCACAGGTAGGTTCTCCACTGTCTACGAACGTTCTCCTTGACGGCACAGTGGAATAAGAAGATGAAGAAACCTAAAAAGGAAGATAAGTTGAATATGGAGAAGCGGTATAGAAAGGGCAGGTAGAGCTATGATAGGATAAGCTAGAGAATGATAAGCTAGGTAAGAAATGCTAGCACCTCACCTTGCAGAGAGTTGAAGATGGAGAACAGGTAGTGGAAAGGCAGGTGGGGCTATGCTAAACTAGGCTAACTAGCACCTCACCTTGCAGAGAGTTGAAGATGGAGAACAGGTATATGAAGGGCAGGTGCAGCGGCCCCCAGGCGAACAGAGCGAAGCCCCAGGTGAGGCCCAGCAGGAGGATGAGGCCGGCCACGCTGCGCAGGTCTGTAACCAGGCCCCGCTGGGGGGACTGGTGGTGGGGGTTCTGCCGCTTGATGCGGGCCAGCTGGGCAAGCACCACGGTGAACACCACCAGGCACAGGATGAAGATGACCAGGAAGTACGCCACCACCCCGATGTAGAACGCAATGTTGTTCCGCAACCAGCAGCTAAAGGGCGAATTGATTGAGACACTCTTGATGTTATTTAATCTTTTATATATATGTTATATTATATATAAGTAAATTATATATATATTTATGCCTGATTTAATTTTATATATTTATTTGAGGCAATTTTGAGACCATTTGATTATGGATCTGGGGTGTTAGATTTCTGTATTCAGATTAGTAATGCGCGATATAAACGATATACGATATAAACGATAAAAAAATGGACTATGATAGAGATTTTAATTCTATCGCTCTATCGCGATAATGCATGTTGATGACGCAAAATACAATGTTTAATTTTTGGTTTGGTGCAATTCCTTTTCACATTGCAATTTTCGCAACAGTGCCAGAATTCGTCAACAAACCTGCATGTGTGCAAAGAACGTTAACCCATTTGTACCGGCTGCTGTGCGGCGCAACATTGTATCTAGTAGATACAATGTTGCTCCGCGCAGCCGGTGCAAATGGGTTGGTAAACAGGCATTGATGCGCAATCCGGTCTTAAAGGTAAACACGCACAGATGCGTGATCCGGTCTGAACGGGTTAAATCATTGGACAAAAAGGTCTGGGGCGTTGTAAAGCGTTAAAGAAAAAGGGGGGGGGGGAAGCACCGGTGAAAGTAAACAATCATGGATATCCAGCGTGATATACATTGATCTGCGGACTGGTCCAACTCCTTCTCCCTCATCCTGACTCGGAATGTGTTAAATGCATCGGCATTTTTACTTGCTTTTGTCGGACCGTCGGGTGGTGGCTCAACATGGAGCAAAGAGGAGAAGGAATGTCTTTTGGATATCGGACCCAAATATCCAAAAGACGTTCCGTCTCCTCTTTGCTCCATGTTGAGCAACGTCTCCGAGACCACCTCTCCGGCTGCGTCAACCTCCTTTTGATGGTTAAAAATATCACGTAATCGACAAAAATCTTAACAATCAATGATCGATCATCAATGAATCATGCCCATCCCTAATTGTCAGTACAGTGTCTGTTCCTTCTCTAGAAAGACACCCGTTTTTCCTGTTCTCTGCATCTTGGGTGGCATTTAAGAACCAAGGACTTAAACTAAGTGTAGTGCCTTTTAGAATGGTTTGCACTAAAGGAAAGAAACCCAATACTAATTTTATTTATCTACAACATTATGTTGTATGATTATAGTGTTTCATAATAAATGTTCTCGAAATGACATACTATATTTCTCTTTTTTTAAATACATTTAGCAGTTTGGCTTTCCTTAGGGTCTATGTAACCTGTTCTGAAACAGTTATTTTCTGATTTTATATCGTGATATATATCGTTATCGCAAGAGGCTGCAATGTATATCGCAATATGGATTTTAGGCCATATCGCCCATCTCTAATTCAGATGTTAAAAGAAATATACAAAGTCAAGTAGGATTCGAAGCACTTTCATGGCCAACAGTTCATCAATACAAGGGGTTCCACATTATCTGTTGAACCATGGAGGAATATTCAAGCGAAGAAGCGAAAACAAACTTCACAGCTCCACCTACAAGTCATCGGTAGTGCCGTCAGAGTATTTTCCGTAGGTGATCAGGCCGTAGTTGTCTTTGTCCACCGATATGATGACCACCACCACTGTCATAGGAATACCTGCAAACAGAGAGATGGTGGCTTTTCTTTACAATTAAATTTTTTATAGATGCTCTCTAAAAGTTTCTTACAGCTAAACGTCATTATGAGAAGGTAAGGGGTTGGGGCATTAAGGATGTTTGAACCAGGATATCCAAAATACCCCAACCACTGGATTATCCAGCCTCCTTCTTTAATTATATTCATGAATGAGTACAGGAGCCCCCGACTATTTTCTAAAAAAAGGTACTGATTGATGAAGGTGTTAAAGGTAGTGGTTGGGGGGACTCACCCCAGCCCATGAGGGAGAACCTGAGCATGTATCTGCTAAGGTACGGGGTGAACACCCGCACGATGCTCAGGTACATGTGCAGGGCCTCAAGCCCCGCCCACGTGAAGGACGTCAACAGGAAGTAGTGCAGGAAGAAGGCGGTGCTTATGCACAGCCCGGGGGCAGGGTAGAGCGCTAGCCAGCCGTCCAATAGGAAGACGAGATTGAGGAGGAGGAGGGACAGACAGAGCTGCACCAGGATCTTAGAGGGGATGTCGCGGAGTAACTTCCTGTGATATAAGAAGGATTATACAACACAAAAAAATGAAAGCACTAATGCTATTATTTATTTTGACATATTGCATTGGACTTAAAATACACCACAGCTTTTTGGTATCACTCAGCTTTCTTGTGAAATATATTAATAAAAAAAATATATACATATATATATATATATATATATATATAAAATTCCTTTAGAAGGGACTGAGCAGTCTGAAAGAAACATTGACTTTAAATAAAAGTCTACACTAATCGAGGAATCAGCAGTTATTAATAGCAATTAAATGCTTTCATTTTAGGCAATATTTAATCAAATGGAACCGTATGATTGTATCAAAGAAATATACGTCTCCATAACTATGAGAGATAGAGATGATGTAAAATGCGCGGTGTAGCGCGCTGGGAGTCGTACCGGAAGCACATGTAGGTGAGCAGGGTGATGGAGAGAAAGACTGCAGAGACCCCACAGCCGATGTAGGTGATGAGGGTGAGGATCACCCCGTGCTGACGGTCAGACACACCTCGTCCGGACAGGTCCTGCACACACACACGCACACGTAATCACACACGCACACACACACACACACATGTATTAATACACTAACACTTATTTTATTATATTTATTCAGCAGATGCTCTTGCCAAAAGCGACTTACATTAACTGTATTCAATGATGAAGATATAACCAGAAGAGTGCAAGAATCATTACATTACATACAAAATCACAAAATAATCACAAAACATACAAAATAAAACCAGGCAATGCAACTGCTTTGATGTGCTACAATATCTACGAGGTGGATGGGTGAACACACACGCACACACCCCCCCCCCCCCCCCCCCCCCCCCCCCCCCCCACACACACACACACACACACACACACACACACACACACACACACACACACACACACACACACACACATACACACAAACAAACACTGGCACACAAACACACTGACCAGCAGGACAGCGAAGGATGTGAGGTGGTTGCAGCTGCAGGTTGTTTTTCCGTCTGTGACGTTGAGGACGGAGCACCCTTCAGGGCTCCACCCCCCTCGGCCACCTAGACACCGGAATCAAGCGCACCCATAGACGTAATGTTCATAGCTATCACCTCGACACGGGGGACTGAGATGATCACATGCTGTTCACATCAGTCACCCAGACATCACACACTAATGCAAACACTAAACTCACTGTTCACACACACACACACACACACACACACACACACACACACACACACATACACACACACAAACACACACTGTTCAATACCTGTCATCCAAACATCAAAATGAAAATCACACACATACACACATATACACAATGAACATCATACCTCTCTCATGAACATCAAACGCTTACTGTTGAAGTCCGACTGAAGTCCAAAAATACACATCGAGGGACACTGTTACACATACGCCCACACTCACACACACAGCCAGTCCCCCACACCCACACTACTCATACCTGTCAAATAACATGAAAAGCTTACCGTTCAGCCTGAAGTCCCAGAACACGCATTGAGGCAGACCGTTAGCCTGCAGACAGACAGGAAGGGACTAACATCAGAAAACAACCCATCCACTACACTATCCTGCCTCCACTTCTTGACTAAAAGGCAGGATCTTTTTTTTTTTTTAAAGAAAACACATACATTAAATGATACAAACCCCTTTTCCGCTGACCGACTTTTCAGTTGAGACATCCAGCTTACCTGTGTGCTGTGGGAGCTGCAGATGCTGAACTGAATGTTCTCTCTGAGGTTACTGATGGACAGGTTGGTCACGCTCGAGCCCAGCACAGGGCTGACCAGGGTCCCATTCCCCAGCCCGACGTCCTGAAGCACACACATAAAGACACAGTGGCACCCGTTCCATGTGAGAGAGAACCTTTTCATGGTTACTTTTTGCAAAATTTGCGATTCAAAGTAGGGTTTATATTTTTAGCGCAACTCAAAGAATTTACATCTTCATATTGTTTTAACAGAAAAAGTACATGGAGTGCAAATGTACTATGGCTGTATTTTGCTTGGTTTGCTCGCTTGCTTTAAAGAAGTCTCAGGTCTATTTGGGACGAGAAAATTGAAAAACATTTCACATCTTTTGTGAGTTTGGGGGTGGCGAAGCAGCACCTGCAGTAGTTTAGGAGTGACGTGCCTAAGATAGTTTGGTGATGGTGTACCTTCAATTGTTGGGTATGGTGGAGCAGTACCAGGAAGCTTGGGGGTAGTGTACCTTGACCCGTTTGGAGGGGGCGTAGCAATACCTGGAATAGTTTAGGGATGGTGTACCTGGAATAGTTTGAGGGGGGTGTAGCAGTAACTGGAATAGTTTAGGGATGGTGTAACTGGAATAGTGTAGGGGTGGTGCACCTGGATTTTTAGGGGTGCTGCAACCTGGAATAGATTAGGGCTGGTGCACCTGGAATAGTTTGGGGGGTGGTGTACCTGGAATAGTTTGGGGGGTGGTGTACCTGGAATAGTTTGGGGGGTGGTGTACCTGGAATAGTTTGGGGGTGGTGTACCTGGAATAGTTTGGGGGTGGTGTACCTGGAATAGTTTGGGGGTGGTGTACCTGGAATACTTTGGGGGTGGTGTACCTGGAATAGTTTGGGGGTGGTGTACCTGGAATAGTTTGGGGGTGGGGAGGTGTACCTGGAATAGTTTGGGGGTGGTGTAGAAGGTGAACTGCACCCTGGTGGCCAGGACTCTCTCCGCGGGGGTCAGGGATTCCAGGAGGGAGGAGGGGAGGTACACAGAAGCCAGGTCGCCCTCCGACCTCTGGGGAAGGGACCTGTCTGAAGTGCTCACCTGGGGGGAAAAGGTTACCCATATATGAACACACACACGTATTCCAACACACACATCGGAAACTAAATGGTAAATGATTTAGCTGTGGCATGGAGGAGGTTTACACCTGCACTATGTACACCACGTTTTCCATTAGCAGTCTGTAGTTGCCGTTAAAGTCCAGCTACAGCTATAGCTATATCATTTTTGAGATTTTACCGCAGTGAGGTTTGGGTGTCAAAAATGGACCAGAATAAGAGACAAATTCCTTTGATCGATTGACCCTCTTTACTCGTGAGAAACGTTCTAGTTCATATACATATTATATATATATATTCCTGTACTTTTGAACGGAATGCATAGCTGCATGAGAGAAGTTCCATAGTGCGGGTTTAAGATGAGATAGGACAAGATGTACTTCACTAATCCCAGACAGGACGTGCAGGAGTTACCTGAAGGTGAGCAGGGTCGGTGAGGGAGAGGGAGGTCTCAGGGAACCGTGACCCGTCAAGGGGCCGCACAGCCAGAGCCAGGGAGCTGGCGGACAGCACCAGTGTCTCTGCCCCCACCTCCAGCTTCAGAGCCAGCTGGTCCACCGAATGGATTAGCCTGCAGGGCGTCGGGGGGGCTGGGTCAGTAGGTCTGTGTGTGTGTGTCTGTGTGTGTGCTTGCGTGCGTGCCTACGTTGGTGCGTGCACGTATGCGCACGCGTGCCTGCGTGCGTGCGTGTGTGTGTGTGTGCGAGTGCGTGTTTGATAGATATGTGTATATTTGGTGTATACCTGTTAGTTGAGGAGGAAATGGCCAGGTGGTGACCCTCCATCAGGTTACTGATGGCTCGCACGGCGATGCGCCCCACCAGCAGGGGGACCCTGGCTCCGTCCAGAAGCCTCTCCAGCCTTCCCACCAGCACCTCCACCTGCACCACCATACCACAAACACAACGTCGCCATCCGGTGCACTGCGATACAAATACTGTGTGATTCAATACTATTCGAATACTGTACACTACAACACTGTCTGATACAATAAAACACAATAACCCTACAACAAATGACTGGATTATACAAAACTATTTAACTGTACAATATAATGCCATCTTATTCAATGCAATACAATGAGGGTACAACAATCTGCAGGGCATTGCAACTGCATGTGATAGAAAATGTGGGACACAGTATGTTGTGACACGACGCGACTCGATGCAAAACATGAGCCGGCTGTCGCCTCGCATGGTGGGCACCACCGCCTGTGAACGGGTGCTTGAATGGGAGAATATAAGCCATGGAGACACACCGACACGCCGATAGATGCTAATTGTCGATAATAACCAACCCCTGTCTTACCTTAGTCTTGAAGCGCAAACACGCCCTTTTTAAAATAATCTTGAAAAAGGAAGAAACACATGAAGATGGATGGCCTGCTCAACTGCTTTGATCAGCCTCTGTTTTCGTAATGCTATGGTGTAAATGCTATTTCCTGACCTGGGAGGAGTTGAGTGTGGAGACTTTCTGCGACTGAATCTCCAGCTCCTTTGCTTCCTCCTCTTGACCCCTGGTGTGTTCAGACGTCTCCGTGGCCCCAAGCGATATATTACCTGAGTAATACAACAAATATCGGCAAAAAAGGACACATAATGATGTGAGAAATACACTGCTTTTTACACTTTCTTTTACACCACATGGCACCCTGATACAAACAATTAACATATGTACTTTCATTTATCTTATAGGTTTAATGATACTTTAATAATCCTTAAAACATAGTTGTTTTAACCTATACTCACCAGTGGTGGAAGCAGACATGTTGCTTGGGTTGGTGATGGTGGTGTCTAATGGTAAAGACTCTGTCACCGTGGCTACAGTATGATTGGTCGCTGGAGTGTGAATGCTTTGGTTTTTGCTGTGCTGATCGGATCCTGTCATGGATGAGGGCGTTGTGGTCGCTAAAGGGGATTGTACTGGCGGTGTGGTGCTGGTGGTGATGGTGTTAATGCTGACAACGGATGTGGTGCTAAGGTTTGTGGAGGTCGGGGTCATTGTGACACCGAAGGTCATGTTAACTGTTGCGTTTGTTTCAGTCCAGTTGTGCGTTTGTGGGTCACGTGCGGCCGTTGTAGTCGGATCGGTTGATGGCGTTTCCCTCTCGGTTGCCATGACAACGCTTCCCGTCGTTGTTTCGTTCGGTAATATTGCAGCACTATGATTCGCTGTCCTGCCGTCGAGGAAAGTAGTTGTCGCATCAAGCGTGGTCGCATTGCTTGGCAAAGACGACCCCAAGCTGTGTAGGGTTTGATTGTCCGTAGCAACGACGGTTACCATAGCAACCGGTACAGTACCGTTGCCAGGGATCCCCGTTGTGTTAATGCCGGTTGGCAACACTGTCGTGTTCCAGAGAGTTTGTGTTGCTCTTGTCGAAGTCGCGGGAAGAGTGTGATTTCCGACGGTTGATAAGGCCTGGCGAGGGGCTGTTGTGTTGAGCCCGACAGGAGCCAACGTTGTTGCCTCGTATCGGACAGTGGGGGCCCGACTGACGCTAGGAGTCTCTGTCGTACTGTGTGGCATCGCAGCGTCGGGGACTACCGTGGTGTTCTGGAACGTGGTACCGTCCTTTAGGGCTGCTGTGGTGTCAGGAGCGGTCGTCGCGACAACGGTCACCGTGCTTCCCGTAGTCTGCGCTGTATTTGGAGTTGCGGTTTGAGACACGTTGTGGGACCGCACCTTGTCGGGACCCGCGGTGGTGCGGAGGCTCGTGAAACTTGGGCTCTCCGTGAGCGATGTGTTTTGTTCTGGGATCTGATCCGAGAGGGCACTTTGGATCACCTCACTGTTAACAGATTGTGTTGTGTTGTTTAAGGTCTCAGTCACCGGTGGGGTTGTAAAACTCAAACCAAGTGATGAATTACTACTTAGACTCATGTTCAGTGGGACTGTTGGTATTGGTGAACTCTGGAGAGATGTATGCTGGGTATTTGCGGTACTAATAGTTTCTGGTGTGGTTGTAACTATGGGTCCAGCTGTTGTGGTATTCGTATCAGAAAGTATTTCATACTCCCGAGGAGGAGCCCTTAACTCAGGGAATCCAGTGAAGTTTGTATCACGGAGGAAGGAGGGCAGCAGCATGCTCTGATTGGTCATAGAAGGCATTATAGGCGGGATGGGACAGCTCTCAGTCAAAATCAGAGCTTGTGTGCTGGAAGGGTCACTGTCAACAGGGAGAAACAGAAATTCACGTTTTCAGCAATTGTTATGTTACTGTGAATAAAATGTACGTCTTTCATCCCAAGCAAAAATAAAAGGTTAGAAAATTAACTCCAAATTACCATTATTTGAATGATGCCTCATTGGTTTTATTGTTCTCTATTGGTTTTGTGTTCTTATTTAAGATACAAAAATCAATAATGTGTCCTGGATTTTCCTGTGATGCTACGCTGAAATAATGTAACTCCCGCTTTACTCCAAGTATGGAGGGGTTCATGGGGCTGAAAGTGTGTGATGAAAGAAAAGCTGAATTCTTCTCAGGTTTTTAATCACGTGACCCAGTGATTAAAAAGCTGGGTCAAACATCCCTAAAAACAATCCCTAGTCTCTACTAGTGACTAGGGATTGTTGCCCCCGAGTCACTAGGGGATAACAATGCCCCCTAGTGACTCAGATAAATGACATACTTCCTAGGAAACAACTTCACACACGTGTCCAATTCTGCATCTGTCATATGAACTCTGTGAATAAACATCACATTTTTACACTACAGCCCTGGTTTTATGGTAAATACTACATGCTGAAGGATGCGTTCTCAACCAAATATCCAATGACACACACAATGTGTGTGTGTGTGTGTGTGTGTGTGTGTGTGGGGGGGGGGGGGGGTCTCATCATCATGCCTCAGATATAAGTCAGTGCTTGTCACCAGTATTAATGTGTCTCAGTGTATCAGTCTATCTGACCACCACTAAACACTAGCTCTGAGTAACGGTTCCACAGCACTCACCAGAGGACAGGGTGCTGTTCTCTGCAGGGGTCCCGACCCCCCATCCACACCTGGCTTGACCCCAGCAGAACCCTGGCAGACAGCCCGGGAGACCCACACCCCACTGGGGACACAGAGAGAGAGAGAGAGAGAGAGACAGAGAGACAGAGAGAGAGAGAGAGAGAGAGAGAGAGAGAGAGAGAGAGAGAGAGAGAGAGAGAGACAGAGAGAGAGAGCGATAGAGATTTAATGTACCATTGACTATACCTTGCACACAATGTATATTTGTGGTAAATTTGTTGTCACATTTGTTGTCATTTTCACCTTTTATACGTATCTCTTTTGTACTGTTGTATTGTGTATCCATTGTCATTCTTGTTGTTGAGGACATTATTGAAAAACCCATACACATATTGATTAAGAAGTATAGTAATTTCAACTAGAAAAAAATGTTGATAAAAATAAATAATACGGCAGGACAGAGTTCTCTGTTGGGTATTGTAAAGGCATGAGTGTTGCTGAGTCTGTCGGTTTGGTTCTTAATGCTCCTATTGGTTAACGACAGACTCAGCTCATTAGTTCATAGGTCAGAGAGCTCGGGGGAGGTGGGATTAGAACTCACAGCTGCAGAGGTCTCTCTCAGGCAGAGCAACACGGATAGAGCCAGGTTCTAGTGGAGAGCTGGATTACACAAACAAACACACGGAGATGCAGACACACAAACACAAACACCCACACAGACATACACGAAGAAGCACACACGAACACCCACACACAAAAAATATAAATTTGTATGAGCATTCACTCACACAAATTAAACACAAGGCAATCATATAGGTGCACACACGCGCAAACATACACACACAAACACAAACCCGCTTACATGCAAAAAATATACATATACATACACAGAATTGAATGTTGTTTCCTGGGTAAAGTCTGCATTACACTCTGGTTGAACACACACAAAGAGACAGACACAGACGCGCACAAACACACATGCCCGGGATGGATCTCACCATGTGTAGTTTGAAGGAGTGCCAGACTGGCAGGCGTCTGCCAGGGAGGAGAAGGGGCTGCACCTTACGAATCCACCACTGGAGGGCGCTACTTCCCCACACAGTCCGCGACCTGGCCAATGATCATTAGTCAAATTGTTAATTTGTCAAAATGTAAGCAAGCATAGGAAAAGGTGAAAAAATGAAAGGTTAAACATAGTTAAAGTTCTGCATACATTAGTCCATTAAGTAAATTAGAAGCACTCATACATACACTTTTATTTGAGCTTTCTTCCTTTTTTGAAGACGTGGCTAACAGAAAAAAAAGTGTCCAGTTGACGTCTCATGGCATTTACTCATGGCGATGACTCTAATCAAGAATCGATAACAGCCAGCGATCTCTGACCCGCCAGCTGAATTATTGCAGGATGGATGTAGACAGTTCAAATCCTTCATTACCAACTCTCTCCACGTGTCCGGCGCCGCAGATCTTCAGATCTTTGCCGAAGCTCAGGGTCATCTGGTACTGGAGCTCACACACCGGCACGGGTCGGCTGAACCGCATCAGCACACTGCAGTCTGCACACCTGCAGACAGTAGGACACAGACACACACACAGACAGGCACAGAAACAGATGGGAGGACAGACAGACAGGCAGATGTGGACAGACCGACAGGTAGATGTGGACAGACCGACAGATGTGCAGATAGAAAGACAACAAATAGGCAGACAGACAGAGAGACAGACATGCAGATAGACAGACGGACAGACAGACAGAAGGGCAGACAGATAGACGGGCAGACAGATGGGGATTCAGGCAGACCGGCAGAGAGACAGATGGGAAGACAGACAGGCAGTCACACAGACAGAGAGGAAGATAGATGGGCAGACAGATGGGCAGACACAGAGACAGAGAGGAAGACAGATGGGCAGATAGACAGGCAGTCACACAGACAGAGCGGAAGTCAGATGGGCAGACCGACGGGCAGTCAGACAGATGAGCAGACACACAGACAGAGAGGAAAACAGATGGGCAGACAGACAGGCAGTCAGACAGATGGGAAGACGTACTTATAAGTCGATTAATCTAAAATGGATCCACAATTATGTTAGCGTTTAACGGGAAAAAGAAGCAGTGTACGTTTACACATGAGCACACACAAACACACACGCGCGCACACACACACACAGACACACACACACACGCTTACCTTGATCTCTTCTCCTTTTCACAGGACACCTGGAGCTCCTGCAGAAAGAAACCAAGAAATAATGAAATAAAAGATGAAAGAAAGGTAGAAAGTGAGGATAGAACGAAGCAACACAATGACGTAGAACGTTTCTCTGTATGAATGTGCGAGTGGTGTTTTTGTGTGTGTGTGTGTGTGTGTGTGTGTGTGTGTGTGTGTGTGTGTGTGTGTGTGTGTGTGTGTGTGTGTGTGAGGTGTACGGGTGCCTGTGGGTGTGTGCGTGCCTGCGTGTGTGTAAGCCATTTCATAATACAATAAGTGATGACAGTAAGAAAATAAATCCAGCGCCTCACTTCACCTCTCTGCTATCCTATACTCCAAAACCCTACTAGCGTCTTAGCAAACAACAATGCATCTTTTTTGTTTGTTGTTGTTTATTATGAACAACAAGGCGTGTTTGTGATTGGCACGCGGTGTGACCCGGGCTCACCTGAACGAGACTGTCCCCCTGACAGACGAGGCGTGGGTCCCCATGCGTTGGGGCCTCGGGGCCCCGTTTGTCTGTGTATGTGCTGCTGCCACACC
Source organism: Pollachius pollachius (assembly GCF_949987615.1). Lineage (NCBI taxonomy): Eukaryota > Metazoa > Chordata > Actinopteri > Gadiformes > Gadidae > Pollachius > Pollachius pollachius. The sequence goes on along the minus strand of NC_136950.1, from coordinate 6,747,609 downwards.
CGAACACAGCCGAGGCCTGTCGAAGAGACAGTTGGGACGAGAGACACTCACTGCCATGGAGGGGGAAGAGAGCGAGGGGACAGCTGACTGCGTTGGGTTGAAAAGTCTAAGTAGCGATGCTACACTCTATGTTTATTATATTTGAACAAACAGTAGTGTGTTCATAGGTTTAGTACTGAGTACTTGCCCACAGTGCAAAGTACTTAAAAATCACACAAAATATCACACAGGCACACAAAATGCGAACCCAATTATTTTACTCAAAACGCTAAAACGTATTTGTAAAGCATTCTAAATGTTAGTCGCTGACAATCTCTTTAAAGGTCAAATGAGAGGAAATCAATGGCACTTTGAAGACACAGAGCAGATCTATTTTTGTGTTTACCTTAATAGCATCCCTTCAGTATATATCTGCTCAAAGTCCTTTCCAGATCATTTACTCCATTAACAGTAATGCTAGTTTCACCAATGAAACATTCTGTTCCTGTGTTCCTGTGTGATTTGTCTTCTTGTATTAAAAGACAGCCTGGGCTTCTAGCAGTAAAACAATGAATCCTAAATGTCTCTTTATTGTTCATGCACTCATATATTATTAACGTAGGAAATAACAAACTATCTCTTGATTAAATTCAATACAATGTCACTACATTATTTATATGGTTCACTTTGCTACATTACCCAGCACAGAGTAATATTTAAACATAACACACCTAAAGGTATGCGGTCATATCCTTAATCCTCGAAGCATGTGGGCCTGCTTGAGCTGGATGCCCACTGGGAAGCATCAGCTAAATGGTTACATGGAAACATACTCATATTTTAAGCCTAGAAACACAACTTTGCTCTCACCCAACGGATAGCGTCTGTCTCGGCACGGCCAGATGTTTCAGCCTCCACACTTATCAGCATCCAATAATGAGCAACTGTGGAGACCAACAGCACGGGAAGTTACACACATTTCTTTACAATCTTGGGTCTGAGTGTCTGATTTGACGAGATGCGTATCCGCCTTACCGTCATTGGTACAGAATGGTGTGATGTCACATTTCACACCTGAAGAACCTATTTAACCATAAACAACAAAAAACACCAAAAGCAATCAATGTCGTCGGCTAAATAGTGCCTCAATGAAAGATTATATAAATATTAATTTGAGATACTGAAGCAAGATTGTTAATTGAAGAAGTTACAATTTAAATATCTATATATTTCCTGTGCATAAATATTTAAGATATTCAAGAAATGATGTATATACACACAATTCTTTATTCTATATATTAAATATAGATATCTGACCACTGACCCAGTGGAACACGAATTGGCGCTGGGATCTGAAAGGATGGCTGAGCTGTGATTGGAGGGGTCAGTTTGTAGCCGGTGATCTGATTGGCAGTGCTGGCATCGCTGAAGGGCGGAGCTTGAGAAACTGGACTGGGTATCGGCATAGTCACAAACCCCTCCACCGTTGCTAGGGAACCTGTGCTCACTGTTGTCGAGGGTGTGACGTTCGTCGAGGTAGCCATGGTAACGGATGAATTCAGAGGGGTGGGCTGTGAAGTATAGTCAGTGGTCTTAAGGGCTGACGCCATGGTTGATGTATCAGATGCCTCGCTTGTATTGGCTGTTGGGTCGATGGGGGGTTGTTGATTGGCCAATGAAGAAGTGACTCCGATACCTTCCCCCGGTAAGGCTGTGAACATCAGATAGATACCATGGATTAATTTTCAGCTGTACACACAGTACTGATATTGACAGGGCAGGGAGGTCTAGTTGTTATGGTGTTCAACTCCCAGGGGAAAGGTTCTGGGTTCGATACTGAATAACCACAATCCACCAGCAAGAATCCTTGAGCTCCATGGCCCAACCCCTATCTGCTCCTCAGTGACATTGGTATACATTCCCTGTAGGCCACTTAGGATGAAAGAGTCTGCCATATGAATATATAGGAAACTGTTTGACTGACAGATCAGGCAAATTATATACAAACCAATTCTCCTTTTTTTATTCTTCTGTTTTAATTGAAAAGTGGGACAAGACATCTCAGACTTGTCTGCCCTGTATTTGCTATAGCAACCTTTGAGCCACATGACTACCCTGTGCCTTGCGACTCATTCTGTGTGTTACTGGTAGCCATGGCAACGACCGGACTGGAGGTGGAAGCAGGAAGGCCTGTATTTAAGGCCGGTTGGGGAATGAGTGTGATTCGATATTAAGGAAATTAGTAGGTATTCAGTAGGTATTGTGTTTGGTCACATGTAGACACAGCTGCTGTGTAGTCTCTCTCTCTCTCCCTCTCCCTCTCTCTCTCTTCCTCCATTTCCCTCCCCTTCCCTCTCTGACCACGGCATATCTTTTCGCTTTTTTTTCTAGCCTTCTCTGCTCTTGGTTAGTCAGGTCCATCTAGCGGTCCAAGCCCAGCCGGGGAAGAGCCAGCAGCTAGGGCCTCTCTCTCTCTCTCTCTCTCTCTCTCTCTCTCTCTCTCTCTCTCTCTCTCTATCTCTCCATATATAGGGGGCATTCCAATAGACATTCTGCTTGCCATCGCTACCTGAATCTGGGGATGTTCTGCTCAATCGTTGAACACAATGGTGATGAAGGGGCCAGAGAAGCAGCTACATCAGGGTATGCTACAAAGGAGGTTTTGTGGAGATCGGTCGACGTCCTTACGTAAGATTCCTCCTCAAGACGCTGAGGAGGCTCAGGCGGCTCCCCTTCCTCGCGTTTCCTTTCCTCCTGCTGGGACCCTACCTGCTGCTGCTCCTGTCCTCCAGGCTTTAGGCCGCAGCCAGGGACTCTCCTCTGTAATGCTATTCTGTTTAATGTACGGCCCGCAGGGGTCACAAGCATGACGTCACACCTCATTGGATACTTCGACATGTTGACGTACACAATATCATACAACCACAGGGATTAGTAGCGACACTGATACCGTGCTAAAAGCGAAACAGGTGTGCTCTTCTTTGGATGTCGACTGGCAGGCCGGTAGCGACATATGTTGAAGTATACAGCGAATAGCGAAATGAGCCAAAACCGAGAATTCAACGCAGGTTTCTTGAAAAAATAATAAAACCGACGGCGTTCTCGCGCGTACCGAAGCGCTCCCCGCACGCCAGGCTGGCGTCCCTCTGCCGGGTCCGGCTGCTGGTCACGCCCCAGAGGTCGGAGTCCCAGCCGATCACGGTGCCGTCCTCGCAGGGGGCGTGGTCGTCCAGGTCGGACCACACCCTGAACAGGTACAGCTCGATCCTGCCCAGGTCCCCGTCCCTCTGGGGTCGGTCCCCGGGTCGGCATCCCAGCAGCAGGGAGCCGGAGGGGGTCAGGGCCTTGGCGATGACCGTTCTCTCCGCTACAGGCGCCCTGTCCACCTGGGATAGAGAGTGGGGGGGCAGAACATTGCTGTCTCGTTAGCTTAAATGCTAACGTGGCGCCTCGAAGTGGCGATAGCTAAGCATGTTTGTCATCCAGCGTTTTATAGATTGGATTAGAATGATTGTAATAGCGCTGATAAACTTTATTTGTAAAGCAAGAGCAATTGCTCAAAATAGTCCAATGAAGGAAAATCGAATCATTGGGGGGGGGGAAGCAGAAATAATTAATGATGTATAGGTTTTCCCCGCATGAGTCGTACCCTGCTGTGCGGTCGAAGGGAACGCTTGAGCGTAGACAGAAGGGCACCATTAAAATTTCGTACGTGGAGGCTGAAGGTGTTCCCGTGCACATCCCTCCTCAGGCACACCTGCTGCCACTGGCCCGGCGCCAGCGGCCTCGGGAAGCGGTGCCGGACGCCCAGCAGCCAGGCGTACAGCGCCCCGTCGTCCCCCTCCAGGCCCAGTTCCGGGTGCGGCGCGCGCGCCGACCTGTAGGAGAACGCCACCCAGGCGCCCGGCGACAGCGTCCGGACGTTGACGCACACCGTCAACCGGAAGAGGCGCGGCATGGCGTCCCGGTGCTGGAGGGTCCAGTGGTCCCGGCAGCCGTTCAGCACCGCTTTACTGTCGCCCATGAAGTAGGCGTGGGCTGTGCGGGGGGGGATACATAGCGATGGAACGTCTTTTGGACCTTCTGTGGCACGGTGGTTTCGGGGCTAGGTATGACTCGGAGAGGGGTGCGATGGAAAATCCACATGTTGCTATTCCGTGTTTGATCTTGTCATCCTGCGCTCCTTCAGGTGAAATGTAAACCTTTGTGTTTCGTGTGATGTAATCTGTTTGCAACCTGTTGGTTTTGGCCTGTTTTTCTTGACCCCCCTTGGGAGCGTCGAGAAGCAAAGGGTTCCGTGAGGCACGGCCACGACCCCCCTATTATGACATCCTGAGGAGCTTCAATTCAATAGATTACCATCTGCTTAACAAAGGGTTTCGGTTTAATGGGGGACCGCTGCCCTCGGAAACCCGACAGAAGTGCATAAGAGCTCCTGCCTTTAGCCACGCAGTGGACTTCTCCTTGCGAACCTTTAGAGAGACGCAAGGCGAACTCCCATCTGAGGCCTCGGATCATTGTAATGTATGCCTAGTCTATTGTTTGTTGATGCATGTTGTGATGTATCGGTGTTTGTTCTATTTTACAAATGAAAACAAAAGTATTGTGTGCTTTTTTGCATTTCAATATCTCATCTGTCTTAGACGCAATATCTGAACACGTGGTATATTCAGAGATCTAATGTAAACCAGCTTGCACTCTGGAGGTGGGTAATGAAGCATCCCTCGAGTACCACCGGTCTATATTAGTAATGGGCGGAATGGTGAATAAGCCACGCCCTCATGTTAGAATATACACTTGTATATTCTGAATGTAAACTTGTAAGGGTCTGACTTATCTCAATCCAATACAACTGTATATGGTGTTGTGTTGACCACTCTGCGTAGAAGGAAAAGCTATTGAGGACTGTTGTTGGCACTACAAATATGTGGTCCAATGAAGTACGGAACATCATGTGGTCTGAATTAAGCGTTGAATAAATTAATTCACTGAATTTTTAGAGAAAGAGAGAGAGAGAGAGAGAGAGAGAGAGAGAGATACGCAAATAATGACATAAACAAATTTATGTGATTAAATTCAAATTGCTGTTTTTCTAATGACATTATGCTTCACAGATGGGTGAGGTAAGCAGAAGAATTAGGAAATGGGTGTATAAGTATATATACATTCAGAGTTTTGATTGGGGCCTATAAGTTCAAGCTTGGTCAGCGTAAGCCTCTGGGACCAGTAGTCTATCAAACTATTCTTGAGGTCAGTACCTTGAGGAGCCAGCATCGAGACCCAGAAGGCCTGGAGCAGAACGAGGACCCTCCTCTGGGGGGCCATCCTCTACCTGGAGACACAAGACCAAAGCCGTGACCGGAGAAACCCCTCTACCAGGGATTCAAAGGCGCTTCGATAAAACTGTATTTATATTGGAATTTTGCAATACTGCATTATAGTGCAACGCAGCAGTACAAAGTGCATTACCTGTGGAAGCAAGAAGAAGACATAAAATGAAAAAATGCCGCGAGCCACAGAGATACATTTCAGTTGTATCTTTCAGAGTTTTGTTATCACCCATAACTTGACTAAGGTAAAGCAAAAAAAAAGTTTTTGTGTTCTAAGATCTTTCATAAAAATGATAATTTTAGGACGATGCCATTGTTTCTATCCTTAATCTAATAGCTTTTGAAAAGAGTCCAATGCAAGAACCAAATGACCCCCACAAGTAGAGTATGTTGTATGTGAGTGAATGTATGCAGCATGCGTGCCTGTGTGCGTAAGAGTGTTTTGTTTCCGGGGGGATATCCACACTACAAACACACTGCACTACATCAGGAACACACCTGCAGCTCCACTCATCCCACTGATAACAATATCCTGGGTGACATGCCGGACGCTGCGGATGTAAGGCTCAGCCTGGGACTATCATATCTCGCCACTCTTCTTCTGTGGTAAACGGAGAGGATTACCGTGTGCTCGCTGTCTCTTTGTCCTGCTGGGAGTCGGCCCTCTGGCCAGAGACGAGCTGCACAGACCGGGTTACATAACAGCCCCACGCCCTGGTAAACATCCGGGACTTACCAGGGGGGGTATTTGATTCACAAACTTAGGGCATTTGCAGGAATTATTCCAGTACTTTTGATTGATGATATAGTTGATTATACTGTGTGGAACCCCACTACTGAGTCTGTGAGACTCTCGCTATTACTCTTCAGATTGCTTGTGTTTTTGGATCTCATGCCACGACTTGGGAGCTACCGTAAACATGACAACATAGTCACATAAGTTATCTGTTTGTGGGCTGCAATAAACCAGTTCAAATCCACATACCCCCCCAACATCAACCGCATAGCATATCCGCAGAACACATCAAAGAATATGATGGCTTTTGTATTTCCTGGCCTTATCCTACACATTTCAGGAGCATAACCTTTCTCATCAGGGGGCTACGTATCAGGTTTTGAGTT